>NC_140938.1:56608959-57208959 GCF_014529385.1 Adiantum capillus-veneris | reverse complement strand
TCACATGAAGAGAGACTATACGAATTAGAAACAAGAAAAAGGAAAAACCAAGAGTTCTGAGCAAGATGAAAAGAAGAGTTCAGTGAAGATTGAAGAGGTGAATGTCACAGGATTTGGTTCAGACAATGATTCTGGTATAGCAGCTGATGACATCTTCCTCACAAGCAATTTTGATTTTGTTTTCTTGACTGCAGAGGATGGACATGCTATGAGTGATTGTATTATTGACTCAGGGGCATCTTTACATGTTTCTCCGCACAACGAGTAACTTACATGATGTGTGGCTACTAAAGATTATGTCAGACTTGGCAATGAGCAGGTTTGTGACATACTTGGAGTGGGAGATATATATGCAGTTGAAGTTTTAGAATGGCTCTTCTTTATGGCTCAAGAATGTCAGACATGTTCCAGCAATCCAAAAGAGCTTGATGACTACAGGGAAGTTGAATGATGCGGGTTATGTGACAGTTTTTGGGAACAGCGCTTGGAAGATCTCCAAAGGTCGATGACTGTAGCACATGGCAGCAAGTCAGGAACTCTGTATACTTTACATGTTTCAAAGGTTAAAAACCATGCAATTAATGTGATTGAGCAGCCAAGTGTGTCACTGTGGCATCGTAGGCAGCTTGGAGAAGACGAAGGAATCTCAAGGCACACAATAGAGAGTGTGTTACTTAGTGTGCTATGGAAAGATAGATAGCCCTAGAGTGATGGGCGTGTATACAATGCACGGGGGAAAAAACCTCCTAAAGAGGGAAAAAATGCCCCGGCGGTCCTAGTGTGTTCACACACATCACTACCACATGTATATGGTAACACCCACTGATGATTTCTTGTCAATTACATTCAAAGCCTTGCAACCTTGTTCCAAAAGAAGTTGCTTTTCTTTTCTTTTTGTTCCTTAAAGTTGATATGCAAGGCAAAGGTGATGAAGTGAAAGATACAGACAAAGAGGAAACAAATACAAATGTTTCCACAGTTTTGCAGCTTGAGAAAAGTGAAATTCTAGAAGAGGAGGAAATCGATGTTGCATCTGAAGAGCAGGAGAGTGCAAATTTTGATGTGGCTCAATTTAGAGCTAGTACTGTCATTAATGAGCCCACAGAGGAGGTAGAAGTGTCTGAAGCCTCCCTTACTGTTCCAAACCTTACCTACTTCTATATCAATGGAAAAGAGTATATCCCTCTCCATCATATCCAATGTTTGCTTGATATGAGGGAGGATTACTGTATTGCAACCATTTCTGAAGCTTGTGAGGAGGCCAAAGATTTCATTGACACAGAAGAAGAGTCAAAAGAGGAGTTTTTGGCACTTGATCTTCAGACATCCATTAAACTATTTCTTCCTGCTCCTAATGCACTTGCTCTATGCATGAAAAGAGTGGAAGAGGAGAAACCTATACAATTTGAACTCCTGATTTTCATGTGCAAAGATGTTTTCAAATTGAAGATACATCCAAAACTATGTAAGAAATTGGATCAATCTGCAAAAAATCTTGGAAATCTAGTAAACACTTGGGAAATTGAACTTTTAGAGTTCCAAATTCAAAAAGGAGTGAGATTTGGCTTCTATTGGGAATAGGGAACATGGAGGACCAAAATTCATCTCAAAGTGTTTCCCAACATGGATCACGGTCCATGTACCTGGTAGACATTTTGGGATGATATTTGACCAGTGTATCCTTGATAATTAGTGGATCAACGTTTCCAAAAGAGACCACAACAAAAAAGTGCAAAAAATTGATCAAAACACCCAAAACAACTAATGGCCAAAAATAAAAAATCAGACACAAAATTTTTCTTTTGGTTGGGCAAAAGTGGTTCAAATCCAAAAAAAAATGGGAAGGAGTGTCACCATAACCAAGACTGTAAGCTGACCAAATCTCATGTCAAAATGAAGTCAAACATGGATCGCGATCCATGTATCTCACTAGGATTTTGAGCTAAAACTTGACAAGAGGATAACTGGTATAATTTGAAAAACATTTCCCAAAAGAACCATTGGCAAAAAGTTTACAAAAGAGGTGGAAAACACCAAAAATAGTTAATAGTTGGAAACCTCCAAAACAGACTTTAAATTTCATTTTTGGTTGACAAAACCTAGCTCCATTCCAAAACCTTTGATACCCTCACATCCAGTAAACATTCTAATCCTAATGGTGTCAAGAAAAGGCAAGTTGGCTTCCCAACATGGATCGTGATCCATGTACCTTTCATGAAATTTTGAACAAAAATTGGACTATTAAGGAGCTTTAACCATTTTGAACAAAAAGTCCCAAATCAAGGAAGTAAACAGAAATCCAAAAGGAGGTCAAAAAGGGTAAAATCATTTCAAATAAAAAATCTTATAAAAAAGGATAGGGTTTGACTTTTGACCACTCTAACAGACCCAAACTTTGCAAAAAGTATAGAGTGGAGATCTCTAGGCCAAGGGCTAGGTGTGGGATCAAAATCACCCCATTTGGCCACTGAGGTACATGGATCATGATCCATGTTCCTCTCAGACATACTGAGACCAGAAATTCACCACAGTCAGAGCTAGTCTCTAGGACCCTAGTGGTCTTTCATTTTTCCACTGAGGTACATGGAGCATGATCCATGTTCCTCTGAGACATACTGAGACCAGAACTTCACCACAGCCACAGATAGTCTATAGGACCCTAGTGGATTTTTAAAGTTCAAATTAGACTTAAGTTATGGACGTTACAAGAAAAATTGTGAAGTTACTGAAAGTGTTGGATAAAATTTTGTGGATTGTAATCTTGGACTAACAAGGGCTTGCACTAACAAGAACACCTGTAAACTCATAGCCATCAAACATTTTTTATAGGGTGTAGGAGCTAGAGAGTGCAGCCCAACAAGTAAGTCAAACCGGAGACAATACAAGGTAGCCAATAAGCTAGGTAACAAGGTTGGGGTTTTTTTAGAGCAATTCTTCATGTATTTGCGATCAGGAATATTGTACCATAATAGTAACCAAGCCTAAGAGACCAAGTAAGCAACATTTCAACTGAAGAGAGTGTGAATCAAAATGCACACCATCCTCTAAAAGCCATTTTAGAGGAAAGGTTGTATGATACATCATCCGAAAGATTATACACCATAATGGCCAAGGGATTCAACATGGTGAGTTTTAAGGAAGGAACTTCCACAAGGGTAGGTCCTTCTTACAGACGTCAATCTATTGTATCTAAAATTTCAATTTGGGAACGAGCTTAAATCTAAAACATATAAGGATGGAATGGACCGTGACTGTGTTACGTTGGAAAACAAACCAAGCGAGTTCAAGGACCTTGTAGATGTGGACTATAACGGAGATAGATACTTTGACCAAGAAGGAATGATGTATCTAGTTGTGCATAACCCCTTTATTGTGGACAAATGGGGGTTGGCTGGCACAAAGGACAAAGTAGATGAGGAATTAGTGGACGAGCAACCCAAGTTGGACAAGCAAAATACTGTGCTCAGGTGCACTAACAAGATGGAGCAGCTTAATACAGACAATATTTACGTTGGGCTATATAAAATCAATAATGGAGAACAAAGACTCTATTATAGATGTGATGAACCCCGCATCGAGGCGCTGACCAACCACAAGAGACTATATGTTTTTACATACAGATAGGGGAGAAATATCCAAGTACTCATGATGGATAAGCATGGCTATAAATATTCTCCTATAAACTGTAAGGAGTTAGAGCGGTATACATACTTTGATGGACCACTCCATCAGTATTATGTAATCCTTGAGCAAGTTAGACCCACGATGACTCAAACAAAACCAGAAACTAGATACATAAGTTTAATAAGAACGAGAGTGGAAGATTCATTTGGGCATCAATGATTCTTGAATGTAGGACCCATGAGATCATTGGGGTCTAGATTTGCTTTGAACACACACAGAGGTAGTGAAGTACCTGATTTGACTTACCCAACTAGAACCCATCCAAATGTTACATGAGATTGAACAGAATGATCGAATGAAAGAGTAACGAAGAGGACACTGATTGTAGTGCCAAGGGGAGAATATGAAACTAGAGAGACCATATTAGGAGGATCGAAAATGGCTAGAATGGTTGCCAAGGCTAGCTAGACGCATGCGGCCCTCTCAGGTGGCCAAGTGTGAACCCAAAAAGTCTAGAGGGTTGGGGGATCCGTATGCACATGTTTCAATCTTCAAGCTGAGAGCTAAGCAGGTAACATGTTTTCATACTCAGTATGAAGGATTTGGATTGACCCTAGAAGGAACCACCTTGACTTGGTTCCAGCCATTAAACAGCCAAGATTTTTCCAACATAAAACAAATTCTACGAGAATTTGCAGAGAAATTCTCAAAGAAAGGCAAACTTGCTTTGATTCAAGCAGTGCATTGAAATATGTCCCACTAGAGAGCTACCTCAGGATGAGAGACTGTCAGTCCTTTTCATAGAGGTATTGTGAAATGAGACTTTCAAAAAATATGTGCACTTGAAGGCATGTGTTACCTTCGAGCAAGTCACTACAGAGACAGTGTATCTAGTAGACAATTGTAAAGCGTACAGGCTTGGGGGATGTACTATTTAATCATGTTAATGTATAACTTGAGTTCAAAAGGAGGGGTTTTGAAATGCAAGAATTTTAGAAAATTTAACAGAGATACATTAAAATAAGGGGTCATTTTATTCATTCAAAAATGTTAAAAGAGGGGGTTTTCAATACCCCACGAATGCACGTTATATAGGGGGGTGTTGAATGATGACCCTCCCGAGCGTACAGGGAGGTGACTGAGGATACAGACCCAGGGACGAGTAGCACCTCTTTGACCATTAGTGAATCCACATTGAAACCGGGTGGGCGTTGATCAAATGATAAAGGAAGTGATCAGAAGGATGGACCACGGTAACAGGCCAAACCCGAACACATGACAATAGCCCACATGGAAATGTGATACTTGTGGAGGAGACCATCCGACACAGTGGTGCAACATGTTGCCAAGGCTAGGAGAAAACATATAGCATGTCTTGAATTGGTGTGCTATCAAACAAAAATGGACAAACCATGAGACCCACAAATGTTTTCTACAACAGAAACTATGTTAGGGAAAGACCATATGGGCCACCTAGAATGCAAAAATTGTCACCACCTCCAAGGTAGCAAGTAGGAAAAAACAATGCATTCCAAGGGCAGGAAAAACCTCAACCTGTGTTGGGACAACAACCTCCTTTACCCCAGGAAAATAGAGCCATGGCGACAATTTCACAACCCATAGAGGCACTTGCGAATCATAGAATGATTTCAGTACTTTGATACCCAGAAATAAAAAATGAAACCAAAAATTCCAATGAATGCAGTAACGAGAGCACATGCCCAAGAAGCAATAAGGAATATACCTAGGGGAGACAAAGACATCGCACCCAGTCAAACCGAGATAGAGAGTTTTTCGGTTAGGACCCCCATATAATCCTACAAAGAAAAAAGGACAAGATGAAAGCCAAAAGGATAAAAGAAAAATCGGCCTTAGAAACCAAATTGCAGCAAACCGAAGAATAGTTGAGAGTGGAAAGGGACCATAAAGAAGAAACTGTTGTAGCAAAACCATCAAAAATACCTTCGGGAGGTTTGGTCTTGGTGGAAAAAGTCTTTGAGACATTAGATGTAATTTTGAAGGCGTATGAAGCTAGGATAAAACCCAACCGAACCCAAGAGCATGGATGGTTAACGTATCCTCAACCAGGGTATGAGAAAGAGAGGTTGTAAATGTGCGAGGAGCTCATCCAAGCAGCCCAAGCTCTTATGGAACCACCAGTCCCGGATGCTCCAAGAACTGAGGTGTTGATTTGCAAAATCATCCAAGAGATGTACAATCAAGGCATCAAAAACACAGACAAAAAATGGCCGGTAGTTGAGGCACCTTTAGATACAAGGGTGGTAGCCAATACCACAGATGGGTTGAACTCACAAGCAGTTATGCCAATTTTCAAAAGTAGAAGAACCATGGCCTCAGGATCTGTGGGAGGATATCAATAACAAAAAAGATGTAAGTGTGACCCTTGAGAGCCCCTATCATTGAGATTCATCTAGACCATGAATTCTACCCAGGCGATATCCGGTTGATCACCATATGGTGATGTAGGCACAAAAATGTCGGAAGACAACAAACCTCAATCTTTGAAAACTTTACCCTCGTTCATCATCAAAAACCATGAGACAAGCGGACAAAGATGATGTGGCTTAATAGAAGACTTTCTATGCTTGAACTGGATAATGTACTTGGAGATGGATAGAGTACCAAAGAAACTTTCCATATTGGCAATAATATTAGTTGTAGAGTAAGCCCAAATTCTATGTCTATCTCATATCAACTATGTTGTCAATCATTAGTTCTGGGCTATGACTATAGGAGATGGAGAAGCAAATTAGGTAGTTGGGTTCCTCTCGACTCTGAGGAAAATTGTCCAGAGTTTGAACTAAAGGTCACAGTCCATCCACACACCGAGCATAGAAGCCATATAGTAACAACAAATGGAGACTACAGGATGTTAGAGAATCTCCTGAGTTTCTTGATGAAACATCTCTTGAGTATAGATTCAAAGTGGATGGAATTGTGGTGAGCACAAGGATGGAGAATTCAACCTCTTGAATCACATGCCATGCCTCAAAGTAAACATCCAGATAAATGTTCTCAAGTTGTACAATTATTTATCCTCCTCACACTCGTCATCAACAAAATCACACTTTCTTCTTTCCCTCCTTGGAGTAGCAACAAAATCATCATCAAATGAGTCATTTGCCGCCATTCTTTGTGCCTCTAGCTCTGCATATAAAGGAAGCGTACTGGGAAAGTGTTCCCACCAATAACCATCAATGTTATATCCACAATGATACCTATCTTGAAGCTTAACAAAGGCACAAACAAAAAAGTAACTTTTCATGACATACACATTGATAAACATACATAAAGAAAGATCATTGAATGAAAATCAATCTTATTTATACTATAGCTACTAACTACATTATAGAAGGACTAGCTAAATTCAAAAGAAGGCCACAAATAACATCATCATGTCTATGGCACACAATCCACCATCTCAAAACTAAAAACTAAATAAAGAAAGTACCAAGAGGCTACTTATAAGTCAAATCTCCATGCAAGTAAGCATCCAAAGTAAGCAACATAGGTCTAAGAGACACCTAATGTAAAACTTACTAGTCATCCATCAAAAAAGTATTTCCAAGCGGCTTGACCACAAACTCCTCCACTCCTCTTGCATGTTCTTTTTCCTTTGATGCAATTGGCCTCTTCTCACTTGATAGCTTAATAGGTTCCACCAAATCCTTGATGATTGATTCATCATTGTCAAAATCAAAGCATGTATATCCCAATATCATGGTTGCATGTGATAGTGGTGCCATACCACAACCCATGTCAATCACTAAACCCCCTGGAGAACAACAAGTGCGTAGGACACAAGCCATGAAGCTCATACTCTTTTGAACTACTCCACGAATCAATCTAGAGGATTGTGGATGTTGTGTCTTCTTGCTTTCAGGCATGTAATGAGCCCAAAAATCATCATCACTTTGCAATGAATTAGCTTTGAAAAGAGCTTTACTATCCTCAACATACAAAGTTGGATAGTAACCCATTTGATGAGCAAATATGAGTATGCTGCATCGTACCTATCATGCACATCACAATAGAAAATTATTAGTATTAAATCATCAAACCATTACTTTTAGAGCTTGGTATTATCAATTGTTATGCAATTACTCACACTGCGAGTGTTTTCTCCTTGTTTGCAACCTCCATATGGTATTTTGCTTCCCATGACCACTCTTCTAGACCTTGACAATATGCATACTTTTCAATCCAAGTGAGGCAAGGACCTACAAGTTTCAACCACAAAATTTTCAAAAAGAAAAGAACAAATAAATCTTTTAAGAAAAATTCAATGTAAGTAGGATTACCATCCAATGGGCTAATCATGACCAACCAACCATCATTAGCAAGACTAGCAGCCCCTATGGAGATACCATCGCGTACATGATCCTCTGTCAACATATCCCACAAAGGAACCTCCTTGCCAACATCTATTCCCACCATACTTGTGGGAAAGTCTATCAAAACAAGTCCTGCTGCCCATTTCACTTTTTTCTCTCCATGATGATAATGATGGTCTTCATACGCATGCAAGCTGAAAAACTCATGCATCTTTCCATATGCCTCATTCTTTCTTCCTTTCTCAAAATCTCTACCCATTTCAATAAAATCACCAACACAACATCCAAAAATAGATTCAAAACATGTGTCTCTATAAGATTCTATCTTTGATGTCCCATTGTGAATATATGTCACAAATTCCTTTGCAAGAGTTGCATCTTCTGCAAGTTACACACACACATAAATACTCTTTAGGAAAGAAAATGATCACACAAAGATATCATGCTTTTTATATTAAAAAACTCACCTAATACATTATCAATTTCTAAAAGAATTTCTGCAATCTCTTGAGTATGAATGCCTTTCTCACCATAACCTAATATAGAGAAAACCCATAAAACGACACACATTCAAAGAGAACCCAAAAGCTTATAACACTTGTATCAAATGGTTGTATTTAAGGAGAAAAGACTAACCTCTTGATTTGTTAGTGATGTCTTTCTTTGATGCTTTCTTTGTAGCCTCTTTGTGCAAAGTAGCCGTAGAAGTTGTGGATCTCCTACCAGCATGCAATTCATACATATCAATCTCCTTCTCCAAACGATTCCCCGAAGGAAAGTCTATCCACCATGGACAATTTTCTATCTCCCATTTACTCAATCCTTGCATGGTAGAAGGAAACATGCATAAAGGAGAGTCACCCACTTTACACCATGCCTTGCAAACACTTGGTATTTCACTAAGCAACTTCTTGACAACAAGGTGTTTAAAAAACCTAAAATAGACACACATATTAAAAAAAAACATTCACATCAATGCACACCAAAAACAATCAAAGCTAAAAAGAGCATTCAATTTACCTAAACACAACAAGTTGTGCCGCTTTTTCAAGTTCCATGGACTTATTCTCCTTTGTCTCATAACCACTTTTTCTTGATTTGAGATCCCCTCTTGCATCTCTACTTCTCAACATTTGAAACATATACTTATGGGCTTCCAACTTCACTCCATCAAAATACTTTCTTAAAGTAGGGTCTAGTGGCATTGTTGGTGGCTCCTCCATGCTTTCGAGTGAAGATTCAAGTAAGGACATGGCCACGCTTTCAACCCTATCCAAAAAGATTTCTCTCACCAAACAACTGTCACAAATTAACATGCAAAAACATGAATTTATCATTTATACATACCAATGTCTTCCAATACTTCTAAATGATAAATTGACTTACCCTTTAAAATCAGCTTCTCTTGTAGGTATCAAGTATTGCTCCCTTGTAATTCTTAGAGCTTCTAATAGTCTCAAAATTCTAACTCTTTTTTCAGATTGTAAATCAGAAGTTGCAAGCATTCTAAGTTTCTCCAATGTCACATATGAGTCTTTACCCTCAAATTGCAAATCAAACAATGTCTTTTTCCATTGCTCACCCACTTTGGGATGTATGCAAAGTAAAACCTGACAGAAGTTTAATTATATATACCTAAATTATCAAAATGAAAAATAAGCTCAATTACTTGTTTTGTGAAAATAAACATACCTTGCCAATTCTATCCGAAATTCGTTTCTGAATATTTGACTTCTCCTTTCGTAACGTATCCTCCCTTTGTTCTTCTAGCATAGTTCTTTCAATTGTTTCCATTGCCGATGCAACTTCCTTGTTATGTTCAACCTTTACATATCCCACAAATAAAAGTTATAATTGTGTACACCAAATCTATCTATACAAGAAAAAGTTTAATTAAGTACCTGAAACACAAGCCTTGCCAAGTAACCTCTCAAAATGGAAACCATGACTCTTTGCTTTTGCAACCTTTGACTAACTTATTCTCCTCCTCTTTTAAAGACTCAAGAAACTCTTTTGTATCTCTCCCACATATGTTGTTGGTGTTAATTAGCACATCTCAAAGCAATGGTTTAATCACTGCATGCTCATTTAGCCTATTGCATAAAGAAGGATATGATAACTTATTAATTTAACCTTTGAGAGAACAATGCACAACCAAAATTACCAAAAAAAGTAACTTACACGTTCATGCGTTGCAAAGAAGCAAGAAGGGCTATCTCTAGAACCTTCCTTGGATCTATGAGAGTGCACATAACTCTCACATGTCTTGATTTATCCTCTTTAAAAAGTTCGATTATAACTTCCATCCAAGCCTTTGTCCTGTGATTCCCCTCCCACACAAAAAACATTTTCTTTGACATAAATTTCAGCTCTCTTTTTAAGGACACCTCTTTTTCAAACTCCATATCTGCTTCCAACCACGTAGGATCCCAAGAAGCCTTAATGATATCTGTTACCAAGGTTTCTTCCCCATTGCAAAGACAAGTGGAGACAACAAACGTTCCCTTCTCTGGCATATAGTTCTTTGTAGAAAATGCAATTTTAAGTGAACTTACATCTTTTTGGAGACCTCTTACTTTGGCATGTGGCAGTAACCTGCATAGAGGTATGCGAGGACACCTATCAATTGGCAATACCCTGCAACCAATAACATCACCACCTGCAGCCAGTTGGATATTACTTGCTATAAGAGCATTGTTTCCATCTTCATCATCATCCTCTATAACTTCATAGTTTACATCTTTGTCTTGCACGACATTCGTTGGTTGAGGTAAACGGTTTGTGTCAACATCAATCTCTTCAGCTTCAACCGATACAAAAGCTAGTTTCTTCTTTAAACTTTTGTTGGGACTTTGCTCAGTGGGTGTCAACTTTGTTGTCTTCCTCTTTGCAGATTTTCCCATTGCAAACCTGCAAAAGAAAAACCATCAAAAGCTTCAAGTAGAAACCACATTGCTTCAGATCTTTCTCATTTTTTGAGCAAAATAAATGGATTCATTGCTTCACCAGAGGTTTCAAACTTGCATTTGGAAACGCAAGATGCAACCCCATGGTGAGCACACAATTTGTTGTGAGAAATATATGCATGAAGAGTAGTTTAAACAAAGAGTGATGATCACTTTAATTAAGGGTTCATTAACAAAGCCTGCACCATCACATCTCACATGTCGATCACATTAAAAAAGCCTGAACCATCACATTTCACATGCCTACCTTGCAACTGTTGAGCTGACAGCACTCGGCTAAATTTGCGAACTGGCTACGAGAATATGACAGGAAATCTGCAAACTGGCTGCCATGAAGTGAACTGTACTTTGCCGTGAATTGGTTGTCGTGACAGAAAATCTGTGAACTGAATTGCCTGATAGAACTCTGCAAATTGCAAGCCAAATCAGTTGTTACATCCATTCTTGCTACGTACATTTGTCATTTCACAATCTCAGTATATTTGATCATTGGAGGAAAGCATTTTCAAACACAAAGTGGGTCTTCGCAGTAGCAGGTGATGAGACAAAATTTGGTCTTCACCAAGCCTTGCTGGAGAGCGTTTCCAAACGCAAGATGTTGAGAGGTGGTGACTCTCTCTCTTTGTACATGCCTTCACAATCACTCTGAAAGATTACAGTTGGGCCGGCCATGAATTATGAAGACCATTTTCATTTCCTAATAAAGTTTCATTGCCTACAAAGTGCATTATATTAGCCTTCAACAAAAAGTAATATTCCAGAGGCGAGCAACACCAACAAAAAAGGTTCATCTATTTAATATTTCTAATCTGACTAGAAAATTATGACAAATATTTGAGCTCGCATATGAGCCTTACAATGGGCAATGAGTACAACTATGTCAAAGTTGAGAGCCTTCCGCTTCTTGTAGTCACCCCTCCTTGAGATATTGTAGTTTTATAGCCTTGTGGTGGGGTGTCTAGCACTGTAATTCATGAGAGAACATGCTTCTCTAACCTATCTCTCTAGGCAAGAGAACTCAACAATAAAAACTTCTCCAATGGGGCATCTTCCATGGCCACTACAGGTGAGCATTGCAAGGACTTCAAATTTGTCCTTCTAAAGAATACGGTGCTCTTGTAGTTGGTGACATCTAGCACCATGTCTCCAAATAGTTGTTGCAACACCTTGCCCCTTTTTCTTCTCAATTAAGCATTCTGCATATGTGACGTTCCTAGAAATCTCCCATTACCATGGTCCCTGAATTTCCCCATTGCCAAAAATTCCACTTGGCTACAGGTCATCACTCATAATTACTGTATCCGTGTAACCACTTCCCCCTTGCGCGTACATCTGGGGAATGTTGATTTCTGTAGCTAACTTATTAATTCTTGGAAACATGACAGACTCAATAGCAACTCTGACCCCTACTTCATCTGCAGCGGGTTCAGGTAGAGCATCTCCAAAACATCCATCACATTCATCAAATGACATGGAGTAGTGTCATCAAGAGTGTTTGGTACAGCTGTGTCAAAGCTAGGTTGTGCTGACATGAAGAAAGGACCTCTGTCACAGGATCTCGAATGTCCGAAAATAAGGTATGACTCCCAAGTGTGTATGACAAAAGTGTGAATAATGGCAATGTGAAGACCTACCTTATGTAGTAGAGAATGTAAAATGATACAGATGCACAGAAAATGACCCTTGAATGTGCGCAAAACTCTAAGCAAGTGCCGTTGAAGCTTCCTATACAAGAGGATTGGCTGCATGAACCATATTGGATGCTCTGTGTTCATCCTCCCATTCACTTAGGATGTGGCTCATCCTGGAATGTTGAGTTCATAACCACTTGCTTATGAGCTCCCTCATCATAGCGAGGCAATGCATTTTCACCAGCAACATAAATCAATAGTTTCAGAGGCGACAGCTGCAAAAGAGACGATCATCCCAACACCTCCATAGGTCTTCACCAAGCTCTGAGGAATAGCGTTTGGAAACGCAAACTGCAAGGGCATGGTGTGGAGTACACTACCCTGGAAACGCAAACTGCAAGGACATGGTGTGGCCCTTCCAATTTCAATCACTCCCACCCTATTTCATTTATAACGATCACATGATGGCTTAAAAACAGATTTTAATTAAAAACAGATTTATGATGGCTCACCTGCGCACTAGCTGAATCTGTGCACTGGCTGAACTGCGCACCGACAGAACTACGCACTAGCTGAAAACCTGCGCACTGCGTGGAACTGATTGGAACTGCCCAAGCTGAAAATTTGTGAACTGCGTGGAACTGTTTCGAACATCTTGGAACTGCAAAAATCTGCCAACGCTTCTCTCCTCACCTGGATTCTCCAAGTTGCGTTTCCAAACGCAAACTTGAAAGCCTTTGCGAGGACTCAAAACCTCAAAAACTCAAAACCTCCAACCTCGGAGCCTTTAGCTCCACACTCACGTCTCACCAGTGCTTCCATGAAAGCGTTTCCAAACGCAAGCACAAAACCTTTGGTGGGCAAAATAAAGTCCCCTCACTCACCGACGCTCTGAGATTTGCTTTTCCAAACGCAACAATGAAACCCTTGGTGAGTAGATGAAAACAAAATGATTCATTTCTCCTCACCGGCCTTGTTAGGATAGCGTTTCCAAATGCAATAACACAGACCCCTGTGAGCAGTTCTTGGAGAGTGAAAAAACAGAGCAGTTCTTGGAGCGTGACTTCTGCACAATATTATTTAAAAATCAAAAAATTATTTAAAAATTAAAAAAGATATTCACAAAAAATGCTTAAAACTTTAATGAGCATAGACCAAAAGGAAATGTTTTAAAATTTAAGTGAACATAAATCAAAAGCTACCTTCCTCGTAAATTGTGTCAGAAGCTTTTACTTTCCTCGTGAATTGTGTTCTTTTATCTCTCACTGGTCCGTCCCTATCAAAGAGATGATTTCACGAACTTTTTAAATGCCATCCCATTTATTACTAATGCCAACCTTTTTCTTGACATTTTCTCAAGGCTCAAGAAAATGATTTCTATGGATCTGGCTTTGGATATTAAAAGTGAACCTATCTTGTCCTGAGCTATGCATTTGTCACTAGATGCTTCACTCTTACAATGCCTCACTCAGCTCTTATTAGATATGAAGAAAGAGTTCTCTCAATTAGATATGACACAGAGATGTGTGATATTAGTCTCAGTGCTCTAAAGGAGTATTTTCAACTTGCAGACCAAGACATTATTCTATCGGAAGCAACTTCTATAGATGATGTAGTTGTGTCTCTTTCTATAGTTTCATTAGAGGATGGAAGTCATGGGTATAAGCTTCATGATAACAATGGAGGTGTTTACAAGCTAGAAAAGTGACAAGTACAAAAATTGGTAGAAAAAGAGATTAGCATTCTTTCAAGTCTTCAAAAGCTTCCACTGTTTAGCTCTCTTCATGTTGCTCTTTCTTCAGCACAAGCTAGTCAAAAACTTGATGAGCTTCCGCTTGATATGATGGCTACTATTTGTTTGAGCTTCCACCTTGCAAAGATGGTTCTAACATGAAAGGCATGGAGCAAAGGCTTGATGGACATGTTTGGACAACATACAAGACCAGCTCTGTTCATTCCTTTAAAGGAATAGTGAGAATAAGTAGGTGTTGTGGACACTTAAGGTGTTATAACATTGATTGTGCTTGTGTAGATATGTTTGGAGCAGTGAATGAGACTCAGTGGAAAGGCAAGCTTCAATCTGCGCCACATGTTGGACCATTGAACAAAGAAAATGGAGTTCTTCTTTGTAAGCACTGTGGTGAATCACCAAAATGTATCAAAACTTGTCAAGCATTCATATACTACTATATCCCTCGAGATAGAGATGGCACAACAAGATGTGCCATACACATGGGATTTCATAATCATCTAGTGGCAAAGGGGTTATCAAAAAAGGTGGAGGAGGTTGTTCATAATAAGGTGTTCACGCGGGCAACCATTGAGCCTTCTAACACATGCAAGAAAATTGAAGTCTCAGTCACAAGGGACTTGATCATGGAGCTTTTGATTCATGAGGATGGTGCTTCTCACAAGACTTCTTTAGAGGGTTACTTGCACAAAGTACTAGATCAAATTACTCCTATCTCTCAAAAAGCTCCAATCAGAAGGTCCATCCAGGTTGCTAGAAAAGATTTTCTTCAAGGGGACAGTGGGTTGGATGCTATTTTGAGACTGAAACAAAGATGCATATATCCATTTATCCAAAGTGTTCTTTTTCCTAATCAACTTGGTGATGATAGCCAGCCACATGTGTTTAAGATGTCATCCAAGTGCCCAGGTTCAGGACTGGATCTTGTTAATCAAATGCAACCAAGTGGCTCATTGGAGGGCCAATGGGTGCATTTTGATCATGTGCATCGAGTGAAGGGGTGGTGCACAATGGGAGTCCATGTATATGATCCACATGTACGTGAGTTGCTCACAATCGCAACTTGTGAGTTTAAGGTGCAAGATCACCATGCTCAGGTTCAATTTTGGAAAATGTTAAACAACCAAATGGTGCAAAATGGTTTTCCACTTCCTCAATTTAGAGGTTTCATGTCAGATGAGGCTCAACAAAATTGGATTGCAGTGCGCACAGTCTACTTTGGTGGTCCGAATAATAAGGTGGAGGAGAAAGAGAGGTCTTGCTTTCACTGGGAGACAAATATGGTGGATCACACTAAGAAGTGCATTAAAGCTAGCCTTTCAAGTAGAGCACAAGTATATGTGCAGGTAGTGGAGAAGTGCACCTTCTGAGATGGAGAAGGAACGATGTAAGCAAGCTATACAAAACTATTGGACTGACAACCACATTATTGAGGGACAACTACAAAGCTTACAACTATGGCTTGCATGGTGGGATGCACGTGCATCACATTGGATTGATCAGTTTCTTACACAACACAAGGATTTGGGATTTGTACCATCAACTAACCTATCTGAATCTAAACATGCAAGTATTCGTGCTGCACATGGAGCAACAAAGTATGTCTCATTGTATGAGGCTACCGCTATGGACTTATTCTTAGCAATGCAACAAAGTGAAAAATATAAGTCTTTTATGGATGGAAAATATCATGGTATTGGTTCGGACTTGAAACAACTAGCTGAAAGGCTAATGGAAGGACACACAACTCAAGCTATTGAGAAGAAGGTTGTTGATTTGACTGCTTCTACAATGGATGCAGTAGGTCTTGCCTCTTCGGAGTATATGAGACAGCCCATGGAGCAAGTAAGTTTGCGTCGAAAAAGAAAGTTGGATCACTCAACTCCGATTCATGAGACTGACAGTCATAGACCTGAATATAATACCATCACAACCTCTAGAGCTATTCCACAATGTCCAAGCTTCAAAGTACAGCAGGTAAAGGAGTCTGAAGTTGCAGAGTCCACTTGGGCCATTAGGAGAGCACCTCCTAAGGCTAAAGTGAGTTGTTTTGGGTTAATCAAGGAGACAGGTTAGAAGTACAACATTGAATCTATCATTTTTGGTCGCTAACCTTTCCTCTATGGTCTTAAATTTTTTGTTGTTGATGTAGGTGAGAGGTGTGGGGTTGAGATCAACATAAATGGGGGAACAACATTGCATGGTGTTCCTGCCCCTTGCTTCTGTTACCATATACATGTGGTAGTGATGTGTGTGAACACACTAGGACCGCCGGGGCATTTTTTCCCTCTTTAGGAGGTTTTTTCCCCCGTGCATTGTATATATGCCCATCACTCTAGGGCTATCTATTTTTCCATTGCACACTAGGTAACACACTCTCTATTGTGTGCCTTGAGCTTCCTTCGTCTTCTCCAAGCTTTGTGTGTTTCTCTGCAACCCTAATTCCAATAATTGGTATCAGAGCAGGTCACGTCCTCCCGGGCTTAGTCGCCAGCTGTTCCAGCACACGCCTGCTCACTTTCTCCGATTTCAGTAAGCTTTGGCGAGCGTTCGCAGGTCGACAAAATTTTTGGGTCTGCTCAGAATTTCGATTTGGGCTCATTTCAGCCTCCGTTTCCACTACATGCAGTACTGCACATGCTATTTCGTCATTTTGTGCAGAATTTCTGTCAATGCCGTTTTCTGCGTAACAGGTGTCTTATAGTCTTCTATGGTTTGTGCTATATAGCACAGGTTGTTCCCGCTCCGTTTCTCCTATTTTCGGGCAATTTTCACATGAGATGCAACATTTACCATGGCTGACAACCACAACACAAATGTGTTCAAGATGTTTGCTCCTGAGGACAGGTTGGATGGGGACAACTACCCTATGTGGGCTTATATGATGCAACATGTTCTTGTGTCAAAGGGTGTCTGGAACATTGTGCAGGGCATTGATGTAAGTCCTGGTTCTGAGGATGTAGGCGATGTTGAGGATGTTGCAGGTCTTGCTGCAAGGAGTGTAGCTGTTAGAGTTGTTTGCCTACGGCAGAACAAGCTCATTGGGATGTTAAGGATGCGCAGGCTCATGCATTGATTGCGTTGTCTGTGAAGCGCACCATTGTTCCTCACATCCGTTCAGCAAAATCTGCAAAACAAGTTTGGGATATTCTAGCAGGTCTTTATGCAAGCCGCAATGAGACTAAAATTGCTTTGCTGCGTTGTCGTGCTGTGACATGTACATAGTGGGAACACATGCTACAAGAGTTATCTTCTAACTTTTTAGATACATAATTATATTTCCTATAATGTACATATGCATATGTAAGTATAAAAATAAGCTTTCTATCTCATCTTATTATCTCAAGGGTAATGTATTCTTACTTTACCATCAAAAAATACTATGGGAAAAGTGTCAATAGCTCCACCTCTTTAACTTGGGGCAAAAAGCATTGATTCTTTCTTTCTACCATCTCATTATTATCTCACACCCTATCTAGATCCTATATCTAGAGTAATTTCCAATCTATATATATTCTATGTATTTTTCATATTTTTCTTATATTTCTTTTAAAATAGCTACTAGGAGGGAATCAAATCCTAATGGGACACTAGGTGGCATTATTTCAAAGATACACTTATTTTAATGCATTATTGCAAGCATGATTATAAAACTTTGTCAAGGAGCAATGTCATGCTTTCATATGGCATGAGGTGTCCTTTGGAATCAAATGAAAGTCTAGGCTAAGGGGACCACATGAAGACTTTTGCTTCCAGAAATGGACCCTATTTTGATGAATTTTTTACACAAGGTTCCAATCCGAATTGGAAAATGATTTTGAAATAAAAATCGTAGCTAATGAGCACTTTTCCAATTCCTGTTCACACTGGCTCCTCTCTTCTTGTGTAAACCCTTGTGGGTTCCCTTCACCTATAAAAGGGGACCTCTTCTTCCTTGGAAGGAACCCAAGCATTCAAGCCATTGATGAGAGGAATTCTTGAGGGAGTGAGTAGTAATGCCTAATTGTACTTAGCCCCATTAACATAAGCCCAAGCCTACACTTTCTCCTAGAGGAAAACTAGCCATTCTTGTACGCCATCCTTGGAGGATCAACTCTAATCAAAGAAGGTGTTGTACTTGGCGTATCAATCAACGTTGAATTCTCCCCTCTTCTTCTCTCTCCCATCAATAATGGTGCCGAAGGGTTTCAAGTAAGATGTGTTCTACATTGATGTTTTCTTGATTTCTTGTTGTTTTCATTTTCATCTCTAATCCAACATATATATATGTATCTAATCTCATCTCCTTAACCAAACCTATCTCTCTCATTCTTAGTAATTCATCCTCTCTAGGTTCTCTTTGCTACAGGTACATCTCTCCCCGCAGTATCCTTATTGCTTACGGGCAAGAATAGGGCTTGGGAGGGAAACTTCTCATCTCTTCACTTCTCTCATATCTACATTTCTCACATACTATCCTAGATGAATAACCCACATGATGATAATTTCTATCGCTTTCACTCTGTACGATCTCTTAGAATTAACGTATGGATTAGCCGTAAAATACACTTTCAACAACATATAGTGTTTCTCTTTGGCCCAGAAAGGCTCAATGAAATAATTTTATCACCGGATCCCATCATACTACCTCTCATAGACTATAACTTTTCTTTTGACGTAAGCGTAGTTATCTTGCTATGAACCAAGAGGATTTGTACACACAATTAATCCCAATCACTAGACAAAATATATATATTATGGTAAGCACAAAACTACAATTCCAAAGAACAATTCGTAGCCTATTTGGGCAGCCAAGATTGAATGCCATTAACTCATCTGTTAACCCTTTCATATTACCCATGATACGATATGACCATAGCCTTGATGTTTTCATCTTTGTGTTATTTTGACATTTTCTTTTGTGTTCTTTCTTTGTGCGTGTGAGTGCAAGAGAGAATGGGTGGGCTTCTTTGATTGTACTTCTTTCCAAACCCTAGTCTTCATGGCATCTATGGTTTAACTCCTTCATATAGTTTTTGTCGAGTTCTCTCACAAACTCTCACAGCCATAAGCCCGGTGCTTTCCTGGCAAGACCGCAAATTTCTCGACATATTTTTGGTGAACCCGACGCGAATCTACTAGGGTGAGAGTTTGTGGGTAACCATGGGTGATCATGTTGAGCAACAGGGTATGCATTTTGACCCAGCAACAATGCAAATGTTTCAAGCATTTGCAATGTTCATGCAACAACAACATGCTACTGAAAGAAGGGAGATTTCAGCAACGAAGGCCATACAAGCGGTCGTCAACAGAATGGATCAGTTCAATGGCAAAGATGTAACCAAGTACTTACGCGAGTATGTGAAGGAGATGGAGCTGCATTGCGTGTTAGAAGGTGAGATGATTGAAAGCTTTGAGCTAGTTGTTGCTCCAGAAATTAGGGAGCATGTTAGGGCAATTAAAGATGGGCATGGGAGAAATTGGGAAGAACTCAAAGTAGCTTTAAAGGAGGAATATTTCATGGAGGACTCTGAGAGAGTGACCAAAAGGACATTCTTAGAATGGGTAGTCAAGCCAAAGCAAGGACTATCAATAACAGAGCTACTTAGGGAATTTGAGCGGCGCTATGCACAACTCACTAGGACAGAAAGGGCCACACTAGATGCAGAGAAGACAGATCTTTTCTTACAAGCTGCAGGTAAAGAGTTTCAAGAAAATTTGGAGCTTCTTCTTGAAGATAAAGATGCTGAGCAAGGACTAAAGACCGACTGGAATTAGGTTGAAGGTGCCGTCTCACTGCTTGCCAAACGACAAAGAAGAAGGGACAAGATGGTAGTAAACACTACAAGTCCTTCCACCTCAACTTCTGACAAAATGGTAAAGCCTACTTTTATCGCTCCTAAGTTTGATGAGTCCATGCTAGATGAGCTTGTGAAGGGAATGAGTGACTTGAAGGTGACGTTTGCAAAGCTTGAAGAAAAAGGCCAACCATCAGGGCCACTTCCTAGGCAAAGACAACAACCCAAAGAAGGGTTTGTTAATAGATGTATTTGGTGTGATAGTACAAACCATGTAAGAAGGGATTGTGATGATTTTAGTGATGCTTTGTCAAAAGATGTTGTCTTTTTTAAGGATGGTAAAATCCACTTAAGAGAGACAGGTCTACCCTTGAGAACTAACTTTGGGAAGGGGGGAATGCAAACCTTAGTTGAAGATATGGCAACCAAGCATGCCACCTCTTCAGTTGAGGCAGCTACTTATGGAGTAAAAATTGAACATTTTTGTGATGAAGAAGTGAGTGACCATCATGGTCAAATTTGGCCAAATGTCATGCAATTAGCTAAAAAGGGAAATCTTACAAAAGAGATTCTACATGAAGCAGGTGATTGCATACGTCTAGAAACAGGATGGAATGATCCAGTGGACTCATTGTCAGTGCATGCCTACATTACAAAATGCCAACAAAATGAGGCAATTGTAGAAGAGAAGCGCAGACGTGAGAATGCTGATGAAGGACCATCAAAAAGAGCTTCTAGAAGTGGGGGAAGAAGCGACTCAATGCCTTCTCAAACACCCTCAACACAAGGAGCATCTCCACCTGAAGTACTCATGGAGGAGTCTACAACAGGAAAGAAGAAAGAGCCAACGAAAGGTAAGACAAAAGGCCCAACTTATAAACTACAATCTGATATTGAGGTTGCTATAGATTTAAAGAAAGTCTTGGAGGAAAGGATCTTGAATAGCAAGATTGAGTTTACTCTGGCAGAAGTTCTTGGCATTGCAAAGCGTGAATTCCATGAGGAGATCATTGACATCATCAAGAGAAAGAGGCAAACCCTTGCTGAAGTTTCTCGTCCACAAGTTGAAGGGGAAACCTCAAAGACACAAGGGATGCAACTGCAAAATAAAGAGAATGATGGAGCTGTGGTAGGATGCTACCAATCTAGTGGGAGAGTGAAGCAAGTGTATTTCTCAAATGATGATGAAGAAGTTGAAGATATTCCTAGGAGTTACTATTCACGAAGTCATTGGGCAAGGGCTACTACAGAAACTTTGGTCAAGGTAGGTGATCTTGAAGAGCCATTTGTTGCCTTGATTGACCATGGTTCAGAAATAAACATAATGTCAAAGAGTCTCTACAACAAGTGCAAATGGACGATGGACACAGATCATGGCTGGATGGTAAAAGTGGCAAACAATTCATCCGGTGAATTGTATGTAGCATGTCCAGGTGTGAAGGTAACAATAGGTGATGTAAAGATTGACCAAAACTTCTTTGTACAGGATACATCTTCATATCATCTCATCCTTGGACAGCCCTACATTGTGGGAGTTCGAATGGAAACAAAGGTAATGGACGATGGTTCAGCATATGCTAGGATACGTAGCAAAGATGGTAAACGTGCTGTCCAATTTTTCACAGTTTGTGTAAACCATGAAAGAAATCGTGACAACCTCAGAGAACATCCTCTACCAAAGGTGAGCAAAGAGTTTCATGATCATAGAGAAATGATGGGTTTTGGCCAAGTACCATTGTAAAGCGGGATTGCAGTGGTACAGAAAGAAAAAGGGTCTCGCCTGATCCAAAAATAGGTGAAGCATTTTCAACGAGCTCCTTGGTAACAAAGAATGGATCGGTATGTTTTACAAAACTTGAAGATTTGAAGAGATGTGAGAAGCAATATGTGCATAATGTACAAATAGGCATGAAAAAGAGTGGGTTGCTAGAGCCTACTGAAAATGTTTTGGGTTTGTGTGAACAAGTTTCTTTTGTAGATACTATGGGTGAGCTTGATGCTATAATGAGGTCTAGTTTGCATCTTGAAAATGAAGTTGTGGAAGTTTGCTCTATGGAAATGTATCAAGTAATAGAAGCCTTTAAAGAAAGCCAAACAGTAGGCCCAGAAGTCCATGTTGAAACTAAATACAAGAGTGTAGCAAAGAAGGTGAAACCAGTAGCTTCACCCTTACCACCCAACAACAGGGAAAAGATTGAACAGGCTTCTTTACAACCAAGTTTGCGGAATCCTAAAAAGATCGGGCATACCTTCACAAAGGAGTCTTTTCAAGAGTTGCAGATTGGTTGCGAGGAGTTTCTAACACAGGAGGAGACAAAGTGCTTCAAAGAAATGCTTTCAAAGCATGGTAAGGCTTTTGCATTTGAGCCACATGAGATAGGATGTGTTGATCCTTATATTGTAGCTCCTATGGTAATTTTCACAATACCTCATGTGCCTTGGAATCTGCGGCCTATTCCGGTTCCAAAGGCTCATTTGCCAAAGTTAGTAGAGCTACTGAATGAGAAAATCAAAATGGGAATCTTGGAGCCTTCTTGTGCTCCATACTCAAATAGGTGGTTCACAGTTCCAAAGAAGAATGGTTCTCTACGCTTCATCCAAGATATGCAACCAGTGAACAAGGTGACAATTAGAAATGTAGGTACAGGTCCAATTGTGGATGAATTTGCAGAGGCGTTTGCAGGGAGGGCAATCTACTGAATGGGGGATCTCTACTCAGGGTATGATCAATTTCAGCTTGCAATCGAAAGCAGAGACTTGACAACCATGAGGACACCTTTGGGTTTGGTAAGGATGTGTACCTTGCCACAGGGAGCAACCAACTCGGTTGCACATATGATGAATGGGATGAATAAGGTCTTACGTGACTTTATTCCTCAAATCACAATTCCTTTCATTGATGATTTGCCTATCAAAGGATGTGAAGAAAGTGACAAAGATGAAGCTTTGGATCTCAAGGGATGTCGCAGGTTTGTGGTAAATCACATAAATGATTGTGATAAAATTTTGTCTAGGTTGGAAGAAGTGAATCTTACATTGTCAGGGAAAAAGTCTATGTTTGGTGTCAATGAAGTGCTCATTGTGGGGCACATGTGTGGGCCATATGGTAGGAAACCTTGTCCAACAAAGGTAGATGCCATCCAAAGAATGAAAGAAACATGCACTAGCATCACTGAGGTTAGAAGGTTTCTAGGAGCATGTGTCTTCTATGTTATTTGGATTCCACATTATGCACATGTAGCTGATCCTCTTTATCAGTTGCTTAGAAAGAATCAAAAGTTTAAATGGACAGAAGTACATGTAAAATCCATGAAAAAGCTAAAGGAGTTGCTTTAGTCAGCACCAACTTTGAGAAAGGTAGACTATGAGTGTCAAAGGCCTGTGATTGTGACAGTAGATACCAGTCCTACAGGGATTGGATGGGCAATAGGGCAAGATGACAAAGAAGGACACAGGTATGTGGTAAGATTTGGAGCAAAGGTACTAAGTGCTCGCCAAAGAAACTATCCACAAATAAAGAGAGAGCTATGGGGTATGGTTAAGGCCTTGAAAAATGGGAAAGAGTACCTAATTGGTGCATGTGTGGTTGTAGAAACAGATTGTCTACCACTTCTTGGGATGATTACAAGCTGCTCAACACCAGACATTGCTATGTTGCGGTGGATTGCCTACATTAAGTCCTTAAATCCCGAGTTTAAGCACATTGCAGGTAAAGTCAATACAGTGGCAGATATGCTATCAAGGGCAAGGTATGAAGATGAGTAACATATGATTGATGAGGGAGATGATGTAGGAACAAAGTTCTATTCCATCTCTCATGTCAAAGGTAACAATGTCAACATGACTAATCCACTTGAATTGTTCTTGAAAGATCTTTATGAAGGTGATTGGCTTCTTATTGGAAGCTACTTGAGTACTCTAACAAAACAGGATGATTGGTCTGAACATGAATTCAAGAGGATACGCAGGAAAGCATATGGTTACTTTTTGAGGGATGGTTACTTGTGGAAGCATCCTAAACAAAAGGGTGCTACACCACAAAGGGTTATATGTAAAAAAGAGACTCAAATAAAGCTCATGCAAGAGTTTCATGAGAGTCTATGGGCTGGACACAGGGGTGTGTGGGCAACCTTCTCCAAGTTGAAAGAAAAATACTGGTGGAAGGGTATGTATAAAGATGTATCTCAGTTTGTAGAGTCATGTGTAACTTGTCAAATGTATTCAAATGTTCGACATCGTGATGGATTTCACCCTACATATCCACTAGCCATGCACTATAAATGGGTTGTGGATCTAGTCACAATGCCTTTAGGACTCTGGCAGATGAGGTACTTGGTTCTTGCACGAGAGGACCTAACTAATCAGGTTGAAGGAAGAGCATTAAGAGCTAAAACCACAGAAGCTGTGTGCAAATTCCTTCTTGATGAGGTGATTTGCCGTTATGGTTGTGTGGGAAAGATCACTGCAGACAGAGGTGAACTGGATGCCGAAGAAGCAAGGGAGTTCTTTTCTAGATTAGGAATCAAGCTTTCTCTTACTACAGCTTACAACCCTGAAGGCAATGGAAAGAGTGAAAGAAGGCACCCTCCTATCATCAAATCTTTGGCCAAGGCTTACGAAGGAAGAGTTGGTGAGTGGCCAAAACTGTTACCATACGCTTTATGGGCTGATCGTACAACACATAGCTCAGTAACTGGCTACATGCCTGCGGAGCTAATGCATGGTCAAAAGCCAGTGATGCCGATTGAGGATACAATTCCCACATGGAATGTACTACCTTGGCAAGAGGGGCTTAGTAGGGAAGATCTCCTTGCATTGCGCATAAGGCAACTAGAGAGAATACCTGGAGACATTGAGGCTGCAAAAGAACGACTCAAAAATGCAAGATTGAAAAACAAGGACTACTTTGATAAGCGACATCGGCTCAGGAGCAAAGCAATTGACAAAGGTGACTGGGTTTTAGTGTATGATAGTAGCCTTGATAACCAGCACACAGTCATGCGTAAGTTTTCAAAAAGATGGTTTGGACCATATGTTGTAAAACATGTGCATGAAAATGCTACTTACAGCTTGTCTGAACTAGATGGCACAGAAGTAAAGATTCCCATTGCAGGAAAAAGGATCAAAATGTTTAAGAGAAGAGGAGACAATGATCCAGAAAATGTTGATGAGGAAGAAGAGCAAAACACAGGTGAAGATCAAACTGAAAATGAAGCTCTGGAATCATCCAGTGAAGATGAAAGCAAGGAAGATGTACAAGAGGGCTGATCTTACAAAGAAATAATTTGGCACATACCGGAGGATGTGCAGGTTTAGAGGGGGTGGATGTCGTGCTGTGACATGTACATAGTGGGAACACATGCTACAAGAGTTATCTTGTAACTTTTTAGATACATAATTATATTTCCTATAATGTACATATGCATATGTAAGTATAAAAATAAGCTTTCTATCTCATCTTATTATCTCAAGGGTAATGTATTCTTACTTTACCATCAAAAAATACTATGGGAAAAGTGTCAATAGCTCCACCTCTTTAACTTGGGGCAAAAAGCATTGATTCTTTCTTTCTACCATCTCATTATTATCTCACACCCTATTTAGATCCTATATCTAGAGTAATTTCCAATCTATATATATTCTATGTATTTTTCATATTTTTCTTATATTTCTTTTTAAATAGCTACTAGGAGGGAATCAAATCCTAGTGGGACACTAGGTGGCATGATTTCAAAGACACTTATTTTAATGCATTATTGCAAGCATGATTATAAAAATTTGTCAAGGAGCAATGTCATGCTTTCATATGGCATGAGGTGTCCTTTGGAATCAAATGAAAGTCTAGGCTAAGGGGACCACATGAAGACTTTTGCTTCAAAAAATGGACCCTATTTTGATGAATTTTTTACACAAGGTTCCAATCCGAATTGGAAAATGATTTTGAAATAAAAATCGTAGCTAATGAGCTGAAGTTTCTGCCCATATTTTTACTTTTTTATTTGGAGCTACGGTTGAGGAGATATGATCAAAATACTGGACCCCAGTCTGCCCACATCATGCAGGGACAGCTCATTTCCAACTTTTCCAATTCCTGTTCACACTGGCTCCTCTCTTCTTGTGTAAACCCTTGTGGGTTCCCTTCACCTATAAAAGGGGACCTCTTCTTCCTTGGAAGGAACTCAAGCATTCAAGCCATTGATGAGAGGAATTCTTGAGGGAGTGAGTAGTAATGCCTAATTGTACTTAGCCCCATTAACATAAGCCCAAGCCTACACTTTCTCCTAGAGGAAAACTAGCCATTCTTGTACGCCATCCTTGGAGGATCAACTCTAATCAAAGAAGGTGTTGTACTTGGCGTATCAATCAACGTTGAATTCTCCCCTCTTCTTCTCTCTCCCATCAATAATGGTGCCGAAGGGTTTCAAGTAAGATGTGTTCTACATTGATGTTTTCTTGATTTCTTGTTGTTTTCATTTTCATCTCTAATCCAACATATATATATGTATCTAATCTCATCTCCTTAACCAAACCTATCTCTCTCATTCTTAGTAATTCATCCTCTCTAGGTTCTCTTTGCTACAGGTACATCTCTCCCCGCAGTATCCTTATTGCTTACGGGCAAGAATAGGGCTTGGGAGGGAAACTTCTCATCTCTTCACTTCTCTCATATCTACATTTCTCACATACTATCCTAGATGAATAACCCACATGATGATAATTTCTATCGCTTTCACTCTGTACGATCTCTTAGAATTAACGTATGGATTAGCCGTAAAATACACTTTCAACAACATATAGTGTTTCTCTTTGGCCCAGAAAGGCTCAATGAAATACTTCTATCACCGGATCCCATCATACTACCTCTCATAGACTATAACTTTTCTTTTGACGTAAGCGTAGTTATCTTGCTATGAACCAAGAGGATTTGTACACACAATTAATCCCAATCACTAGACAAAATATATATATTATGGTAAGCACAAAACTACAATTCCAAAGAACAATTCGTAGCCTATTTGGGCAGCCAAGATTGAATGCCATTAACTCATCTGTTAACCCTTTCATATTACCCATGATACGATATGACCATAGCCTTGATGTTTTCATCTTTGTGTTATTTTGACATTTTCTTTTGTGTTCTTTCTTTGTGCGTGTGAGTGCAAGAGAGAATGGGTGGGCTTCTTTGATTGTACTTCTTTCCAAACCCTAGTCTTCATGGCATCTATGGTTTAACTCCTTCATATAGTTTTTGTCGAGTTCTCTCACAAACTCTCATAGCCATAAGCCCGGTGCTTTCCTGGCAAGACCGCAAATTTCTGGACAGCGTAAAGAGTTGGAGTAGAAGATTATGCATGAGGAAGATGATATGGACACTTTCCTTGCTAGTGTCAAGGATATCAATGAGCAGCTTATTTCTGCAGGTGAAGTCATTTCAGACAGTTCCCTTGTGCAGACTGTTCTTGATGCCTTACCAGATTCCTACCAGGCTTTTGCTAGTACTTGGAGACTGATGACCCAAGGAAATCCTGAAGTTGTCAAGTTTGATGCATTATGCACATTGCTATTGCAAGAGTCACTTTCTAGAAAAAATAGAACTAGGCAGTGTGCAGTTGAGCAGGCTTTTATTGCTTCTCAAAGAAAGGGTGGTAACAGTAATGCAGCCACTTCTTATGGTTCTGCTGCAAGTGGCAAAAATTCTGTTCCTAATGCTTCTGCTGGCAGTACTTCATCTAGAAATTCTGGTGATAAGGGCAAAAAGAAGATGCGTTTCCATTATTGTAAAGCTAATGATCACTTGATCAAGTCGTGTCCTAAGTTGAAGGCCAAAGAGGCTAAGAAGAAAGAGGGTGGTTCCACTGCAAATGCTGGTTCCACTACAAATGCAGCCATTGTTGAGTCTTCTATGAAAGGAGACTGTGTTGCTGATGTTGATGCAGAATGGGCTTTTAGTGCAGAGTGCACTTACAATCCTGCTGTCCATGATGCATGCTTGTCAGTTGTTGCTGCAGATTCACATGTGTGGTATTTCGACAGTGGTGCTACAAAGCACATTACCTCACATCGTGAATCGTTTACCTCTCTTGAGTCTGTCCCTCATGGGAATTCAGTCACTTGTGCCAACAACGCCTCTTATCCAGTTCAAGGAGTTGGAAAGATTGTGCTCACTGCTGCTAATGGCAGTTCCTTCACACTTGTTGATGCGCTTTATGTACCTGGGATCTAGAGGAATCTCTTGTCTGTATCCGCACTTGCTAGACTTGGACTTGTAGTCAAATTTGTGGATGACAGATGTACAGTTCATGATCTCAGTTTTGGTGATGAAATTGTTGCATCTGGCCTTTTGTGCCGTGGGCTGTATAAGCTCACTTTGTATGACAAGTGTGGACAAAATTTTGCAAATGTTGTTGCAGATTCAAGGGCTATTTCAGATGCAAAACTTTGGCATGCACGTTTTGGTCATCTGAATTTTGCCAGTTTGCTGCGTTTGCAGAAATCTGATATGGTTACTTCTTTGCCGCCTCTTGAAGCACCTGTCAAACATGTTTGTGAAGAATGTATTTTGGGTAAGATGCAGCGTTCTAAATTTCCAAAGGATGGTTCAATTTGGGCCACATGCAGGTTGCAGCTTGTGCATAGTGATGTTTGTGGGCCCATGCAAACTCCGTCCTTGGGCAATTACCTGTACTTCATGACTTTCATTGATGATTACTCCAGGCATGCATGGGTATTTCCGCTTAAAGCGATTCCGAAGTTTTTATGTGCTTCAAACAATTTCTGGCTATGGCTGAAAATGTCTCGAAATGTACTATGGGCACCCTCCATTCCGATCGAGGGGGGGAGTATATGTCTCATGAATTTAATGCATTTCTGGCTAGTCGTGGGATAAAACACCAATGTACAGTGCCTTATACACCTCAGCAAAATGGTGTTGCTGAGAGGAAAAACAGGTCAGTGACGGAAATGGCACGATGTATGGTCAAAATTCAAGCTTTGCCGCATTCTTTTTGGTTTGAGGCCATTATGTGTGCCAATTATGTACTTAACAGGTGTCCTACAAAAGCTTTGCAGTCTATTACTCCATATGAAGCATGGCATGATAGAAAACCTTCTATTGAGCACATGCATATTTTTGGTTGTTTGGCATATGCTTTGGTGCCACAAGTGCAGCGCAAAAAATTGGATGATAAGGCTGTCAAATGTATTTTTGTTGGTTATAGTGCTGAAAGCAAAGGTTACAGGTTGTATCATCCGCAAACAAAACGTATTCTGGTTTCACGGGATGCAGTGTTTGTGGAAGATTCTGTTCAACCCTTGCTGTCATGTACTAGAGACAGTAATGTAAGCTCATAGGACATTTATGACACTTTGTTGCCTCTTTTCAGTGGTGGAAATACGAATGTAAGTTCCAATGAGGCAAATGTACATCCTATGGGGGTTTATGAAAATGTTTTAGATCAGCCTATTACTGATGCAGATGTACATGATGTACTTGATGAGGAAAGGGCTAAAAATGAGCAAGCTAGAGGTATGCCAAAATGGCTGGTGCACACTTTGCGTGACAATAAATTGGATGCACCTTTGTCTAGTCGTACTCGTTCAGGCTCTCGCCATGCATCTTATGCATCAGATTGTTATGATTTGGTTGTGTCTAGCTTACATGATGTTGAGGAGCCTCTGTCTTTTGATGAAGCATAGAATTCAGAAAATTGGATGGCTGCCATGCAATCAGAATATGATGCACTTATAGAAAATGACACATGGACTTTATGTGATTTGCCTCATGGAAAAAAGGCCATTGGTACGAAGTGGGTTTACAAGTTGAAACGCAAGCTGGATGGTGAGATCGATCGCCATAAGGCTCGACTTGTTGCAAAGGGTTTTGCACAGCAAAAAAGCATAGAATATGAAGAGACTTTTGCTCCCACTTGTCGTATGACTACTGTGCATTTTCTATGTGCATTGGCAGCTCATTTTGGTTGGGATGTACATCAATCAGACATTGTTACTGCTTTCTTGAATGGTGACATATTTGAGGAAGTTTATGTAACGCAGCCTCACGGTTTTGTCATAAAAGGACAAGAGGACAAAGTGTGCAGATATAAGAAGGCTTTGTATGGGTTGAAGCAATCTCCTCGTGCTTGGTATGAGAAAGCTGACACTCATTTGATCAAACAAGGCTTTCGTAACAGTCCAACAGAAAGCACATTGTATGTCAAGAGTGAGGGTGATGTACTTCTCATTGTGGTTTTTTATGTTGATGATTTGCTGATCACTGGACCAAATGAGAGACATATTGCTGAATTTAAGGCTGATTTGAATGCTACTTTCAAGATGAAAGATTTGGGGTTGTTGCATCATTACTTGGGTATACAGTTTAAGCAGTGTGATGGTGGTATTGCCTTGTGTCAAAAAAGTTACATAGAGACATTGCTATGTAAGTTTGGACTTGAGGATTGCAAACCTATTGCCACTCCCATGGAAACAGGTTTGAAGTTAAGTCTACATGATGCTGGCGATCCTGCTGATGTCACTCTTTACCAAACTGTCGTTGGCTGCTTCATTTATGTATGCAACACGAGGCCGGATATTCAGTTTGCAGTCTCACAGGCCAGCAGATTTATGCATAGCCCAGGGTCTAAGCATTGGCAGGCTGTCAAGAGGATTTTCTGCTACCTTAGTGGCACTTGACATCTTGGCTTGTTTTATCCCAAGGGGGGATCATTGCCGCCAGACTTACATGCTTTTTCGGACTCAGATTGGGCTGGTTGCTTTGACACGCGAGTGTCCACAAGTGGTTTTTGTTTCATGCTTGGAAGTTCATGTATATCATGGTTGAGCAAGAAGCAACCTACTGTGGCCACTTCGAGTTGTGAGGCTGAGTACAGGGCAATCTTCACAGCTACGATTCAGTGTGTATGGCTCAGACACCTTATGGCTGATTTGGGTGTTGGACAGGACATTGCCAACACTATCTACACTGACAGTCAGAGCGCATTGGCAGTTGCGAGGAACCCAATTTTTCATGCTCGCACAAAGCACATTGAGGTGCATTACCACTATGTCAGGGAGAGGCTCTCATCAGGAGAGATCAGCTTGGCTTATGTGCCAACATAGTACAACCTTGCAGATCTTTTCACAAGGGCATTGTCTCGTGAGAAGCTTGAAGCTTTCCGCAAAGCTTTGGGCTTACTCCCCTTTGTGGACTGATCCTCTCCTCAGGGCATGGAACTTCCCTTTACTCATGTGCCAGCTCTCGTTCACCGCATCACTCCAGGGGGGATTTGTTACCATATACATGTGGTAATGATGTGCGTGAACACACTAGGACCGCCGGGACATTTTTTCCCTCTTTAGGAGGTTTTTTCCCCCGTGCATTGTATATACGTTGTGAGCGGTATGAAAACACACACAATGCCTCTATAACGACCCGACACTCACTCTTGGGAAGATACACGCACACACACTATGGGGCACCACTCGGCTTAGACAACACACCTGTCCGAGACAAGGAACACACCTCTGGAGTGAGAGGAGAGAGACTATCACCTTGCCCACTCCACACAGACACACATACACACACACACCCAAAAAACTCAGCTCAAAAGAGGAGAATTTCTGATGTTTAGATACAATTGAGCTTGGGCCAACACCAATGGGGCAAATAGCTCACACAATATGGGTAAAATAAGCCAGATACAATCACAAACTAGGGCAGATACAATCACAAACTAGAGCTCATAAGAGAAACTTACACAGAAAAACAACAGGAAAAGATTGAGGAATTTGGCAAAATGGACAGCACCATCGCGTTCGGAACGGCCCAAAACCCCAGTCTACAATGTCAAAGTGCTCAAATCCGACCTCGGATGAGCAGTTTACGACCAAAACAAGCTCCAAAATGAGCAAAAACACACCTGCGGATGTTCCTCCTCTCTTCTCTACATTTTTTCTGGTCTTCTCTCAGTTTTTTCAGTTCCCACACTTAGCTTTATTATTTGGGCACCTGTGGCCTTTTAGATGACCTCAAACGGACCCCGAACAGGCCAAAAACTAACCTCGCAGTGCATAGTTGTCACCTTTTTGCATCATCCGCACACCTGGCACTCATTTATTTTCAATAACGTGTCTCGCAACCACGTGAAGTGGCCCCAAAAAGTGGTCCTAATGATGACCTTTCTGCATAACTCTCACAAGAAAACACCACTTTGTGTCTGTATTCATCCACGTGAAAATATTGACCCCGTTCGGCCTCCTGACGCCACTCGATGCCATCTGACGCACCTGCTTACCTCATGTCTTCGGCCCGGGGATAGCTTCCTCGAGAAGTTTTATGCACTACCAACTCCTCCTTATTGTAGGAAAAACACACTAGTACTGATAATAGTGAAAATCGTTGCACTATGTACACCCTGTCCTACCTGTACACACGTGGGCCCCACGTAACCACCTGGCTATGGAAATTGGGTAATCCTTTATTCGATGCACCATGCATGTGTATGTACATATGTGAAATCCCTTGGTCCAAAAAACTCCTGACATAATTTGCCCCTCCCCTAGCCTGCTAGATCATTCATGATCAGCAGCAGCAAAGAGAGATATGAGACTCGCCGCATCACAGGTCTCCTCATCCCTCACCAACACTGCTTGCTCCACAGACAGCTCATCTTGCTCCACCATCATCAATCTAGCATGATACAATTTAAGACGCAATCCATTTACCCTTGACTTATGTAGAACACCATCGAGGTTAGCCAGCTGATATGTGCCATTTGGAAAACACTCCACTACCTTGAAAGGGCCTTCCCACTTAATTTCAAACTTCTTTTTGAAGGCGTTGTCTAGCTTATTGTTGTAGCGCAAAACCAAGTCATGTTTCTTGATACCCTTACTTTTGACCTTTTCATTTATCTTCGCCAAAGCCTTATCCTGCATCTGCCCATAATGCTCCAATGCGCTCATCCTATCCAAGTGGACCTCTTGTAACTGCAAGAGCCTCTCTTTGAATGCATCACTAGGCGGCCCAAGAAACTTCTCTAACATCTTGACCGCAGGCAACTCTATCTCCACAGGCAATAGTGCTTCCTTTCCATACACCAAATGAAATGGAGTAAACCCTGTACCTGTCTTCACCGAAGTACGGTAAGCCCATAATGCACTAGGCAATTCCAAATCCCAATTCTTTCCTTGGTGCTCTGTCACTTTAGAAAGAATTTGTACCAACTCACCATTGAATCTTTCATTTAAGCCATTACGCTGCGGGTAATAAGGAGTGGTATGCTGGTGCCTAATCTTCATCTTTGTGCATAAGAAGTCTAGCAGTTTAGCTCTAAATCCTGGCCCCTTATCTGAAAGTAGCTCTAATGGCACCCCAAACTTGCAATCATACACAAATTTTGCCACATCCTTTGGAGTGATCTGTTTTACTGCTATAGCCTCTTCCCATCTAGAGAGATAGTCCACTGCCGTCAAGATATAGCTTTTGCCCCTGCTTGTGATAGGCAACGGGCCTATTGCATCAATCCCCCACTTTTCAAACACATCAAACGCCATAATGGTTTTTTGTAGCTCTGGCTTCAACACTCTCTTCCCAGATGCTTGACACCTATTGCAAGACCTACACCAATGGTGAACATCCTTGTGCAAACTAGGCCATACATACCCCTCTTGCAATATCTTATGCAAGGTGATCTTTAGAGAAAAATGGCCACCACATGCGCCTTCATGATTCTCTTCCAACACTCTGTAAAGCTCCTCCCGCCAAGGTACACGTCTCAACACGAGATCAGCCCCTTTCATGTATAAGACATCACCAATCAATTTGTACTTGTATGCTCTACGCACAAAGCCATACTTCTTAGACTTCTGAATCTCCTTTGGAATGATTCCTGTTAGCAAAACTCCTCTTCTTGAGCCAAACTTTCCCAGCCATGATAAAGAGGTAAAGTGGTCCTCAACACAAATAGCTCCCCAATCATGCCTTGAGCTGCTTCATGTGCCTCTCCATTTAGAGCACGTTCAATGTGTCTGATGATCCATGCTTCGAACTTTTTTAACAAGCCTTTAATTCTGAAGCACATTTCCTTCAATGAGGTGTTCTTGCTCTTCCACACACCCAGCACTTGCTTCACCACTAACAAGGCATCACCTTTTATGCTCAACCTTTGAACCCCATGCTTCAAACAAATGTGTAATCCGGCTTCCAGAGTAGCATATTCAGCCTCATTGTTACTATGAGCATCCAATTTGAACCCTCTCTTGCATACTAGCTTCCCCTCTGGATCATAAAGTGCTATACCCCCTGAAGCTGCATCATGGCTCTTTCTGTATGAACCATCAAAGAACAACACATGTGCATTGCTGATCTGTGGCACTTCTTCAACTACCTTTCTCACCACCTCTTCCTTAACAATAAGGGGATTCTCCTTGTAGGTCAACAAATCAGCTAGGGTAGCCCTTGTACTATCTTCCACTAGAAAAGAGAACTCAAACTCTTGCAGCTCAATTACCCATTTCTTCACCACATTTGACATGTTAGTACCATTAATTAACTGTGGCAAAAAGGCATAACTCGTCAAGAAAACAAAAGGCTGTGGTAGCAAGTAATGGCGAAATCGTCGACAAGCAAATATTACACTGGCCATCACTAGCTCTACTTCCGAGAACTTTCTCTCCGCTACCAACTTCACTCGGCTTGCACAATACACTGGCCTCATATAATGGTTGCCCTTCCCCTTTTGCAATAGCATGGCTCCAATGGAATCATCCCCTACTAATGGATTTACATAAAACACTTTCTCCCAATCAGGAGCCTGCATGGCTGACAACCCCCCTAACACCTCTTTCACCTCTTGAAACACTTCTTCACACTTGTCATCCCATTGCAATGGATCATGCTTTGCCACTTGCTGTAATGGATATAGAAGTTGCGAAGAAAATGGAATAAACCGTGCCATGTACTTCACTTTGTGTATAAAATTTGCCAATTGCTTCGTACTTGTAGGTGATGGAAGAAGAATAATAGACTTAACCTTATCTAGATCAGCCTCAATGCCATTTTTTGACACCATATGGCCCAATAACTTCACCCTTGGCTGTGCTAGATGACATTTCTTTGGATTTAGTTATCCTCCACATTCATCATATCGAGCCAATACCATCTGCAGCTTCTCATGGTGTTCAGCCCTACTGCTATAAACACAGAAGTCATCCATAAAAGCTTTAACACAACTACCAATGAATGGTTCCAACACCCAATTTGCTCTCTCTTGATAGAAGGAAGGTCCATTTGACAACCCAAATGGAAATACTGTGTAGCAATAGCAGCCCCATGGCGTAATAAAAGTGGTCTTTTTGCGGTCTTTAAGAGCAATCTTCAATTGAAAATAGCCTGAAAAACCATCACACACACTGTACCTCTCATAACCTGCCACTGAATCCAAGATCTTATCGATGAATGGAAGAGGATATGGGTTCTTCTTAGTGGCTGCGTTTAAGGGTTTAAAATCTACACAAATTCTCCACTTCCCATCCTTCTTTGGACTGACTACAACTGGACTCACCCATTCTATGGTCTCCACAGGGACTATGAACCCTGCCTTCAACAACTTGTCCACCTCTTCTCGCAAGGCTTCCATTTGCTCTTGACCCATCCTTCTTAGCCTTTGCCGCACTGGCTTAGCACCTTCTTTCAGATCTATATGCATCTCTTCGCCCTTGAACCCTCTGATCTCTTCATATGAAGTAATGAACAAATCAGGAAAACTAGCCAGCATGTGCAAATATATATACTTCTCCATAGCTGAGAGGTCTCCACTGATCATTTGTGTCATCAATTCCTGCTTCTTTGACAACTCAACCTTGGTTTGCATTAGCCCTTCAATCACTTCATAAGGCCCTTCACTTTCATCTTCAACCTCATTCGCAAATGCAACTAAACCAAACTCTTGGATTTCTTTGTCCATCAAAAGAAATGCAACATCAGCATCCTCATCACTGTTGGTAGTGCTATCACTGTCCTCATCTGTCACCGTGGAAGAGTCTTCATCACTAGACTCATCCTCATCTTCATAAAGCTCCTCTAATCGTTCCTTGTGTCCATATTATAAAGCTTCTTGGTACCTGTCTTTCCATAGAGGCTAATCGTACCATGTCGCCAATCTTGAACAGCTCCCACTGCACGTAACCATGGTATGCCCAGTATAATAGGATATGCTCCCAACCCTGCTGGCATCACATGAAAATCAACCACTGCCTTTGCATCATATGCCTCCACTTCTAAGCTCTTTACAACACCCAAGAATTTTACTTTTTGATGGTTTGCCAATCTGATCCAAAAACCTAACACCCCAGCCACTGTGAGACCCATCTTCTCAACGCATGAGTGTGTTATGACGCATATTTGGGCTCCTCCATCCACATAACCTTGTCCCAAATTTTTCCTTTTATGCCACATATCTACTATTGGACAAATGTCTGGTAGCTCATCCATTGCCAACACCTTTACTGAACCTCTCTCTGGCTCTTTCTCCATTGGGTTAACCATCCTCTTCCACTGTCGCTTTAGCTTAGACACCATCTCTATAAGCTGCCCAAAAGTAACATTTGCCTTCCTGCTCATCAGATCCTCCTTTAAGTCATAGCTTAATTGCCCATCCCCTAATGGAAAATCTGAAACATGAAACTTTCGACGAGCTCTCCTTTTCCGCTTGGCCTTGACATCCTCGCCTTCATGGCTCTTTCCTTTCTTCTTACTAGGACCTGGGGCACTTCTTCCTTCCTTATCCTCTGTGGTCCTCTTCCCAATAGGCATCACTAATGTATCCTCTAGCTTTGATGCCTTCTCCATGGTGACTATACTTAGCACTTTTTTCTTTCCCTTTTCCTCTTGGGTCAGTCCACTGGTTCCTTCGTCTCCCTTAATTTCGATGCCATAATCATTTGACCTAGTTAGCACCTGTCTTGGCAATGGATACATGTCTCCCCCCATCCTTGGTGGTTTATCACATTGCGGGCTGATGTGACCCAACTCTCCACAATTATAACATGTGGGCGTCTGCCTCCAAAACCTACCATTGCTTTGTCCAACCATTCCTAGGCCTTTCTTCACCTCCTGGCTGATTTGCAAACCTCCCTCGACCTCGATTATTTCCCACTTGACCTAGCATGTTTAGGCTGAGATTCTTCATCAAATCTACCACTTGCCTCTTGTCTTGCCTTAGCCCATCATCTTGCACCAATGTAGTGACCACTGCTGGCATAACCTGAGTAGTAACAGGAACCACTCGTTCATGATGAACCCCTGACATGCGACCTTGTAAAGAGTCCATAGGCTGAAATTCAGACCTCATGGGCAAAGACTCCACCCCTAACTAGCTCATTTTCCTCAACTTCCACTCTTTGTTCCTTGCTACCTCTAGTGCATCTTCATATGTCCTAGGCTTCTTTAGCTCCACTCTCCAACGCATATTCTCCCAAAGACCAGCCAAGAACCTGTCCTTCTTCATCATGTCAGACGGGGGTACCTGTGGTGCTAAGGCCTTGCACATCCGCTCCCATGCCAATGAGAACTTACGTATGTACGCATCTACCGGCTCACCTTCCTTTTGCACCAAACCTTGTACTTCTTGCCACACTTTGTCAGGATCTTCTATCTTCACAAACTCCACTTCCAACCCATGCCGTAGATTGTCCCAACTCAATCTTACAGGTGGATCAGCCACATGCAACTCTTCTTCAAATGCTTTAGACCAAACTCGTGCATCACTCTTCAAACAAATTTGGAGAAGACGCAACATCTGCGCAGGGTCATGAATCTGGTTGCTAATGCAGGCAACCTCCATCTTTTCCAAAAAATCTTCCACATCTTCATCACTTCTTCCATGAAACTCCGGATAAGAGAAAGCCATGGCTACCCAAGTTACAATGCTTTGAGAACCCCTTTGAACACACGTGCAAGAACCCAAAACTTTTGACTACCCAATCTCCAGAAACTTCAATGGAGCTCAACTTTAGATAAGGACAAACACATGCACATCAAATGAGTTTTCATAGTTGATCATCGGAATTACAATAGGCAAAGGACATTCCAAGATCTCTCGTAATCTTCTTGGCCCGAACATAAAGACTATGCGCTGCTGGAAAAAAATCTTCCTTGACACATGAACATTTATCTGGATTCTTTGAGTTAGATGAAATGGAGTGAATTGAGGGCCATTTTGATCATCCATTAAAGCCAACCATGAAGGCACACCTGACATAACCTCTGATTTTGCCAAAATTTCAGCAGCATAACAGCATAAATGGCTCAAAAGACCAAAAAACCAGCCATCATAACTTGGGAAAATTTTGGCAGAGTTTCCCCAGAAATAGAGCAGTAGGAACCCAAAATATAGATTGTATATGTATGCATAAACTGTCAACAATAGAACCCGAGCATCAAGTAGGACTCACTAGTACATAGCCTATGGCGAGGTCACAAAAAGGGTGCTCCAGCTATCTGTATCACCGAAAGGATCTCCACATTTGAGAATCCCCCAGCTCAATAAAAACCTCACGCTATCGACCCTCACACGAAGGCTAATGCAAATCGCCTATAGTCAAGTCTCAGAAATGACTATCTTCCAGACCAAGTCTCAGAAATGGCTGGGACTGCCAAATACAACCAAGTATGGCTCCACAAATGCGTACAATGGCAGTTTCCACAAGTAACGTACAATCCAGCAGACAATGCGCTCAAATAGGCGACAAGTGATGCATACCCACAACAACTGCAAGTGACATCACTGCTAGTATATCAATGTACTCCAGCTACCTGTACCTGTGTGAATCACCTGTAGCTGTACCTGTCCCTATAACCTGCAACCTGCAACCTGTAATCCTGAATCTCGAAGCTTGAAGCTCGAAGCAGAAGGTACTCGAAGAAGATCCTCCGTGGGGGCGCCAAAAGAATGTGAGCGGGATGAAAACACACACAAAGCCTCTATAACGACCCGACACACACTCTTGGGAAGATACACACACACACACTATGGGGCACCACTTGGCTTAGACAACACACCTGGCCGAGACAGAGAACACACCTCTGGAGTGAGAGGAGAGAGACTATCCACTTGCCCACTCCACACAGACACACATACACACACACACACACCCAAAAAACTCAGCTCAAAAGAGGATAATTTCTGATTTTTAGATACAATTGAGTTTGGGCCAACACCAATGGGGCAAATAGCTCACACAATATGGGTAAAATAAGCCAGATACAATCACAAACTAGAGCAGACACTTCGCTCATAGGAGAAACTTACACAGAAAAACAGCAGGAAAAGAGTGAGGAATTTGGCAAAATGGACAGCACCATCGCGTCCAGAACGGCCCAAAACCCCAGTCTACAATGTCAAAGTGCTCAAATCCGACCTCGGATGAGCAGTTTACGGCCAAAACAAGCTCCAAAATGAGCAAAAACACACCTGCGGCTGTTCCTCCTCTTTTCTCCATGTTTTTTCTGGTCTTCTCTCAGTTTTTTCAGTTCCCACACTTAGCTTTATTATTTGGGCACCCGTGGCCTTTTTGATGACCTCAAACGGACCCTGAACAGGCCAAAAACTGACCTCGCAGTGCATAGTTGTCACCTTTTTGCATCATCCGCACACCTGGCACTCATTTCTTTTCAATAATGCGTCTCGCAACCACGTGAAGTGGCCCCAAAAAGTGGTCCTAATGATGACCTTTCTGCATAACTCTCACAAGAAAACACCACTTTGTGTCCGTATTCATCCACATGCAAATATTGACCCCGTTCCGCCTCCTGACGCCACTCGATGCCATCTGACGCACCTGCTTACCTCATGTCGTCGGCCCGCGGATAGCTTCCTCGAGAAGTTTTACGCGCTACCAACTCCTCCTTATTGTAGGAAAAACACACTAGTACTGATAATAGTGAAAATCGCTGCACTATGTACACATTGTCCTACCTGTACACACGTGGGCCCCACGTAACCATCTGGCTATGGAAATTGGGTAATCCTTTATTCGATGCACCATGCATGTGTATGTACATATGCGCAATCCCTTGCTCCAAAAAACTCCTGACAACGCCCATCACTCTAGGGCTATCTATTTTTCCATTGCACACTAAGTAACACACTCTCTATTGTGTGCCTTGAGCTTCCTTCGTCTTCTCCAAGCTGTGTGTGTTTTTGTGCAACCCTAATTCCAACAGCTTCAAGGGAAGAAGAAGATACCCAGGTGGCACACGAGAGCAGGTCATTTGGTTTTGCAATAGCAATGTGCAACATGCTTGGAATGTGCATGGATCTGTTATTTTTCCACGAGGTCTTGCACCTGGGGTGTGGCCCATCTCAAAGGGAACGTTTCTATCTTTAGAAGAGACAAGTTTATTGCGAAAGTCAGGCTTTTTTTTGGATGATGGCTCTCAAGAAGGTGCAGTTATAGAAAGTTTTTGGTCTCAACCTCCTGCAAGTGCAACACGGCCACAAAAGAGGGATGGTAGAATGGTCAAGTGGAGAAGCAAACTCACCAAAGATTTCAAGGATAAGAGTGGCTTGGCAAGAAAATCAACCATTAATAGGCTACTTAAGTACCTCTCTTCTTAAGCAAGAAAGAGAAACCAAATGCTCTGATACCAATGTAATGGAAATGGCCTATGAACTTTGAGAGTAGCGGAATTAGGAAATTAGATGAAGCACTTTTGTGAGATTACTTTGTGAGCATAGCGGGTGAGCTTAATTGATGGTAGCAACATAAACATGGTACTTAGTTAACTTGGCATGAACAATACTTTTGCAAGAGAGAGAGTTTAGACAACATGGCAATAGTCGAAGACCGGATTCATACGGAGCCCGTCCCCCCTCCAATAGCCATTTGTATTATAGTTTCTCTCATCAAGAGAGACTTGGTACAATACAATCTTTGTGTTCCTTGTGACCTAAGTGATGCAATGAAGATGGAAAGCTTCATGTTCTTGGAGTCAGAGGGATCGAAAGAACGTGGGATTTCATACTCCATCACAATAAGTCAATTTCCACGGTGTACATGTGAGGACTTTGTGAGACGAGATGCAAAGGCAAGTACTTATATTCCATGCAAGCATATATACTTTGTATTTCTAAGGACTCTTGGATTGGATGCAAATGTTCATGCATTTATGCATCAAGCTGCTCTCTCAAATATAGAGTTATTCCAAGCCTTGCATGGAAGACGTGTGCTAGTGGCTTCTTAAGCTAGTTTCACCTTTTAGCTATCAACTTCATCCTATATAGAACTAGATGTTTTAGGCCTTGTATGGAAAACATATGCTAGCAATTTAAGCATGTTTTTCTTTTTATCTATTATATATATCCTATTTTGGCAACTTACTTTTGTTGTACTAGCTATCCACAACAACCTACTCTCCCCCCCCCTCCCCCTTTCCTCTATTCCCTCTTTCTCTATTTCCACTTAACCTAGGTAGTGTGTGGAGATCATGATGTTTAATGAAAAACCAAGTTATTTATGTGTATAAATTTTTTGCAGTCAAAAGCTCTTTGCAATGAGTCAAATCAAACCACCTTCTCTCACTTATAGTCGGCAAACTTTAGGTGTTGAGTCACTAAGCAATTTGAAGAGTATTCTTTTATGTTGTTTCCTTAATGAGAACTAGAAAAGTTTGCTTTTGTGCATTTGTTATTTTAGAGTGTCATTTTTCATGTTAACACTCTCTCTCTCTAGTCATGATCTATGTATGAGAAATGTGAGTGGATTATATGTGTGTCTCTGTAGAAGATTGTAATTATACTATTTCTTATGTTGAAAAGCTTTATGTTTATGGTTTTAATGACAAAGAAGTAATGGATGTTTATGCCTTAAACATATGGCAAGCATGTCACGATTGTTGTGCAGGTATATAGGTAGTTTATGGGTTGGCCTTCGGATGACTATGGCCATTTTACTAATGATAAATTTTATGGGACTCTTTGGTTTCTTCTCACTTGAGTAACACACTCTTGGAGCTAATAAATCCTTCAAAAAGTGTGTGGTAAGTACTAACTTAAGGAGAGAGTGGGGATAAATATAACCTAGAACTGAAAATGCTCAGTAAAATTCCTGCATGGTGTTGAGGAATAAGCAAAAAAAGGAAATGGCGCATACAAAGTTTGTATACAAACATGGAAAAAAAATAAAGTTAAGCGTAGTCGAGTATTACAAGGATTTCAGCTACAAGATATCTCCAACTCATTTGTCTCGCTTGCATTGTATCCCTCGCTCGCTTTTCAACGCTCGTTAAATGGTAGCACCCACCAAAGGGTATATGTTCATATGGACAAAATGAACAAAAGTGTACATAACTTTTGTGGAGTAATCAATAGTGAAATTCCACTTTTCTTCTTGCCTGAGAGGATTCTGCATCCTCAGAGACCCTTTTTCTTTTGTGTTCAGGAGGGGGTGAAAGTTCACGAGTGGGTGGTGGTGACTTGGGCTCCTCTGGGCTTGGCACGGGGGACTTGGCAGGGGTTGGTGCTTTGGGCTCCTGAGGAGTGGTTGGCTTGGGTGACTTGGAAACCTTCTTTGGCAACATGAATGGCAGCTTGAAAGGTGAGCTAGGTGCCTCCCCATTACTGTTCTTAGCTGTACAACGCTTTTGAACCTTGAATTTCAATGGTGAGTGGAATGGATGGCCCTTTGTATCTGCTTTTCTTTTTTCATGGCTCTTCTTCTTGGTGGGACTCTTCCTCGTGGCAGGACTCTTCTTGGTATGGCTCTTCTTTGTAGGACTCTTCTTCTTGTGATCCCTTTTGTTTGAAGGGATTTTCTTTGTATGGATATTCTTTGCAGGACTCTTCTTCTTGTGATCCCTTTTCTTTGCATCCAAACCCTTGGTAGCTCTACCTTTCTTTGGTGGCAAAGGGGACTCTTTTTCATCTGTAGTTGGTGCCATAGGAGATTCTAGATCATTTGGGTTTATTGATCTTTCCAAAACCATAGAAACAGCCTTCTCTCTCACCCACGTGACCCAAGACTCTGGATAGTCATGCAACTGCAAAAAATAGAAAAAGAGATTAAAGGACATGAGTACATACATACATAGTTAAGAAGCCAAAATAAATCAATGGCACATGAGATACACACTTACAGTGAGTGTAGTCATCCTGCACCTTGACTCAAGATATCTTCATCCATAGGCAAGCACCCTCCATCCATTGCAAGATGTTGAGTCTCTTTGTAAAGGCACTTTTTGATTGCACTACTTGTTTGAAACCTTCTATATTGTAATACTTATTTGTGGTACTCAGGTGACCAACGATATGTTTGGCACGCCTAAAATAAGACATCAATCAAAACGCTACTAATAGAAAACAATGGGCCATCAAACATAGATCATACTTCATACTTACAATTTACTTCTCCCATGGATACTTGACAATGAATTCATAAATATAATATCTTTCTTCAAAAGATTGAAGATAATAAGACTCCAATGTCCTCCACAAAAAAGTAACAATTAGCTAGGAATACCACAAAATATTATAAATTGTTAGGAGTTAAGGTTTACCCTTCAACATAGGGATATATTATGTAATTGTAGGTCAGCTTGTTAGAATCTTTAAAAAAACTTGAAAGTCTTCCTTGCTTGTTACATAGACATTATGTCACTAGAGGATCAAGTATGGAAATTTGCATAGCTATAGCATCTGGAAGATCCCTTATAAGACAAATGAAAAAGATAACACATCCCCCAATGAGGCCCTTGTGCCTGCAATGCACTAATAATTAGCAAAGGGGCAACACATACCTAAGACAGATAAGGAGCACAGTATCACCAAGCTCAATGTTGGGATTAACAAGCATACTTGTGTTTGGGAATATGTCACAGTACACCTCATCATCCCCAGACACGGAGACATCCACAACCATTTGGCCAGTAACTTTTTCATAAAAGAGAGAGTTGTATGAATCCTCTGACATCATGACTTTCTCCCTCTCAACCTCGCCTCCTTTGAAATCCTGGCCTTTCTTGTCTCATACTGATGTGTAACATCTTCAATGGAAACCCCTGAATTCTTCTACTGCCTAGAAGGGGGGATATTTTAAATTTGAAGGCCTTAAGATCCTCACTAGGAATAAGCTCAAGAGCTTTATCAAACGTATACCTCAACCTTGACACAAGCACAAAATCTTTGCTCACCAGTGTGACCTTGTGAGCAAATGCAGCTGCAATGTAGCTATCATTCATAAAGTCTATAAGAAAATCCTCAGCAGCCTCCTGAAGGCACATCAAGGCTTGAGATTGCCACCTTACTAAAACAAAGGTTTTGATATTCATCATGCTCACAAGTCTATCTGATATCTCTTTGACAACTCTCATGAAAGGTAGCTTTGGAATGAGAAGACAAGTAGACTTCTGTGTTTTCCTTATTTCCCTTAGAGATTTGACTTGATAATTCAATCTTTTTCTAGCTGTAGGCCTCTGGCGAGGTTGTGTAGGTGGTTTCCCTTCTTTCTTCACAACCTCTGGATTGACTCATTCTTCTTGGTTGTCATCATCTTTCTCTGAATCTTTTGGGGCTTGGTAAACTTTTCTCGCAGTTTGCTTTGTCCTCGCCATTTGATAGTCGGAAACTGCTGCCTTTTGCCACAAAATTCTCCAAAACAAGGCCCGTGTGAGGTCCAAGAGACTTCTAAAATATCCAAAACAATGCGAAAAGAGGTCCTCCCACAATTTGGAAGTGCTCGCTATCGCGTGGTCCGGGAAGATGAAAAAATACCACAGGACGCGATAAGATGTACTCCCAAAGTCTGGAAGTACTCGCTATCGCGTCATGCGGGAAGTTGTAAAAAATGTGTCAACGAGAGAGTAAATCGGGCAGAAAGGGGGTGTGCAGGTCCTTCCACAGTCTTGAAATACTCACTATCACGTCCTCCGATAAGATGATGAAATACCGCAGGACGTGATAAGATGTAATCCCAAAGTCTAGAAGTACTCGCTATCGCGTTGTGCGCGACGTTGTAAAAAATGTGGCAACCGGAGAGCAAATCGGGTAGAAGAGGGTGTGCGGGTTGACCAAATAACGCGAAAGGGGGTGTGCGAGTCTATGAGAAAAATACAATATAAAGATGAAAGAAGAGATGGTGGAGGATGCTGGAGGTACAAAATGACGCCAACGTGTTGTTTGGGGGTGGTGGAAAATGAACACGTGACACGAGCTTTTTATACAACCGACCATCCGTACAATGTCCATTGAAAGCATGCCATGTGGAACGTGTGCATGAGTGACATGTGTCCATAACAATCATTTTTGACCCCCTTATATAAAGCTTGATCTTGTCTTTCTATGGTGTTTTACTTTTTTTGGTGCCGCACGACGCGAGAATCTTTAAGTTTAACCTTTTCAAAGTTTTGTTTCACTGCTCTCTCAACTCTATTTCACTAATCTCTCTATCCATCACGTTGGTCCAACGTGAGGATGAGTGTTTGCAAAGGTTGGATCATTGCTCTATCGCTTCGTTCGGGTTCTATTGGCACGTTCTTAACCACTGGCACGACGGGATAGCGGTAGTCAGCAGATTGTGCCTCGTGCTTCTATCGCGTTGTTTGGGTTTTGCTTCCATGGCCTAAACCTCTGCACGACACAATAGCCATAGCTAGCAGAGTGTTCCTGGTGCTTCTATCGCGCCGTTTGGGCTCTTCTTCGTCCTAAGCCTCTATCGCTCCGTTTTGGTCTAGCTTTTTTGCTTTGAACTTTTTTCCAACCAAACCATGAATCAAGGTCGTGAAGATATTTTAGAGGAGAGCCCAAGTGAGAAGCTCTTGGTTGCTGTCATGAATGTTTGTGACATGGAAGTGTACACCAAGGCATATAAAATATTCAATCCTTTGTTTGATCTTGCAGTTATGCTAGACAATTTGAAGGACTTTTTGTCAAAAGAATTCAAAGAGTTTGAAGAGGCAGTTGAAGGCAAGTGTTTGGTTTTAGATGGTAAGACTTATTGCCATCTAACTGAATTTACTACCAACTCAATCGAGAAAGGCAAAATAACAAGGAGGCTAGGAATATTTTCTAAGAAGACTTCATTTATTTGTCCACCGATGATTTCTTGTCAATTACATTCAAAGCCTTGAAACCTTGTTCCAAAAAAAGTTACCTTTCTTTTCTTTGTGTTCCTTAAAGTTGATATGCAAGGCAAAGGTGATGAAGTGAAAGATAGAGACAAAGAGGGAACAAATATAAATGTTTCCACAGTTTTTCAGCTTGAGAAAAGTGACATTCTAGAAGAGGAGGAAATTGATGTTGCAGCAGAGGAGCAGGAGAGTGCAAATTTTGATGTGGCTCAATTTAGAGCTAGTACTGTCACTGATGAGCCCACAGAGGAGGTAGAGGTGTCTGAGGCCTCCCTTACTGTTCCAAACCTTCCCTACTTCTATATCAATGGAAAAGAGTATATACCTCTCCATCATATCCAATGTTTTCTTGATATGAGGGAGGACTACTATATTGTAACCATTTCTGAAGCTTCTGAGGTGGCCAAAGATTTTATTGACATAGAAGAAGAGTCAAAAGAGGATTTTTTGGCACTTGATCTTTAGACATCCAATAAACTCTTTCTTCCTGCTCCTGATGCACTTGCTCTATGCATGAAAAGAGTGGAAGATGAGAAACCTACTCTCAAAGATGAGGATTTTGAGAAGAGACTTGTTGAGCTTGGCATCCAATCTTTTGGCAGAGACTTTAAGCTGAAGGAAAATTGGAAAGGACGTTGACATAAGAGAGATGAGTGGATCATGCAATCTCCGTTAAGAAGAATTCATTGCCGAGGATGAGTTGCAAAAGGTAGATTTATTTTCACCTTGATCTGCCTTCTGAAATCTTCCTTTTTTTCAAGTTTGTTTTAATTACTCAATATGTCTTGTTTTGGAAATTGAACTCCTTGTCAAAGACAATTTTCTTTGGAGAGCTAAAGGCTCAAGAGGGAAAGCAATAGAGGGCACTTCAAGAAGGGATGCCTCCTCTCTTATGCATTACATGCCTACATTGGATAGTGCCACCTTCTATGCTTTTCACATGCGGTATTGTGAAGATCCTGAGTTGCCAATATTTGCCCTAAAGATATTGTGACGGTTTTTGGGGTACAGTCCCCTTCAAATCAATGCAAACAAGATCATTCTACTTGAGAGATCTGCAGCACTTAGAATATTTGGGTATGCTGCAGGATTCAATGCCTCAAGAGTAGGATACTTTCTTTGCTACTCTAGCTATACAGCAGCAGCTGAGGAGACAAATGTCAACCTTCTTGGGGACTATTAAAGAAGAACGTTTTTGAGATATAGGGATGACATGCCTAGAGATACCAAAAAAATCAAAAACTGATGAAAATTTGATAATTTTTTTCACAAAAATATTTTTTTGAATTTGGATCTCTTTAGAAAGACTCAGTACAAAGTTTCAAAGTGAAGCATTAATCTCCATCTGTGGTTGAGCAGCATGGTTATTTGATCTCATCCATTGTAATTGCCTCCTATAGAACCAATTGAATGATTAGTGCATTGCTCCTTCTTTGTCCTCCTTCCTTTCTCGTACATTTGAATAAAGAAGTTCTCGCTTGATAGTGAGATTTTTCCATTCCCTGAGTATTCCATGTTGCAAGGGGTCCTTGTTTTGCAAAATATGGTCCGTGCAGGTACAGAATATGCTAAAAGTTTAAAAAAAAGGTTAGTTGAACTCATAGGATGCAATGTAAAATACTATCTAGACTTTAAAAAGTAATTGAATACTCACCAAGTAATATGTGATGTCTTTTGCTCCCCAAGCATCTGTGATAATAGTTATTAAAAGCTTTATTGTCTTTTTAAAGTCATCTGCATAAGTAGCATAGCTAACTTGTTGTCTCAAAACTTTCAAAAAATTATCGAGATTCTTCCACACTTCCATGCGTTTGTTGGCTACATTTGGTCTACTTTGGACATTGGTTGTTATTACACAAAGATCCTTCCAGCAGTTCCACATAGCATCAACTTGTTTGTTGTCATGGTTACTCAAAAATCTTCTAGCTTTTGCTCCACCCATTGAAACATCTTGCAAAACATCACCCGTTCCTTTTGAAAAAGTCGGATCTTTTTTTAGATGCACCTGACCACCATGAAAACCCATTCGAGAGAGCAAAGCCTCACATTTTTCTATGCACTCGTCTGCAAGTTTACTTGGCTTAATAGAATATGCATAGTTAAGATGCAGTCGAAGCAATTTGTCCAAGATTCTAATCTCTGCATGCATTGTACATATATGTACATTTTTTAAATCTATTGTTAGAATTGGATCCCAAATAATAGAAGACGATGGGTAGTCGATGACGTTCACACTATTTCTGGATGGTGGTTTTTCAACCTCGTGTTCTGCAAGCTATCCTTTTGTTCCAGTGCTTGCCATGCAATACAGACATGGATACTTGGTATTGGCACCTCCACATGCACCAAACATGCACTTCAATGATTTTAGGTCGGCACTCAAGTGCCATTCTACAATAAAGTCACCCATGCCATCTACACGGAGTTGTTCACCTGCATTTTGGTCTTGTATAACAAAAGGGATATCGGTTTGCAAAAAGAGCCATTTCAATGTATCGTGATTTTCTACTGGTATTTGAGATGCTCCGATCCACCAAAGCTCCATTTTTTATTGAGTTTTGTGGTATGGGGAATCAAGCTTACCCTGGCTATAATCCAATGCTCTATTCATTAGAGATATAGATACTCTTTCCATTTGTTGAAATTTTTGAATTTGAGCTTCATCCAATTTCATAACAAATATAAGTTTTCCTTCACAATCTACTTCTCGCATGTTATAGTATCTCACCATAGCAGATTGAACTTTTTTTTGTACTCATCCAAATGTTATTTAAAACATTATACTCAAAAGAAGATTTTTTTTTCTATTTTTCGTATGGCATCGTACCTTCTATATGATAGTACTCTCCAAAATGTTTGGGTATTTCTTCGTTTAACAGAGTCCTTACTTGTCCAACATTGTGAGGCCTAGGCAACCCAAAAGTTTTAATATTGTAATACTTTAAAACCTGAAACCAAGTTTTAGAGATGGCCCTGTAACCCCTTCTACTGACCCCCACTGTGTCACAAACTTCTTGCATTTGAGAAGGTTGGACCAGTAAACCCATATCTTTCAGTAAATTTTGAAATCATTTTCAGGAAGTTTCAAAAGTTTCAAAATTTCACTTTTGTTCAGTACCTCATTCAAAAATCTCACCCTTTCTTGAACATTGGACATATCAAATCCTAAAAGACTACTCACATGTTCTCTAGTAATCTTTAATCTTTTTTTTTGTTTGTCCAAAACCTTCTGTTACGTTTACTACATCTCTCATTCGTTTTACTCGTGCTCTTAATCCTATTGGAGGTCCTTTCAAAGTCTGAAGCTGATAATTTTCTTGTTTTAGAGACGCTATTTGGTTTTCAAGGTCTTAAATTCTTGTTGCATTTGAAGACAAAGCAGTTTTGAGATATTGAATGTAATGTGTATGATCAATGTGTAAATGAGATAGCCTAGAACTATATCCTAGTAAGCCATCAACCCCATCTCTAACAAATCTCATGGTGTGTGAAAAGATGGATACCTTCCAGTGCTAGGATCCGGTGGATACAAGCTCCCATCTGTCCATATATCAATGTGTTTCTTTTCCTCGTTGCAAAGTTGTTGTGCTTCATTTGCAGTTGTAACTAGTCTTCGATAGACACTCCACGTACATTAGGGAAAATTTGGACTCACAAAGGGGCCTTATAAGGAGTTTGACTTCCTCTCTCATGTTCAAAATGCGTGTGCAGTAAAAACTTTGCAAATCAACTCTAAACTTGGCGGAGATTTGACAGTTAGAATATACTCTTCAAGCTCTTTCTATTGATATATAGCACGCCATGAGATTCCTCATATTTTGAAAGATTCTATTTTTGATTCTCTTATGATGTGACAACTCCGTCTACAATCTAGAGAATCAAAAATAGAATCTTTCAAAATATGAGGAATCTTGTGTGCTTATATATCAATAGAAAGATCTTGAAGAGTAGATTCTAACTGCCAAATCTCCGCCAGCAAGTTTAGAGTTGATTTGCAAAAAAATTACCGCACACCCGTTTTGGACATGAGAGAGGAAGTCAAACTCCTTATAAGGCCCCTTTGTGAGTCCAAATTTTCCCTAATGGTAGCATATTCTTGGCTTAGCTTAATGCTCAAGTGAAACTTGCGGTTATCACTAATGGAAGATGTATTACTCATTGTAAGTAATGAACACACAGAAAGTATAATGGAGATAATGTATTAACAGAACACGGTGCATCAGAAAAGAAGGGAGAAATCTTGTGAAAGGTGAGAGAGAAAAAAGAGAGATTGAGTGATTCAAAAGTGGAAACAACTATTTTCCGCCAAGTGAAGTAAATGAGAACAAATTTTGAGGTGAGCCGCAAAGGAATGTGAAGAAAACGATTCTTTTTGAATATTTAGAGATATGTACCTAGATATGCTTCAGATTGCATAGATATGATTTAACTGACCAAAACGGACAAATTTGGAGCCGCTTTGACCATAAACGGCTTTGCTAATTAGTAAGTTAACCAATTCCTTACACAACCCTTTTTGAGTCGTTTTTGGCCCTAATGCAGGCAAACTAGATATTTGAGGCCTGACATTCCATAAATGAGTACCACAACACAAGCATGCACCTATAATTTAGCCAAATGGGGCTTTGATCGGCTCGTAACAACGGTTGAGAAAAAGTAGTGGGCTAAATCATCCGGCATCCCACACCTCGGGGGAGGCAAATTCTTAACCAAAATTGTGGTTTGCTTAATCAGAGAGCGAGACTCACTAGAAGATGCACAAACTCAAATGAATCGGTAGAAAGAGTATGACAACCAAAAACCAAGAAGGCGAAAGCACCATCCATATTGCACAGGCCACTAGAGCTAAAAGTACAACTCAACCAGAATATGTGAGAGACAAAGGGGCCAACATCTCTAAGTCAGTCGAATCAGAGATCGCCGACAAAGAGAAGATTGAGTGCCAACAATTGAATCCCACTACTCAAGAAAGGAAGCCGGTGTCAACATACACCAGAAGGGTGGAGCAAAGAGAACGGAAGGTTAAGGATGAGCAAGAAAGGAAGATGAAAGCAGTGGAAGAAAGAAAACAAAAACAAAGAGAGGCTGCTCAAAGAAGAAGAGACACAAAAAAACCAAAAAAGAAGAGCAAGCCTAAAGCCTATCTGATATGATGAAGGTCAAAATTAAAGAAAAAACCAACCAGACATCAAAAAGGCAAGCAAAAGACGAAGCAAAATGGGAGGAACCGAAAAGAATGAAGATTCAAAAAAGATTATCCTTGATAATAGTTGGATCTATTTGAGGGATACAAAATGTTTTGTATGTGAAGATCGCGCTATTAAGCAACAAAATATGTGTAACAAGGCATATGAGAAAAAGAATAAGAAAAACAAGGAGATCTCTCACGAAGAAAATGTGCCCAAGGAGGAGGCAAGTTCCTTGCGAAAATAGGGATGCGCGACCTATGAGACCGAGTTACAATTGAAAATATGCTTTTGGAATTGTAATGGATACCCAAGGAATGTGGGGGTTCGCATTGATGAACTAACAAGAAAATCCGATGTTGTACTTCTTGTTGAAACTTGGGAGCATGATACAGAAAGGATTAATGGCTTGGAGGATTACAATGTACATTCATTGATGTGGTCAAAGAATCTCAAGCAACAAAGACGGCAAGGAGGGGTAACATGTTTGGTTAAGAAAGGATTGGAAGATTTTGTATCAATTGTAAAAGATGACAAGTACAAACGTTATGTATGGCTGAAAATTACGACACCAAAAAGAGCACCCATTTTTGTAGCTGGTTGCTACATTCCTCATCATGAATCCCCCTTTATGCTTGCAAAGATAGAGATCAGCCATTTTTGGATTTAGAAGAGAACATTTCTTATTTCAAAGGTGGAGGTGATGTTATTGTATTTGGGGATATAAATGCTCGCACCAAAAACGTTGCAACATGATACTCAACAATTTGATATGCCATACATTTCAAGGGATTTGGAGGAAGTTCACTTGTATGATCGTGCTTCAATGGATGAAAAAGAGCCAGATCACTGTGGAAAGTTGTACGGGTATGCTCATTGCCAATGGTGTGTGTTTGTGGAGTAGAATCAATGGATTTACATGTAGAAAATATAATGGGGGTAGTGTGATTGACCATATGCTACTCTCTGAAGCCATCATGTATCACATAAAGAGTTTTATGTTTGGTCAATGGACCCCGAAATCAGACCATCTCACCTTATGTATTCACCTTGCATGTGAAGAAGCAACTAAGCATGATAATCTCAGCCAAAGGGAAGAGAAGATATCAGTATGTATGGATTTCCAACGGGCACCAATGTACATTGAAATGGTTGAGCAAAAGCTATGGATGATAAAGCTTCAATATGATGCACCATTGGAAACTAAATGGGAGGCTTCCAAGAAAGTTATTTGTTCTTGTGCCGAAGAGTGCTTTGCCATAAGGCATCTCCATAGTATCAACAAAGATAGTTGACGTAAAAGGTGGTTTGATAAAGAATGTCAAGATGCTCGAAAGTCCTTGATAAATCTTGATGCAACTATGGACAAACACAACTATCAAAGTCATTTTCATACATATAAAGCATTGATTTAAAAGAAGAAAAGAAGATGGGAAGTAAAGCAACAACTTTTTCAAGTCAAAGAAAAGGCACGTTGGAGAGGGGGAATGGGGAACACACCTGACACACAAGCAATGGCCCCTATATAGCTCACGGTATTCACAACACCCCTGTCCTCTTGAAAACACTTTCAAAAAAATGACTCACACTAGTAGGACCTTGCCTGCACTTCTCCCAATGCACACATGACCTGCATAGTTGCTAGGTAGCAATCACACCAATCTTTCCTGCTTCCAGTTCTTCCACAACTCAACACCTCTCTCTCTTTCTCTCTCACACACACGGGGGGCTGGGGGCACGCACACACTCACACACACCGGCACCACACACCATGGAGACAAGCAAAGAAGAAAGAGGGGAAGGGGGGAGAGACGGTGCCAGAAAACCGGTAATGTTAGCTTCTCCTTCAAAGAAGAACACCATTTACAAAATCCATATGGCTTGCTCTAGGACGCACCATGGCCATCACCAATCCGTACAGAGGGACACACAACCCCCTCAAAGCTCAACTCCGTCGGCACACGCCTTGACGAGAAAAATTCACCACTAGCTTCACTTCGGTAGAAGCTTCTTCCCTTGGCAGACTTCACTGGCTTCTTCACTTCCAGAGCCCTTACCCTTCCAACCGCTCCACATCAACATCCCATGCCCGCTTCAACCGCCAAGCGCACGAAACTTCCCCCTTTCTTTTTCTTCCCAATTCCCCTTTCTTGCAAAAAGAAAAGCTCCTTACTTTTTTTAAAATCGCTGCCTTTCCCCTTTTTTCACTTCACCTTCTCCTTCAACAAGGAAAAAAAAAGATTTTTTTTAAAGCAATAGCATCGGGAGGTTGCATACTGGGTCCTTTTGGTATGTATTAGGCGGAATCTTGCCATGATTCCAAAATTTAAACTTTATCCCTTCCTTCATATGCTCTGTTAGTCTCTCGAACCACCCCCAAACCGTACTCCTCGTCTTTGACACACTCTCGTCTGTGACACTACATAGCACATGTTCCCCCGGCCTCGCCATTGCACGATGCTCCCTCCCACCCACTGTCTTGCTTTCCATTGCCATCCCCAACTTGTTATGCAAAACCTGGGAGCTGCGCCATGGCAACACGTCAACCCCATCCCCTCACTTGGCTTCCAAATCTTGAGACTGCCTCCTCATGTCCCATGACGTGATACCCATCACCCTTGTGTGATCTACACCATCTCTCTGCCTCATCACCTTACCCCACTTGCTCTTGACAATATTGCATTCAAACACACGTGCCCTCTAGCACTACCTGCTAATTGTCAAAGGTTGCTCACAGGAACAAGCTGAAAACATGCAAAAATGTCTCTCTTTGTCCCTCTGCCATCGTCCTGACACAAGTGTCCCCCCCGCCCCCACTCTGAGTGAGAGAGAGTGTTTGAGGACAGATCAAACGGACACCCAATTGGTCGGACACATAGCCAGACACAACATTTGTACTCTATTAGTTTTCCAAGCTAGTGTAGTAATACTCTATGTAAATCCTAATTCCAGAGTAGCAATCATTCCCCTGAGTTGTAATGTTGTAATGATATTTGTAAAGGTCTGTGTGATCCACCCACTGGCCATTTAGAAAGCCCTAGGTATAAAGGTCAATAACTTTAATGTGAAAGGAGGCTTATCTTTAGGAGAAGAGGGAGCTCAAAAAACGTATGCTCAAGCTACGAATTGCTCCAATTTTTAATCGACGCAACTAATGAATGGGTAATCAGTTTTCAAATCCAAAACTTGCATTGTGTTCCTCTTTCTTTGGTCTTTCATTCTAGTGTAAGCATTGTCAGTTTTGTTATGGTTCGTGACTATATATCTGTGAGATTAATTGTAGATTTGAGTACTTAAATTATTGTTTATAGTCATTTTGACCATAGGAGAGTGTTCCTAGACCATAGGGCGACCTTTCTGGATAGTTCTGCTGCAGTTTTTAGGACCTTTTTCATGATGGATCATGATTTTGGTACCTTGTCGAATTGCGACAAGATTTGTTAGATAGTTCCCCTAGGTGTCCTAGCTTTCTCCTAAAGTTCCATTGCATTTCGAGTTCGTTCGAGTGTCGAAATGGCGTGATGACCTAGAGCTATGAGAAAGGACATAGGCAGATTTCCTTGATCATTGAGTGTTGGTTTGCTTGTTGAGCTAGTGTGTTTTCTTGTTGAGCTAGTGTGTTTTCTTGTTAAGGTTCACTTCGTGAGATTGACAATCTCATAGAGTCTCCGTCCCCATTCGATTCACTTTCCCTGAGTATTGACATTATGTTAGTGCCAGAAAGCTATGTTGCAGACATCCGTCGCGGCGACCCGCTAACATTCGCGCCGCTACCGGGGATATGATCCTTAGATGGTGAGTGACTTAGTGCGTTTTTAGAGCGTTCTTTTTCTAAGATTTGTCTTCCATTCCATTTACACCTTAGCAGTGAAGCAGCTAGACACAGGGTTTAGTGCTTGGTAGAGTCTAGAAGTCGAGGACTTGCTAGATCTATTCTTGAGAAGTAAAGAGGGTTGTGAGTGAGATAGCCAGAAGCATTTCATTCTTCGATTTTCTCTATGCTTTCAGAGTGCTGTACCGTTTTCTGTTTTGACTTTATTTTGTACTGTTCTGTTTGTTTTGATTTCATGTTTCATTTCAGTACTTAGGAGTAGGGTAAGTAGAAACTACAACCATCAAATTTGGGCTAAAAGATTGAGGGAAAAAAGGGTGAAAACCATATTTTGGCAAAAATGACCATAACTCTGAAAATGTGAAAATTTGATGGTAGAGACCTCAAAAGTGATCCAAATTCAAAAATTTGTGGATCAAGGGCATTAGCAGACTCTCTAGAAGCAACCTGGAAAGTTTGGTCAGATTCTGTGGAGGAACATGGATTGCGATCCAAGTACCTCAGAGACCAAATTTGCAAAAAAGTGACCAGTTACATTGAGCATCAGTGGGATATTGCTATGATCAAGTTTTCTTGAAAGAAAAACTTAAAAATCACTTCATAATTGGCTATTGGGGCAAAAACAGTAAAACAAACATTGTAGACACAAAATTGAGCAAATCTTGAGATTTTGGGATTCAAATTCAAAAAGGGGTGAGATTTGGCTTCTGCAGGGCATAAAGGACCAACATAACAAAATTCATGAAAAAATGATGGCAAACATGGATCGCGATCCATGTATCTTTTTGGCATTTGGGACTGATATTTGACAAGTACATCCCTAACATCATTTGGAACAACTTTGCCAAAAGGGGCCAAAATTGAAAAAAGTTGATCAAAACACCAAAATTCTTCCAGATAGCCAAAAACCGTAGGACAGACATAAGAACTTGCTTTTGAATGACAAAAACTTGTCCAAATCCAAAACTTTTGATACCATAGCATCTAGTAAACATGCTGAATCTAATGGTACCAAGAAATGTCAGTTTGGCTTCCAAACATGGATCGCGATCCATGTACCTCATGAAAAAAAATTGAAATTATTTTGGCTGAGATTTGAGCAGTGGATAGCTGACACATAGACAAACACTTTTCCCAAAAGAACCATATGCAAAAAACTTGTAAAAAGCGGTCGAAAGAGCAAAAAGCTGAAAATTGTCAAGACTGTCATAGCAGACTGTAGAAGTCAGATTTGGAAGGGCAAACCTGATCCAAATTCAGAATTTTTTGTGGAGCAAGCTACAAACATCACAAGCTATTAGCACACCAAACTTTCAGATCCAAAAGTGGTGAAAAACTTTTCCAGCCTGTAGCAGAGACCATTGTTGTTGGGAATGGGATCGAGCTAGCTATGGTGGATGAAAGAGAAACATAGCGTCAATGTGTGAGTGTGTGTGTAAGCAAGGTTATCACTCAAGTGAATTAGGTTCCAAGATAGAATTAGCGTGGACTCATAAACACAATCTTGAGTATTGACTTAGCTTAGCACAAGCTCACCATAGACAAGCATGTAGTGCAAAATAGAGTTGTGTTTATTCATTCATGAAATGAGTTGTAAGTAGCTCTACAGCCTTGCTCCAAAGTATGTGGGATAAATCCACTCTCCTCTCCTTGACTCACACTTTAGGACAAAGCTCACACTTTACAATCCTCCCCTTGAGGTTTGGACTATGACAAGGTACTGAAGATGTAGAATCCACACAGGATGATAAGTTGCTATCCACACAGGTTAACAAAATCCACAAAGGATGGTGATATCCACACAAGATCCACATAGGAAAATAAAATCCACAAAGGATGGTGATATCCACATAGGATGATAAAATCCACACAAGAAAATAAAAGTCCTCCCTTACAAGTAGAGAAGTTGCATCTTCAAAATGGGTCTTCATAAAAGACAATGTTGCTCTCTCCTTTGTCTTCTTCATCTTCTACCATGTGAGCTGATCCTTTGATAGGTCTCTTCCCTTCGTTGCTTTCAACTGCTTCATGGTCTTTGACTTCGTATCCTCCCCTCAAACGAGTGCTTCTGTCCCCCTTTTTGTTGTGAAATCAGGCTTTATTCCATGCGTCATAATGACATGCAACAATATGCTAAAATATCCTATAAAAGGGTTTATGCAAAAATTTAATGCTTTCTCTTCCATCTTGGTCATACTCCGAGAGCACAAGCATGTAGTGTTTCTCATACACTTTGTCACAAAGTCTTCACACATGGAGAGGTTTTAGCAATTTGGAGACTCTCCAATGCCAACGTCTACCTCTTTACACGAGAACAATTGATGATATAAAATTTATTTGCAAAATTTTGTGCTTTGTTGCAAATTTTAAGATTTATTGCATGAGAGAGAGAGAAAGAATGAGAGAGTGAGTGAAAATTCCTTTAGTAAAGCTCTACTCCTTTTGTGAAGCTCCTCTTCACCGTCGGTGAAGCCCCTCTTGACAAGAGTAAAGCTCTTTTGGAAGCTTTTGAGATTGTGTTTGATGCTTAATGAAGCCTTGAAGTTCGGCCTTGAAAAGCTTGAAGTTTTTACTCGAGGCTCAACGTTTGGAAGCCCTTGAGTGAAGACCTTTATTGCTCTGTTGCTACTACAGTGGGAGTTTTCTCTTAGCTGTTGAGTCCCTCCTTGAGGCTCTGACAGGTGTGATCGGCCACCAAGGGTGGTAAGCTCACTACCTCTTCCTATGGAAACGCTCCCTTATGAGGGGGTGAACTTAAAGTTGAAAAGTCCTTTTAAGCTTCGTGGGACATGTCGCTGGCATCATGGGCAGGAACTCCAAGTCGGGCAAATGGCATGGCACAAGGCCTAGGGCAAGGAGGTCAAGACAGGCAGTCCGGGCAGCATTCAGGCACGCGCGGGCACACCGGGCAGGCGGGGTCAGGCCGGGCAGTTCCGGGCAGCGGACAGTGTATCCGGGAAGGAGGGGGCAGTCCGGGCAGCCAGTCAAAAAAGGCTTATGCGTGTGAGTACTCCCCAGCTGACCCGACAAGCTCCGAAAAGCCGGTTTTGATAGAATTATCGGGTCTGCCCAGCTTGCCCAAATTAGATAACTCAATTTGAGCCTCAGACCCCACAAGTCAACGTCCCTTGTGTGGTGCACTAGCCAACAAAGCCCACGAGATTTCTTGTGATGGAGCTCCTAAAAATAAAGTGTTAAACTTGAGCTAGCAGGCTCCATACACACACAAAAGCTTCATACACACCTAAATATAGCAAATTAATTGGTGATGCTTTCGATATCGGATTTGAGTGATTAGGGGCTCTATAGAGAGCTCTCGAGGATTGCTTCAAGATAATGAAAATGATGTAGGTTGATAATGAAAGTGTGAGGAATAATTGCAAATGCAAAAGTAGGAAAATAGACACTATATACACACAAATTTGAAGAGAGACGATTGCTAAATGATGTGACCAATCAATCAAGGCATTAATTGATCATTGGGGTGATCAATTGGTTACTTGTGTAAGTGGAAGCACAAACATATTGAGAAAATATGCAAGATTTCTAAATATAAATGCACCTACACTCTCCTAATCAAGCCTACCTAGCCATGGAGGGTAGTGGCCTCTTCGGTGTGCCAAGGACATGCCCATACATAGCTAGACTAGTGCTTTATTAGTGAGAGATGCTAATAATTAACACACACTAATGCATAATGACAAATCTAGTTAGCATAACCTAGAGCTCTGATACCAACTGTTGGGAATGGGATCGAGCTAGCTATGGTGGATGAAAGAGAAACATAGCGTTAATGTGTGAGTGTGTGTGTGTAATCAAGGTTATCACTCAAGTGAATTAGGTTCCAAGATAGAATTAGCTTGGACTCATAGACACAATCTTGAGTATTGACTTAGCTTAGCACAAGCTCACCATAGACAAGCATGTAGTGCAAAATAGAGTTGTGTTTATTCATTCATGAAATGAGCTTTAAGTAGCTCTACAGCCTTGCTCCACAGTATGTGGGATAAATCCACTCTCCTCTCCTTGACTCACACTTTAGGACAAAGCTCACACTTTACAATTGTGAACAAAAGTCCCTAAAGAAATTTTGTCAAAAAAGTTCAAAAAGTGAGTGGAAAGGGCAAAAAATTATTCAAGGTAAAAACCCTAAAACAATCCTATGAACTGACTTTTGCTTGACCTAAAGTGATCCAAATCATACAAAAACCATATAGCAGGAATCAGGAGATCAAGGACAAGTTGTGTGCCAAGTTTCAGTGCAATCTGACACATAGGTACATGGATAGCGATCCATGTGCCTTTGTCTCATAGACTGATACCATATTTGCACCATAGCTAGAGCCCATCACAAGGAGTCTAGTGGTCTTTTCAAAAGTGAATTTGGATACCCAAAACCAAGTCAAAAGTCATGAACTGCCAAGTACTCTGAGCAAGTGCAAGAACTGACCTAATTTTCAATCCAGAGGTCCATTTTCAAAAAAATTGATACCATAGGACCTTCTAATCATGCTGATTCTGATGGTACCAAAAAAACTCAATTTGGGCAACATGGATCGCAATCCACCCATAGCAGCAGCTTGACCTGAAATTTTCCAGATCAGTAGGGCATACACAAGAAAACATATCCCCGAGTCCAGTTTTGGAAAAAATTGAGCAAATTTGGGTCAAAAGGGATCAAAACAGGTGACAAACTAAAAACCACAGTACCCTAGTATTTCATTTGACCTATCAAACCAAGTCCAAATCCAAAAAGATTTGAGATTTAGCTTGTGGACATAGTCAAGAACAAACTCCTAAGAGGACAAGTCCATATGTGGTTGAACATGGATCACGATCCATGTACCTCCACCTCAGAATTTGATCAAAATTGGTATATAGCATGCACATGACCTTGTCTACACATAGTCAAAATTTGGAGAAAAAATTTGACAGGGAACATGAATCGCGGTCCATGTACCTCTCAGCATAGTGGGGGTATCTGACTTGGTGATCCTGTAAACATACTTGAGAACATCCCAAATCTCAAGTTTGAGCTAAAAATACCTTCTGGAGACCAAGATACAAGCCAAAGTTCCTGTTTTTTGGTCCTGAGAGTGTTTTGAGTGTTGTTTCAAGTGCAGTTCACCAAAATTGCTCTAACTTTTGATAGAAAACTCCAAATTGACTCAGGTATAGCTAGGAAGAAAGCTTGCGGGCAATAGCACACACCTAGACCTAAATTTTACTAGGTTTCCGAAATCCATACTTTTAGGGTACCCAAAACTAGTTTTCAAAGACTAAAACAGTCACAAATTCTTGACTTTTGAGAGACCTTACCAGGGGCAAAAAGAGATAAGTTGCACTAATCCAAAGTGAGCTTGTCAAGGACTATCTTGAGAGTTTTGAGTGAGCCTTAATCATGACAAATCATTCACCACACCAGGGTTTTCTACTCCACTCAGAGACATGAAAAACGATGCAATGCCGACAACTGGGGGATTGGGAGAATACATAGAGGAGAGGCATCCTCTGATCAACAAACCAAACGTGAGATTCATCAAAGCCAATGAATCCATGAGAGTGCTTACAGATTACACTTATGAGGGCTTGTACAGATTCACAAACGGGGATCAATACATCTTTTACAGGTGTGTAGAACCCTACAATGGAGAGTTGACATTCCATAAAAACCTCTATACATTCACATATACATATGACCACGGAGTGCAAGTTCTGATGGTAGATAAGTATAGACATGAGTACACACTTGTTGATCCAATTGATGGTAGATAAGTATGGACATGAGTACACACTTGTTGATCCAATTGACCTAGATAGATATACGTACAAGGGTACTCCAATCTCTACTTACTTTCATCCAACAACTATGCTAGAGCACATATCTGAGAGGATTCGACCGGGATTTTCTCCAAGGCGAGACGAGAGAGCAAGGGCTATCTTTCCAAGTGACCACAAATTGGTTAAATTGGTTACTAAATCACAACGATTAAGACCATATCAAGTGGCTCAATGTGTCAAGACAAAATACGATGGGTCAGGGGATCCATATGCTCATGTCTCACTCTTCAAACAAGTTTTGAGAGCTGAACAGATTGCGGATTTCCATACTCAGTATGAGGGATTTGGGTTAACATCGGAAGGAACAGCTTTGAGTTGGTTCCAGCCACTAAATAGAGATGATTTTCCAAACATAGCACAACTCTTACAAGAATTTGTAGAGGAGTTCTTGAAAAGGGGAATCGAACACAACATAGTGTCCCAAATCTACGCTTTCAAACAAAAATGAACGAGAGAGTGAAGGAAGCTTTGCTTCGCTTCAAGCAGTACATAGACAGATGTCTTGTGAGAGAGCTACCGCAAGATGAGAGGTTATCAGTTCTCTTTATAGAGGGCTTGAGGAATGAAACTCTCAAAAAGGACCTACATTTGACAGGATGCACAACGTTTGAGCAAGTCACTAGAGAAGCTCTATATCTAGTTGACAATTGCAAGGCCTACGGAGAGGTGAGTGAAGATACAGACAACGCAACTAGTAGTACCTCATCTCTGAAGAGCAACTCAACAAAAAAGAGAGATGTTCAAACTCCTTGGGAGCCAATCATTGATCAAGTGGTCAAGGGGATAATTAGAAGAATAAACCAAGGCTACAAACAAAACTTAGATGTACAAGAGCCTCAATTGAGTATATGCAATACTTGCGGAGGGGATCACCCCACTCCATGGTGTAGCACTCAACCGAAGCTGCAACAAATGCTAGGGCAACAACTGCATCTTCTGAACGATGGGAGAGTGATAGTCAACTACGCTCAACCAATGCATATGCCACAACCCATGAGAAATCAGTACTCCATGGATGCAAATACGCTCATGTTCATAGTCAATCATTCATAGGAGTATGGTTCAAAGAACATCCTCACAAGGCAAGAACAACCATTAGTTGGATCACCAGCTGTGAAACAAGAAGGTCCATGCTATGAGTGTGGAGGTGATCATTGGGCACAAAGTTGTCCAAACAAGGGTCCACAAATCAAATTATTTGTATTCTGTGAACGTTGTGGTATAGACCATCTACGCCAACACTGTGCTAAAAATCCAGACTACAACAATAAAGCAACAATAAATGTTGTAGGCATGATGCCTTCTTCAAGCGGATCCGAGGTAGAACCTGCCATTCCTTTAAACGTGATGACTCGAGCTCAAGCTCAAGAAGCTGCTAAAAACACAATCGTTGAGGAGGAAGCCGAATTGCCTGTTCAAACAGAAATTGAGAACATACCGGTGAGAACAGAAAGAAAATTGTGGAAAAAAGGGATAAAATGAAAGCAAAGAGGCTGCAGGAGAAAGCAGCTTTGGAAACTGAACTGAATCAAACAAGAGAGCAGCTTAGACAAGAGCAAGAAAGGAACAAAAATGCAAAGGGACCTAAAGAGTCAAAGACTAACTCGGGAGGTTCAGTCTTGGTGGAATAAGTCCTTGAACCTTTAGATGCAATTTTGAAGGCCTATGAAGCTAGGCTAAAACCCATCCAAACCTAAGAGGATAGATGGCTGACATATCCTCGTCCAGGGTATGAAAAAGAGAGGTTGCAAATGTGCAAGGAGCCCATCCAAAAGGCCCAAGCTCTTATGGAACCAGTTCCAGATGCTCCCAAAACGGAGGTGCTAATCTACGAAAAAGTCCAAGCATTGGAAAGTCATGGTATTGTAAACAAAGAACAGGAAGATCCGGAAGTTGAGGCACCTTTAGATACAAGGGAAGTAGCCAATACCACAGATGGGGTGGGCTCACAAGCAGTGATGCCTATTCCGGAGGTAGAATAACTGTGGCCACAATCCTTGTGGGAATCAATCAGAAACCAAAAAGATGGTAGTGCTACTTTACAGTCATCACCTATCCCTGAGATAAACATGGATCACGAACTTTTCCCAGGGGATATAAGATCTTTATATGGGGATGTTGGGTCTGTCACATCTGAAGAGAGTAAACCACGCTCCCTAAAGACGTTGCCATCTTTCATAGGAGAACTTGAAACAAAATCGGAGGTTAAAATGGTACCTTCTCAGTGGAAAGCCACACCAAAAATGATGGATACCAAGAGCTTGCATGAATTTATGTCTTCTCCTATACAATGCACACTTTGTCTCTCAGAGCTACTGAAAATTAGACCGCATCTATGGGGCCAAATGGGCAAACACCTAGAAAACATGGGGTTGAAAATCCCTTCTCATGACCAACTTGCGGACAAAAACATGGATGACAACTCGCATAAGAAGCCACAGACAAAGCCAGTACCGGTAAATAAGGTGGGTGACTACTGTGAAGGAGACAAAGGAAACACCACCTTAACACTTGAGTACAAAGGAGTAAAGACGGTTTCTATATTAGATAGTGGGGCAGGAATTGCCAATGCAACCAAAGAGATATGGAAAAAATGGGGAAAGCCTGCTCTTATGAAAACTCGAATGAAACTACAATTAGCGGATGGATACACGGAGAAACCGATCGGAATATTAGAACAAATCATTGTATCCTCGTGTGGCATCGAGTATGAGCACACATTTTCCATAATGAATTTTGACAAGAGCAGCAACTTTGATATCATATTGGGCAGACCATTCATGCGTCAGCTCAAAATGGTACAATATTGGGGCTATGACTATATCTGCTTGAGACACAAGGATGTCACTACAAAGATCAGTGTCACAAATCATAGTTATAAAGATGTAGTACAAACCCCGAGGGAAGACTTAAACTCCACAAATGATTTGGAATCAAAGCGCATATCTGGATGTGCGGAGCTCTTGAGAGTGGAAGTCTTAGAAAGCAGTATTGCATCCTAGAGCGTTCAGTAGAAGATGAGGCATATGTACCAGAGCCATTTCTAGAGGAGTTATTTGAACCCTTTGGATGGGATCAAAGACTGGCGACTCTTGATGTGTGTATGAATGAGGTGACCCCGACTAAATTCTGTGATGAGTAAGGGTATGATATAACTCTCGTATTTATGATAAAGGTGTTGAAGGAAGCTAACGAGATGTGTGAGTGTGAAAGCAGAAAAGGCGAGACAGATAGCTACATCATGGAGCATGCTGATAAAGTGCACATGAAGGAAGCAAAGCAACAACGAGAATATGTCATCATTGACATACCTGAAGAATTGACAAAAGCTATTTCAAACAAGCAGACCCCAGAAAAAGTGCAAATGAAATCAAATGAAGGAGAAAAGATTCCAAGCTCAATGGAAAATCTTCAGCAAGCGCAAGATCAAGACAAGAACAGGGACAGAGAAGAAGATCGACTGTCTCCTACGATGATCAAATTCAGCATATGCGGAGAAACAGGACTCAAAATCACATGTTCAGTTGTGATAGATCCAGAAGTGACAAAAAATCTAATGACTTATGGAACGTGGATCATGATGGGAAAGCCGCCAATCACTGATCTAGAGGAGATAGTGTACACAAGTTCAAAAATACCGACTCCTAGCTTTGGCATGGCAGAAGCTGTACTTTGATTACCGGAGAGTATAAGGATACTTTCCACATAATCGACTCCCATCACATCAAAGAGAGTCTAGTCCTGACAGAAAGCTGGAGGAACGTCTTCTTTCGACAACAATCAAAAGCCGAAACAACAACACCATCAAAAGCACCTCAAGTCAATGCAAAAAAGGAGCAACCAAGCATTATAGAAAAAGGTAAAGCTAAGGTAAAAATTGAAGTATATCAACCTCGCAAGACGACTTTACCTTCAACGAGCCTACATCAAACTTCCTGCGAGGCTTCTACATCAAGAGCCAAACCATCAACAATGTAATGGAAACCAAAGCAAAAAGTCTATCAACCAAAGTTTCCATCACAAAAAAGAATACAAAAGAAATCAAAGAATGTCAACCAAGTGCTAGTATCTAAAGAGCACATCCAAGTCAAAGACCCAGTTTGGATACATGAAGCACAAGCTCATCCTCAACAACAAAAGGTGATAGGGTGGGTTGCATCAAATAAGTCAATCACTGCTCAGGGCTACTTCCAAGGAAACACTAATGTTTGGGCCAAAAAGCCTAAAGTAATCGTTGGACCTACCCACCTCAACCAAAGAGTTCTACAAAGAGCAAGACGAGCTATAAACTCAACACAAACAACTCAATCAGGAGAAAGAACAACAAAAAAGGACAGAAGAAAAGACCTTCCAAGAAAGCAACACAACAAGTATGGGTACCAAAGTCAAACTTCAATGAAGCTACCCAACACAGACAGGTGAGGCAGCGGATGATTCCAATTAAGCTACTCGAAGCACAAGGATTTTATGAAGGTAACACACAAATATGGTTACCACAAATTGTAGCTCAATCTGGAACAACGAAGAGAAATCAAGCAGCACAAGCTTCTACCCCAAAGCAAGCAATGACAACCAAAAGCCAACAGAAGCCAATTACAACCAAGGCTGCTGCAATCTACAGATGGGTACATTGTCATCAATTACAAAAGCAAGGCTTTTACAACAGAAATCATCAAATTTGGATACCAAAGCCTAGTGTCCACCATCAAATTAGAGAAGAAGGTAAAATACCAAAGACGGTCACACAAGGACAAAAAACAAGATGGGTTCCAAAATCGCTTGTGGAAACGCAATCACAAAGAACCCACAAATCTCAACAACCTCTTCTCATGCAAGGTAAAGCAAACACTACATCAGTCTCTACAACAACTGAAGATCTAGTTTCACAAAGCAGTGTAAACAACCTACTCGACAAAATGGTGGCATCCAAAGACCAACGCAATGGAAGAGGCCTAAATTTCTAGAACTTATGGAATTGGGTTTCAGGCCTTGAACGGGTAAGTCCAAGTCGCCATTAAAAATACATGGCATAAAAGTCAAAGTCGGGCAGCTAAGCCACTAAATGAGAGAGGCATTAGTCCCAAACCTTCATGTAATATTCTCTGTGGTCTAAGTGTCTTAGTTATTCTAGGTACTGCTCAAGCTGGAACAGTTGAGTATAATTATGTTGTGTCGCTCATGCTGGTATAGGTGCTTAAGAGTCGAAGTCATTGTAGTATAGTGGTAAGTGAAGGAGGAAGTCTAAAAGACACTCACGCACTCAACACAGTGAGGAATGAGTGGACAAGCTTCTACATCAAAAACCCTTCTTGGAAACATGGAAGCTATTGAGACGTCCTTTGATGTCACATGTGCTACATTTGTTCCTTGAAGCACCCATCAACTCCATCTCTTACACTACATGCTTTTGTTTGAAAATTTCTCATAAGCATATAGAGTGTCCCATAATTCTCACTTGCATTAGGCACTCTTCCTTTGTTTCTCCCAAGCACTCACCTTGTATGACAGGTACTTCAAGTCCAAATGCTCAACTCCAATAAGAGCGTATACCAAAGGCACTTTTTTCCCATCGGTTTTTTTTCCTTTGGTCATCTAGGTTTTAAGACCCTAATCTAGACCTCATCATCAACTTCTTGTATATATTCCTTCTACATCAACAATAATACCCAAATCAATCAACAACGACTTGGAGCAAAAATTGCAGGTCTCCATATGCTTATCAAGAGAATCTTTTATCTCCAAGGTCGACAACAATGCTCCATCAAAAAATGGCAAGCTTACAAATGGCATACAATGCCAAGCAATGAAAAATTCAGCAAAAGCGAGTTATCCACAACAATCAAAAGTAGCTCACACAGTGCTTCAACATTGGTGACCTATTGCAGACAACTCAAATTGTAGTGGAACTTGAAAGAAAATCCATCATAAAATCCACGTCCCAAAGAGGTTCAGTTCTACAAGCTTAGACACATCAACATCCATCTTCCTGGAAACCAAGACTGGCGACAAAGAGGAGAATGCGCAACAAGAACAAAAGTTGCCTCAACAATCACGCTCAAATCATGTATCAACAACACGGAAGATATGAATCACTCAAGGAAGGGGGGAGTGTCATCAACGACAAAGAACTTACCAAGCTGAAGACCAACCTTGAAGACAACGCTGAACACCAAGCTTCAAGACAAAGCTGAAGACAACCCTATGACAAGACTGCACAAGGTTGTGTCAAGGGACGACACAAATTAGGAAGGGGGAATGTTTAAGGACAGATCAAACGGACACCCAATTGGTCGAACATGTAGCCGGACACCACATTTGTACTCTATTAGTTTTTCAAGCTAGTGTAGTAATACTCTGTGTAAATCCTAATTCCAGAGTAGCAATCAATCCCCTAAGTTGTAATGTTGTAATGATATTTGTAAAGGTCCGTGTGAGCCATCCACTAGCCATTTAGAAAGCCCTAGGTATAAAGGTCAATAACTTTAATGTGAAAGGAGGCTTATCTTTAGGAGAAGACGGAGCTCAAAAAACGTATGCTAAAGCTATGAACTGCTCCAATTTGTAATCGATACAACTAATGAATGGGTAATCAGTTTTCAAATCCGAAACTTGCATTGTGTTCCTCTTTCTTTGTTCTTTCATTCTAGTGTAAGCATTGTCAGTTTTACTGTGGTTCGCGACTACGTGTCTGTGAGATGTAATTGCAAATTTGAGTGCTTAAATTATTGTTTATAGTCGTTTTGACCATAGGAGAGTGTTCCTAGACCATAGGGCGACCTTTCTAGATAGTTCTACTGCATTTTTTAGGATATTTTTCATGATGGATCATGATTTTTGTACCTTGTCGGATTGCGACCAGATTTGCTAGGATAGTGCCCTAGGTGTCCTAGACTTCCTCCTAAAGTTTCATTGCATTTCGAGTCCATTCGAGCGCCGAAATGGCGTGATGACCTAGAGCTGTGAGAAAGGACATAGGCAAATTTCCTTGATCATTGAGTGTTGGTTTGCTTGTTGAGCTAGTGTGTTTGCTTGTTAAGGTTCACTTTGTGAGATTAACGATCTCATAGAATCTCCATGCCCCATCCGAGTCACTTTCCTTGAGTATTGATATTATGTTAGTGCCAGAAAGCTATGCTACAGATGTCCGTCACAGCGACCCGCTAACACACACACACATAGAGAGAGAGAGAGAGAGAGAGAGAGTGTGTTTCTGCTGAGACCACTTCATTGGTGCACTTTATAGCTGACCACTTGTCCGAGACCACTTGATAGAGGCGTATGACAGGCAGAGGGAGGCTAGTGCATGTTCAACTTCGTAGAGAGGCTGGGCTAGCACATCCAGAAGCAGGACGAGAGAGAGAGAGAGAGAGAGAGAGAGAGAGAGAGAGAGAGAGAGAGAGAGAGAGAGAGAGAGAGAGAGAGAGAGAGAGAGAGAGAGAGAGAGAGACCAGAGAGCGCGACTTGGCCAGCCCGCTCTAGACTCTCGACGCCATCCCATTGACACCGGAAAGCAAAAAAGTATCCGTGCTCTATCTCTGCGATCTTAGTGGACGCTCGCCATCTTTCTCTCCTTCTGTCCACCATTTGGCATGCCGGAGGACCCACCCCACGGCCTCATCCTGCGTCTGTCTTCAAGCACAAGTCGACCTATCTCTCTCCTCGATCCGTCCCCCACCCTTTCCACATCTCTCTTCATCTCTCTCCTCCACGTGCCATCTGGCCTCTTTTGCCTTCAAAGCCATTGAAGGAATCTCTCCAGATTCCACTTAATCAAGCAGCTCAAAAAAGATTATAGGGACATACTTCTTCCTTCGTCCAAGGCTTTTGTGTTGTTCCCTTTTCCTTTTTGGAGCTTTCATTTTACTTATGAGAAAAACTCCAGCTCACCCTTCCTCTTTACATTTACAATTTATAGCCAAGGAAAGTCTTAACACAAGCCTCCTATGTTGTCGGTGCCTTGTGTGCTCGAGTTGACCGAACTCCCCTCTCGTCAAGCCACACCCCTGTTAGCGCCAAACCTTGAAGACTTTGCCACATCTCAATCACTTCACACCTCCCAACATCAAGTCACAAAAGTAGACCAAAAACTCAATTCACATCCGTTGCGATCGTCTGCCCACTTGAATTGGGCGTACCTCGATGCCCCTGACTCCGATCGAGGATCTGGAAGTTTTGGCTAGCTGCCCACGTTGCAGGCAACTTTCTAGAACATTTGCGAGCTTTAAAAAATCTATGTCAACGTGCCTACCATGTGGCCCGCCGGTGAGCACATACCTGACCCCCGGCAAATATTCAACAGGCCATAACTTGCCCTTCTGAGCTCCAAATGGCAATCCGAAAATATTAGCATGCTTCCTAGCTAAAGAACTTCATGCCTATACATTCATATCACCTCGGGCTAGTTGTCCCCACCTACCCTGTTCGTCGGGGATCTGCAAAGCATTCTAACTTTGGACTTCAATATCTCTCACCACGGGGCTCCGTTTGACGAGCCGGCTAGACCAACTTGCACAGCATCTTGAAGACCATATTCTAGAGCACCAATTCAAAATTTTGGGCACCTTTACCTGTCACCCCAATTGGACCAAATTTGGTTGCACGATCATTGACCACCCCCCTGTTGAAACATTCATGTTCAACCAAAAGTAGCTTTATTGAACTTGAAACTCGCAGCACTCTGTAAACACCCAAGCACACTGGAAGACGCACAACCATATGAACAATATGTATAATATGTACAAAATTGTATGTATGTTACTCTTGAGTCCCTTCAAGTGGGTTGCCAAATCCCCCTGGTCATAATCTGATTCACATCGGGCACCACTCCCCTATCAAAGTATAACTTGAGCCGTACACCATTTACCCTGTTCCTGAGAAGCTTACCATTAGCTCTCACCAGTTGATAGTGATAGCCGTTTTTCGGCTCTCCATAATTGCCATAGTGAGTTAACCCACCCTACCAAAATCATCCAAACACTGTGGCTATCCCTACCATTTCACTGTATATAGGTATGTGTGAGTTAGGGGACTTTTCCCATATCTTCTTAAAAACCCTTAATTAGCTAGTCACTGGGCTAGTTGAGCCAAAAAAATAAAAAAATATAAGTATATTATGGCCCATTTGTGTGTAAATATTTCATTGTATATAGGGCCTAAATAAAAGGATTTTTCATAATTATTTTGGTATTTATATAAATATTTCTACCTATGGTGTGTTATTTATGCTATGTACATTGACTCACCATTACCATATTTTTTCTTACCATTTTGCATACTCTTTATTCCATATAAAAATGATTTCATGCAAGCTTCTCTTATTTTTTGTGTAACTCCATCCCAACAAAAATCCAAAAAAAACTAGTTCTATTTATGTGTATATTTTTTCACTATTGTAATTTTTTCCTTCCTACATCTATTCTCTATTACTCTCATAAATTAGACCACCAAAAATATTCATCTTTTTATGGTAGACTTATAATGAGAGATTTATTTTGACCCCTTTATATTTTTCCCACCTATATTATTTATATTTGACATGTACATATTTTTTTTAGACCCCTCAATATTGATGTCCTTAGTTGTACTATTCATTTATATCATGAGCTCAACAATATCTTCAATTATAGACCTACCAAATAAGGTCAAGGGTATGTGGAATGCATGCATGCACCATGGGGGGCTCACTCTTGGAGCACTCTTGGAGGTATTCAAAAGAATCATCCAAAGAAGGACCTCACAAGGACCTTGTGCAGGGGAAAAAACAGTCGGTTTTGCTGAATTTTTAAAGATCACATGCTCCCCAAATTTGAAAAGGTGATACAAAAAAAAGTTGTAGCTCGTGAGCTAAACTTTCACCTCAAATTTTTTCATATTTGTTTGAGCTACGAGCTGTGAGCTATGATTTTATTGGTGGACCCCAGTTTGCCCATGCTATGCAGCCACACTCCCTCTTCCACGTTATCATTTTCCTCTTTCACACACACTCCTCCCTCTCCTTCCCACTCCCAAACCTGCAACTCCTATGTCCTAATTCACCCTCTTCACCATTGCCACATCTCTCACACCTCCATATCCTTCATCCTCCATTTCTACACCCTATGTGTCCCCCTTTCTCTCTACATATATGTCCATATTACCATACTCACTTCAGCTTTGTAAAGAACTTCAAAAAATTAAAAAAAATCCAAGGATAACCTCTGCAAATGAAGGCTTTTATCATGAATTTTCCAAGGTTTGAAGATAACATAGCTTCATCGACACGCGTTACTTCGCATGCTGGCCGCTTCTTCTACCGGTGATGTAAAGACGTGAATGTCAACTTCTCCAAGCTTCAACCTTGCTTTACAAGCTTATCCCTTCTCCAACTTTTCTCATCATATATCTCACCATTTGGTGAATGATTTTGTAATTATTTTGTAGTGATAATTACTAACTACTAACCACTAACCTTATTGTAAAATGCACCCTCTACTAGAGTAGGCCCTCCCAAATTATTCACTCAATCCCTCTCTCCTTTCATCCTCAATAATTCTCTTCCCTTGAGCCCACATCCATGTGACTCAAAGGACAAGAGAGACCCACCCTCATTAAAAATAAATAAAACTATGCATAATCTTTTATTCCTTCAAATAAACTTGATTAGGCCTAATCCAAATCGGGGCCTCTAAAACGTATAAATAGAGCCCTTCTCTCCCTTGTAAATCATCCCATGATCACACTACACCACACCATTCTCAACACATAACACACCACTCTTCAAGCCTAGTTGTGTAGAGTGTGTGCATTTTGAGTGCTCTATTCCATCACTACACATAGGTGCATGGAGAAGCTTGAAGTTAGTTATGCCATCTAGAGAGTGGAGTGTATGCCATACTCTTCACCACACTTGTAGTCTACTCTTTTGCATAAATAAGATTTATAGTTTTGGGTGCAATTGTATGCTGCAACTACGACTCTTCTCTCCAAATTGACTTGATAAGTTGGCTAATCAGGTGGTTGAAGGTATATTGTCCTTGAAGTTTGTTGTGCCATTTCATGCTTGGTGGTTTGAGGGCTTGTTGAATTGTTTTCCTAAAAGGTCAATTGTAAGAGGGTGCTCGGTGAGAGGGCTCTCGTGACCCTAAGACAATTTGTGTATTGGCAACAAGGTCAAGTTTTGTGTTGTCTCTCTATTTCTCATCAAGCTTTGTGTGCATCTAGTCTTTAAGGCTAAGACTGAGTTGCTCAAGTTGATTTGTGCTCTTTACCTCTCTCTGGCGTGGTGAATGTTTGTGTTTGGTGTGTGTGGCTATCTTGCATTCCCCTCTCTTTGTGCGTTTGAGTACAAGGAGATATCACGTGCGTCCTAGTTCGCATCTACAACTAAGTGGTGCCCCTTTTCTTGTTTGGTTTCTGGCTGTGGGTTGTTGTTGTCTCTGATTGTGCTTGCCTCGGCCCCAATTGAGCAGCACGGGAGCCTCGAAGGGTGTTTAGAGGCCGCTCTTCTTGTTGCCCGCCCCGGACCGCCTCAAATTGGTGCCCCAAATTTTTGTAGGGTTAGGTTGCGGTTTTGTGTGTGTGTTTGTTGTTTTTTCCAACCCCAACCCAATTGGGCAGCACGGGAGCCTACAAGGGTGCTTAGAGGCCACTCTTCTTGTTGCCCGCCCCGGACCGCCTCAAATTGGTGCCCCCACTGAGGACGGCTTGTGTATGTTTTGTGAAGGCTCAACCTTTAGCATAATCAAGTAGCTTGCATGAATCACGAGAATTTGTATGATCCTTTCATTCCGATTGCAAGGCAAAAGGTACACATAATTGTTAGTACTAAGTTGCAATTTCAACGAGTAATTCGTAGAATTTTAGGTTCTCTTAGGTTAGCCAAAATAAACGCTTCGGTAAATCCTTTTATTTTGCCTCTCATTAGGTACGATCTTAGTTTCGATGTATATATCTTTGTTCTATTTTAGGCATTAGGTTATGTATAGAGCATGGATAATGGCCCAGAAATTTTCCCTTTTTACTTCACACCACATATTAGGATAAATATTGTACTTAGTAGAAAGATACATTTTCAGCAGTGTATGGTGTTTATGTTTGGGGCTGAAAGAACAGGGGAAATTCTTGCATCTCCACAACCTGTCATTCTACCTCTCATCAACTACCACACTTATTTTGATATACATGTGTTCATTTTATTTTAAAATGAAGTGCAGCCAAACAAAATAGGGTGTATGTTGGCTTTTTGTTTGTCCACGTTTGTTACAAAAACAAAAAAAAAACCGATCATTTGTTCTAACAAGGAGTGTGTGTGCAGTGAAAAATTAAATCCTTAGAGATCTAGCTCTATTACCGATTGAGTTGCAGGAGCAGGTAGTAAAGCGTCTCCCTCATAACAAGAGGGTGGTGAAGCTAAGACGAAAGGTCCTGCGTGTGGATTCCATTTTCCTTTTGTTGTTGGGCACTAAGGAAGACCGTACATTCATCCAAATAGTGTGTGCCCTAAGATTGGTAAATAGAGTGAAATTTGGTGTTTGGCGAGTGCATTTCACCATTGAGGAAGACTCTTCAGGAAACTTGCGGCCAGAGTTCATGCTTCATAGACTCACATTTGGTGAATTTTTCCCTCATTTGCGTCTTATTAATAGTCTTCCTTTCACTTTCAACAAAGGAGATAGGGAGCTATTTAGGGCTTGTCTTAATAAAGAGAGCATCGAGAAGATTGCAAATTTGTATAAATTCTCATTCTTCTCTACTTTCTATGACACTTTGTTCATAGAGACGTTGTAAATCTCTTGATGCTTATGAATGATTTAACCATAATCCTAAGGAGTTTTTGTCCAAGAGTTTTGTAGCACAAGTGGAGTCTTTAAATCTTGCAAGCTTGATTGGACTTGAGGAGGATGTTCTTTATGAAATTGTGAGAAGGTTGCCTCATTCCGACTATGTGGAACTCGAAGGAAAGGAGCTCCTAGTCAATTGCTACTTTCTCACAGCCTTCGACGAGCATGAAGATCTAGTTTTTATACAAACCGCTTGTGCATTGGGAATTGTAGAGCAAGTACAATTCATTACTTGGGACGTGGTTGCTCTTCTAGATCCAGAAAATGAAGTTTTAGATATTTTTGTATATCGTCTTAGCTTTGAATAATTTCAACCCTTCTTAGAGCTCATAAATAGTCTACCCTTTTGTTTTGATCAAACAAATCGAGACCTTATTGAAGCTTGGATAGCTGAAGAAGAAAACCTAGAGTGGTACTTTCTTACTTCTTCATTTACAGGCGAGTGGTTCTAAATTTCTATTGTATCCCTTGTTACAACTCGTGTTGTAATCTTTCATAATAATGGAAAGCCAACGCCAAATGTCCGGATACCCTCTTTTCTTTGGAGAGCCTGGAGAGGATGCAGAATTATTTTTAGCAAATTTCAAGATGTCTTGTCATATCAAGAGGATAGTAACTGATCAAGAACGTGTAGAGATTTTTGAGGTGGTCCTTAGGAAAGATGCTAGCACTTGGTTTGACTCTTTGCCTGAGGAAGTTAAAGGGAATTACACGGAAGTTGTGAATCATTTCAAGAGATACTTCTTTGATCCCCAAAACACTCAAAAACTATGGCAAGACATTGTTTCTCATAAGCAAAAGGATTTAGATGACTACTACTTGTACAAGCAAGAGTTTCTACGTCTTTGGGCTCTATGGATACGAAATGTTTCTAACCCTAGTGATGGTGTAGAATTTCTAAAGAAGGAGAGATTCATAGCTGGACTCTTTCCTGATCTTAAGGTAAAGGTGGAGGCGGATGCACCTGCCACCTATGATGCAGCTGAAATTAGAGCTTCCAAGAAGTATAGGAAACTCAAGTGCCTAAGGGGAGAGGTTCCAATAGAAGGTCTCAGACCCAAAGGTAAGTCACAAGCATCAACATATAGGGAGCTTCCTGAGGTAATGGCGGAAGTGATTGAGAAGTTAAATGAATCTTTAAGCAGCTTGTCAATTCACCTTGCACAAGCTGTAGGTCCAAAGGGACAAGCAAAGAAGTCTGAAGAGCGAGATTCACGACCTAGGAGAGTCTTGCAATGTTGGAATTGCGGTGAGTCTGGACATGGGATGTATAATTTTCCTTGGCCCCGTGGGGAGCCAGGGAGACCTAACTTGAATTATCCAGTGATGAATGCAGGAGAAGGAACTAGTCAGCAACCACGGCTTCTACAAAGGCCAAATAGAGCAAGACCACCTCCACTAGGAGTGGAAGGAGTTCCACCTTTGCTAGACCCAAATGTGCATGTAGTAGAGGTGACAAACGCAAATGAGGTTGACATGGAAGCAAATGGCAGTAAGCGTGGCCGAGGAAAAGGTAAAGAGAAAGAAGGTGTCACATCACAAAGTGACCATGGACGAGAAAAGAAGGCAAAGGAGACCAAGGAAGCTAAGAGGACTCGATGTCATATCAATCTCCAAGACTTCCCTCTTGGACATGGTATGGCTCCATACAACTTGTTGGAAGACATGAGAGGTAAGGGTCCTGATATCACATGGCCTCAGTTTCTTGCATTATGCCCACAAGTTAGGAGGGATTTAACAAAGGCAGTTAGCACTAGGAGAAAGGTAAAAGAGAGTGTGCCTTTTGTAAAAATTGCACATGCTGAAATGAATAAGGATATTACACCTGTGCTAGATTGTTACATCAAAGTAAGATTGGTTAGGAAAGGTCTAGTGGATGGGGGTGCACAAATTTGCATCATGACAGAGGGACTCATGCAAAAACTAGGCATGCACATCATGAGACACCTGAAATTAAAGTCAAGATGGCAAACAATAGCAAAGCTAGGTGTGTAGGCATTTGTAAAAATGTTTTTGTAGAGGCCTTTGGCATTAAGAAGGCGATGGATTTTTATGTTATGTCTACCAAAGGAAATGGTTACCCATTTATCCTAGGGAGACCATGGCTAATGAAAATGCGAGCTTTGCAGGATTGGGAGAGTGGAAAGCTAATTTGCAGGAATGACAATCATAAGAAGGTTGTCTTTGACATGAAGGAGCAAAGCCAAGAGGAGCTCCATGAAGAATCATCTCAAAGTGAGACGGAGGAAGGCTGGACCGATAGCACTTCGGAAGGAGAAAGTAGTGGCAGCATTACTGAAGAGGAGTCTTCCATCGAAGTCATGGGGGTAAGGTTTAATCCAAACAACCAAGAGACCTCTTGCCCAGGTTTGGAAGAGGTAGGTTCCCAAGAGAACCAAAATGTGCAAGATGAAGGAATGTTAGAAAGTATGTTGTCTACAACACTTACAAAGGACGACAGAAAGGAGTTCAAATCTGTGCTGAGGAAATTTCCTAGGCTTTTCGCTAAAGACTACACCGATGTGCGTGGAGTAGATGCTGTTCAACACAAAATTGAGTTGAAGCCAGGGGCCACACCTAAGGCTCAAAAGCTACTAAGTCTAGGAGTCATCAAGGAGCAGGCTTTACTCAAGGAGATAAGAAAGCTTCTAGCAGCAGGTTTCATTTATCCAGTGGAGAATTCGGAGTGGGTCTCTCCCGTTGTTGTCACTCCTAAGAAAAATGGCAAGTGGAGGGTGTGTGTGGATTATCGTCCACTCAATGAGGCAACAAAAAGAGATCACTTTTCCCTCCTATTTCAAGATGAGATACTAAATGAGGTAGCTGGTCATGAGAAGTACACTGTGTGTGATGGCTACTCGGGTTACTTTCAAATAGGTATCGCATTGGAAGATCAGTTGAAAACAACCTTCATCACTCCTTGGGATTGTTATGCTTTTAGAGTCATGCCATTTGGTCTGACAAATGCTCCTGCAACATTCCAATGTTTCATGAACATGGTGTTTTAAGCATTCTTTGGAAAGTCAATTAGGGTGTTCATTGATGATTTCTGCATTTATATCTCAAAATCATTGCATCTACAAAGGGTAGAAGAAGGTTTAAAGAAGCTCTATGACATGGGAGGTCAACTCAACCCCGACAAATGTCACATAGGTGAGGATGAAGTGATCTTGCTTGGTCACAAGGTTTCCTATAAAGGCATTGAGGTGGATCCTTCAAAGGCAAAGGCTCTTATTGAGCTTCCATCACCCAAGAATCTCAAAGAGGTCATCTCATTCATTCAAAAGGTGAAGTATATGTCACGCTTTATTCACTTAGCTTCGGAGTTGCTTCATCCTTTGCAAAAGTTGACACAACAAGTAGAATTTGCATGGTCTGATGAGCTTGAAGAGTACTTTTGTAACATTAAATTCATCCTGTCAGAACTACCAACACTCATGACTCCTTGTTGGGAGTACACATTCTTTGTTAGCTCTAGTGTTGGGAAAGAAACAATTGGAGTGGTTTTGCTACAAAAAGATCCCCATAGTACCCGGATGCGACCCATCTACTTTGCTAGTAGAGTCATGAATGCTTTGGAGAGAGGCTACACGGAGGCAGAACTCATGATGCTTTCTCTCATGTTTGCGGTGAGAAAGTTTAGATCCTACTTGCTACCAAAACCTTTTGTAATTCTCACTGCATAAAATGTAGGGTTTTCAATCAAAAGATGTGAGCGCGAGTAGAAAAGAGCGTTATACACCATGGAAGGTACTTAGAGAGCCAGAGCTTTTACAACACGGAGCAAAATTGTTCAAATACAATATTTGTGGCTTTAAGAGATCTCTCTCTCATCCTCGCATAACTCAGCATAACTTCCTATATCTATATAGAGCTCTCCGTTTAAACACATATCCTCTGTTTCATTTTGTAGCTCCTCTGCATGCACCCCATATAGAGTAGTAGCATCTTGATGCTCGTCTGGCACCACCGCAGCGGCTTCTGATTGAGCATCTTCTCTGATCTCCTCCATTGATGTCGTTGTGATTGGCACATGGTAGCCTTCATACGTCCTTGCACTACGAGGGGCTACCTCTATGACGTACCACCAGTTTGATGTAGACTTTGTAGGATGAAATATTACCTGCCAGAGCCACATAACTTACATGAGAGCTTTCAAGCACATAACTTGTAAAAGGGGGATGTTAACTATTTACATACTTACTTGTTCACAATGCTCGGGTAGTATGAAAGTGTCTCTTAGGTCAGTCCATTTCTTAGTAGAATCCACCTCAAGAAAACCAGACTCTCCTCTACGCACATTTTATGCCAATCGTGTGACTTCAAACCGGTAAGCTTTCCTTCTTTAGTAAAACACATTCGGAGCGAGTGCATTACGCCAGTGGGGGTCCGCAAAGATCGAATGGTCTCTTTTACTTTGCGTTCTTGGGCTCCTGTGAAAATCCATGGTGCTTTAGGGAGTTTTATCGATCCATCAGACGCTGTTTACGGCCAATATTGCTCCATACGATCCACATTTCTAAGGTCAACTCTGGCTCCCAAAGTATCTTTCTTGCCGGTCAGATGGTCCCATAGTAGATTACCCACATTCTTGAATATGTGCATTGGATCGAGCAAGTGATTGATCATGAGTCGGGGCCAGTATGGTAACTCGTACCATAGAGATAGTCTCTTCATCCCTGGAGGCAATCCGTCATCGCACATCTCCTTCTGCTCTAACCATGCTTGTGCAGACATCCTTGGTGGCTCTCTTCCCAAAAATCCATCGCGTAACACATGATTCTCTGGAAGATACGCTTGATGACCTTCGTAGATTTGCTTCTTCAGTGAGGGTGCCCTACGTGCATTCAGTCTAGGTCCACATGTGACACATGCTCTGTATCCGCTTGTTTGAAGCCCTGCATGTATACACATGATAATAGATCAACTATGGGAAAAAACAAGATTTACAGTGTCTGAGTGAGGAGTGTCAATAGATCACCTGAGCATTCTGTTAGCCCGGGATAGTCATGCATGGTCCACATTAGAATGCCTCTGATCGAAGCATTCCGTCGTCCTGTGTGTCGGCTCATATCCACCACCTCTATGCCAATCCACAATTGTTGTAGCTCTTCCAATAGTGGACGAAGATACACATCCATATTCCCCACTTTATATCGCCCTGGCACAATCAAGCTTAGCCATAGGTGCCCCTTCTTCGTAGTCAACCACGGGGGAATGTTGTAGTTGACGATGACAACGGGCCATACACTGTAAGATGTTGATCTTTGACCAAATGGATTTACGCCATCGATAGCCAGGCCTAAGCGCAAATTTCGAGCTTCCCTGGCAAAATCCGACCATGTTCCATCTATATGTTTCCACGATACGCAATCTGCAGGAATTCGTAGCACACCATCCAAAGATTTATTCTCCTCATGCCATGATGCTAGGGCGGCCATGGACTTACATTCGAAGAAATGCTTGATGCGAGGAAGCAGAGGGAAATGTCGCAAAACCTTTTGTGGAATTTTTGTCCCGTGGAGATCTACTCGATATCTTTCGGAATCACATTTCGGACACTTCTCCATGTCTATGTATTCCCCTCTGTAAAGAATGCAGTCATTAGGACAAGCGTGGATAGAATTGTAATCCATCCCCAAGTTTCGCAAAATCTTTCTTGCTTCATCTCGGGAATCTGGCATCACATTGTCAACTGGTAGTATGTGCTCTTTCAGCAATCTACACAACATAAAAATATGATACAGTCGTGTAAAAATCTATCAGATCATTATACATTTAGATTTTTATTAAATTAAACTAATTGTAATAGATCACCTGAAAAGCGCTGTGACGCTAGTGTCACTCCATCCAAACTTTGCCTGCATGTTGAGAAGAACCAGGAGTGCTTTCGATCTAGACATACGTGCTCCATTATACAATGGCGTATCGGCTTCACTTTTCATATCATCATAGATAAGTCTTTCTGAATCCATGATCGTCTCGATCATTTCATCAATCTCGGGCTCAAACATTGCCTCGTTGGGAATGTGCTCTGCATGATCATCCCCCGAGCTGTCAGAGGCTACATCTTGTGGCCTCACATATGCTGCTTGACCAAAGCGCCTGCGAACACGTCTATTGGGTTGCAAGATTGCTGCTTGTTGGCCAGCATCAGAGTCCGACGAGTTATTATTGGCAACAACTCGATCTATAATAGATGGATCGAACTCGCCAAATTCGCGAACGTGCTGCAAAGAAACACGTCTTGTCCGTCGCACAGCATGCTTGCATTGATTACAAGGACATAAGACCCTCGTTGAGAGATAGGTGTTTCGGTTGGACGGTCCCACATCCTCGTTGCTACTCATAATGAGGATAAAAAACTTATAACCTGGACAACAAATTTAATATTCTATTGGCATTCTTCGTCTTATCTCTCTCTCTCTCTCTCTCTCTCTCTCTCTCTCTCTCTCTCTCTCTCTCTCTCTCTTTACCTCACATTCTCTAGTCATGTCCAATCCCCGCACACCTCAGTCTAGAGGTGCACGGAGATCAGAACCACCGGGTTATAATCTCATCTTTATTGGTCAATACCTATATTTGTGGGTACAAGAAATCTACACACCCACGTCTACATGATACTGCATGTAGTGGACAAAACCCCTTTGCCTCTTCTCTAGCTGTAGCACTTCACAGCATCTTAACATCTTTTCACAGTAGATCTTTTCACTGTTTGTCTAACTCTAAACCCTAAACCGTAAGTAATTCTTGCGTGGACTCGATCTAACGTAAATAAGCGTAAATCTAAATAAACGTAAATCTAACTAAAAATAAACCTAAATCTAATTTAACGTAAGTCTACATCTAACCTAATCTTTAACGTCTTTTGGGATAGTTTCCTACGACGTTAAAACTCTCTTCTTCTTGTGTGTGTGTGTGTGTGTGTGTGTGGGTAAACCTAAATAAACCTAAGTCTAATCTAATATAACATAAATCTAAATCTAACGTAAATTATGTTATATTAAAAACAAAGAACTAAACTAACAGGGATTATAAGAACCTTAAAACTGATTTAACACATAATTTTTCACATAACTCGGCAAGAGTTGGCATTCTCATCACTAAAGATGTGAGAGTTAACTTCCGGTGGTGACGCTGCCTCATCTCCATCCACATCTGACGACAGCAATTGGCCCTTTAGACCGTTCTTGCTCTTGTTACTAACTTTGAAGTTGTTGTTGAATGACTAGAGGTTGTCTAGATGGTCATTGTGTCGGGGATGTAGTGACTCTTGCCGCCCTGAAGATCCACCTTCTTCCCAAGTACTTTTGGATCGACAGAGCCCACCATGAGTGAAGGCAGCAATACCCTATATTCCATTGAGGGCTTTCTTCACCCGCTTCATGCAGGCATCGCAGTCTATGGAGACCTAAATCTAATCTAATATAACGTGAATCTAAATCTAGCGTAAATAAACGTAAATCTAGTTAAAAATAAACCTAAATCTAATTTAATGTAAGTCTACATATAACCTAATCTTTAACGTCTTTTAAGATAGTTTCCTACGACGTTATAACTCTCTTCTTCTTGTGTGTGTGCGCGTGTGTGGATATGTGTGTCAATAAAAAGAGATAAATGGTATAACCTTTCTATCACCCATGCCAAGTATGATAGATTGATTATGCCATTTCCCTCTTGAATAATAGGTCTTGAGTTCAACTCCTCGTCAGCTAGATCTTTAGGTCTTTTAATTTTAATTAGTTTCCTACGACGTTAAATTAGTTTCTCTCTCTTTCTCTCTCAATGTGTGTGCGTTTTTTTGGATCATATGCATGTTTTCTCTCTCTTTTCCTCTCTCAATGTGTGCGTTTTTTGTTTATGCATGTTCTCTCTCTCTTTTCCTCTCTCAATGCGTGCGTTTTTTGTTTATGCATGCTCTCTCTCTCTTTTTCTCTCTCAATGTGTGTGTGCATTCTTTGTTTATGTATGTGTGTGTGCGTTTTTGTTTTTGTTTGTACTCTCTCTCTCTCTCTCTCTCTCTCTCTCTCTCAAAAACACTATGTGTGTGTGTGTATGTGTGTGTGTGAGAGAGAGAGAGAGGGAGAGAGAAAGAGGGGAAGGGAACATGAGAATGAGGAGAGGGAAGGAGCATACCTGGCTCTCCTTCCTCTCCTTGTGTGTGTGTGTGTGTGTGTGTGTGTGGAGAAGAAAAAGAGAGAGAGAGAGAGAGTGAGGGAGAGCGTTACCTGCTCCTTGCTTGAGGGCGCCGAAAAACTCAGATCTGAGATCTGAGTTTTTAGGCGCGCTCGGTTATTTTTTTAGCCTAGCCGGCGTCGCTATGAGCGTCGCAAATTTCTTTGTAAATTTGCGACGCTCATAGCGACGCTTATAGCGACGCCGGGATTTTTATTTTTGAGCGTTGCTGTGTGAGCGTCGCTAATATGAATAGCCTCTTGTAGTGACATATTCGAAAGTGGAGAAAAGCGCTTTGTGTGGTTTTGGAATAATAGTTGCTCGCAAACATTGTTTTGACAGTAGCATATTTCAACAGCAATGTCTAATGGCCTTGGCAAGCGAGGGTTGTCGTTGATGTGTTCATCTTCGGGGCCTTTTTACCTTGATTCTTTACTTTCTCTGATCATTACGTTGTACCCTAAATCATATTTACAAATAGTGGTTTATAACAAGTTAGCACGTAGTATCTTTCTTGCAATAAGTGTTTGCAGATGGCATACATGCATACAAACATGCCCAGACCAAAGAGATTTTACAAGTCCAAGTGCACAAATAAGTATCCTTTAAACTTGGGTTAAGTATAATTTTGTAGATTACATAGAAGAACGGGCGATTGCCTCTTGGAATGCACTGATTTTTGGGATGCTTTACAATAGATTGGGATTGGAAAATGGAAGTGATTGTAGTGACTATAATGACCTAACTTATCGAAACAGTGGTGAGTACAGAGGTGGTAGAGGAGGCTATGCTGGTGGTAATTCATGGTGAATTCTTTGTATCGTGAGAGGATGGGGTGTTGGAGCTATCTATGGCTCACTCTACTGAACTTGGTCTCACCTATATATTTGTATCTTGTCCTCAATATGAATCAGTCTTTGGGAGCATATATGGTGTGTCTCTTGTCTCGTCTCTCTCTCTCTTTCTCTCTACGTACATCTCAACATGGTATCAGAGCGGTAACGATCACGCGCCGATTCAATTCATGGTGACACAACAGTATATGCGATTCGCATGTAAGATTCAAAATTGCTACAAATTTTATTTTTGAGCGTTGAGTCTTGTTAATTGTGGTTGTTTTGTATTAAGAAGAAGATGATTAGTATTTTATGTGCTGTTTATTTCTAATCAATCTAATCGTTGATTACGTTTTCTTGTTGATGACACCCTGAACTTCATCTCAATTTTTCTTGTTGTTCTGCTCAAAATTTGGAGAAACGGGAAAAGCGCAATAGAGTGTAGCGCAATGGCATTTTACGTTCAAAACTTGTTCGTCTCCTCGAGATCTTTGATTTGAGTTCTAGGTTTGCGTCAATCGGAGTTCGCAACAGAAAGTTATGCTGTTTTTACTGCAATTAAGCTTGACGCAGCTTTCTTCGTCCTACTTCTTCCTGAAGCGTCCGCGATCGTTTTTCTTATTTTGGCGTTAACTTTTTCGAGAAGATTTAACTTTTTGCTATTCGTATTGTGGCTGTCAATCTTGCATCTCACGCCACTCTATTTTGAGGACCCTGCCTTTTTTGGGTGACGTCTCTCACATCTTTGGACGTTCCTTGAGCATCCTTCTTACGTGTATCGTTGACAGAACGCAGTACTTATATCTCTCATTCTCAATTGCGGCCTTCACCATATATGGTGTGCAGATTCTGCAATCTTATCTTATACGTCTTCTCGCAACAAGATATGGCTATGAATATTCTCGTCAACGGCTTTCCTTCTGGCCAGCGTTCTGTTCCTCCTTTCCAAGGTCAATTATTTCCAGGCTAGAAAGCAAAGATGTTGTTAATTCTTGAAGACGATGAACTCTCCGATGTTGTTCTTGGAAATCGTGTTTGTCCGCCTCAGCCTGTTGATACGGATAATGATAACGTGCTTATCACTGAAGGACCTCTATTTGAAGATTGGAATGTTGCCTATACGGATTGGCAACAACGTGATAAAGGAGCTCGTCGGTATATTCTTTCTGCTCTTACTGATTACCTTTTGCTTGATATGTATGAACTGCCTACTTCCCACGACGTATGGAAGTACCTTATTGCAAACTTTCAGAAGAAATCTATTACAGAAATACTTTATTTGAGAGGGTTTCTTAACAAGTACAATATGAAGTTGGTACTGCCATGATGGGACATATTGAATCTTTCAAATCTATTATTAATCAACTTGCTGCTGCCGGTGATCCTGTTCCACAAAAGCAACTGATTACACTTCTCCTTGATACGGTGAAGGACTCTTCTTATGATAACATTGTTACTATTCTCTAATAAAGATGGTCTTGATTTCGACCAAGCCTGCATGTCTTTAATTGAATACTCTCAACGTCAAGAACGTCGGAATGATGGTCACGATACAACTATGATTTCACAAGAGGAGACTGAGTCACAACAGATGGAACGTGCCTTTTATGCTCGAAGGCGTCCATTTCAACGAGGAAACCGCGGAGGTGGCCGTCGCGGTAATATTTTCTCTCGTCTCAAATTTCCTAATAAGCAATGTTCTTACTGCAATAGAAATGGCCATACTGAAGATGATTGTTGGGCACTTCAATATGATGAAGAACACAATATTACCACAAAACAACCACTTTTATCTAGAGACTCTTCTTCTTCTTCTTGTGAACATTATGGACGATCTGATCATCCCACTCATATGTGCTATAAGCGTCGATTCGACACAAATCGGAATAGAGCATATGCTATTGAACATTGAAACAACATTGTACCAGAAACAAACTGCGTCCTATGTTCAGTGACTCCAGACAAAATACTTTATGTACGTGATGGATCACTTTTTATTGTCGATTCTGGTGCTACAGGAAATATGACATATTAGTCTAAGTGGCTCCATAACTATCATCCACTGCCAGTTCAACGTGTTGTTTATCTTGCTGATGATACTACTTGTCAAGTAAAGGGTATTGGAGACTTATATCTTGGTACCTTATCTTCTTCCACTCGAATTTTGCGAGGAGTATTACATGTACAAGATCTTCAACGTAATCTTCTTTCAGTTGCTAGACTTGTTGATCTTGGTCTGTTTATTGGATTTGATCATACCAAATGCCGAATTGAGAAAGATGGACAGACTATAGCCACTGCTCCTCGAAACGGTAATTTGTTTGAACTCTCTCTTAACGATGTTGTAGCAAATATTGTCATTGCTCCAGGTGATCATGATTGCAAAGTATGGCATCACCGTTTTGTTCATGCTGATTCCTCAAAACTCCTTGATCTTCAACGTCGTGATCTTGTCCATGGCATGGATCTTAAAGCCCATCCCCATATGGGAATTTGTGAATTTTGTGCTCTTGGGAAACACAATCGTAAACCCTTTCCTCTTTCAAATACAACTCATTCTCATGACATATTGAATCTTGTTCATACTGATATATGTGGACCTCTACCTTCTTCGAGATCACAATATCGCTACTTCATTACTTTCATTGATGATTTCTCAAGGTATACGACTATATTTCTACTTAGACAAAAATCTGAAGCCTTATCTGTTTTCAAAAAATTCCACAAGACTGCAGAACTTCAAACTGGTCGTCGCCTTAAGAAGCTTCATAGTGACAATGGAGGCGAATATGTTTCTCGAGAGTTTGTGAGTTACTGTGCTGACAGTGGAATTCATCATGAGCACACTATTCTATATTCGCCTTAGTAGAACGGTGTTGCTGAACGAAAGAATCGCACTATTCTCAATGTTGTAAGATGTATGCTGATTCATTCTGGCTTATCTCGTGTTTTCTGGACTGAATCTACTTTGACAGTAGCATTTATTCAGAATCATCTTCCTACTACTGCACCCTCTGGTAAGATACCCATCATAGCATGGACAGGTGACATTCCTTCTGTATCTCATTTTCGAACCTTTGGATGTATTGCTTATATTCATGTTCCCAAAGAAACACGAACAAAGCTTGATGCTCCTGTTCTTAAAGTTATTTTTATTGGATATTCTGACACTTCCAAAGGCTACAAATTCTATGACCCTTCCTCCAAGAAAGTAATTGTGAATCGTGATGCTACTTTTAACGAACAACTTACGGGAGGCTCATGGTCCATGGATGATTCTGATGATACTAAATTATTGCTTCAGGCTTTTCCATTTCTTTCAGAAGATGAAACTCTTCCTATAGAGCAACTTTCCTCTTCACAACCATCCATTCCAAATGTTGCCAATGATGATATTGATATTTTTGTTGATCTGCCTATTGATTTTGAACATGACTCATGTCATGTTTATGATGATGATATTGCTGATAATGCTTTTTCTACTTTTGAAGATCTCGTTACTTATGATGAAGCTATCTCTTCACCACAAAAGGATCAATGGCAAGAGGCTATGGAAGCGGAGTACGATTCTCTTATCTCTAAAGGTACATGGATACTAACTGAATTACCTCCTGGTCGTACAGCTATTAAATGTAAGTGGGTGTATAAGACAAAATTAAAATCAGATGGATCTTTTGACAAGTTCAAGGCGCGTTTAGTTGCAAAAGGTTACTCCCAAGTAGCTGGTGTTGATTATCAAGAGACTTTTTCACCAGTTGTTCGCATTACAAGTGTTCGAGTTTTATTGGCATTTACTGTTCAATTTGATTTAGAAGCTCATCAAATGGATGTGCGAACTGCTTTTCTTAATGGTGACTTGGAAGAGGAAATTTATATGGAACAACCAGAAGGGTTTGTTATTCCAGGTAAAGAAGACCTTGTTGCTCAACTCCATAAGGCACTATATGGTCTCAAAGAAGCTTCGCGAGCCTGGTATACAAAATTTGATCTTTTTCTCACCTCTAAAGGATTCATCTCTTGCTCGTCAGACCCCAACTTATACATAAAACGCCAAGGTAGCAGTTTTGTGATTCTTGCTCTTTATGTGGATGATACGATCCTTGTTTCCAATGATTTGGGATTTCTTCAGCAAGTGAAAAAGTTATTGTCTTTTGCATTTGATATGGTGGATCTTGGAGAGATTCACTCTTGTCTTGGCATTCAAATCCAACGGAACCGTACAAAAGGTATTTTATTCCTTCGACAGTCAAAGTTTATTGCAGATACTATTCAAAAATTTGGTATGGAATCTGCACATTCAGCCAACACACCTTGTCTTGGGAGCTCTACGAAGAACACTTCTGACAATGGCGGTCAACTTGTCACAAATCAACCTTATGCTAACTTGATTGGATGTCTTCAGTTTGTTGACATGAACACTCGTCCTGATATTCTGTTTGCTGCTAATTATCTTGGACAACATCTTGCATGGCCTTCTCTTAAGCATTGGTCTGCTGCAAAGCGTGTATTGAAATACTTGAAAGGCACTACAGATTTTGGTTTAGTCTATCGACGACAACTCACATCGGATTCTATGCAATCTCTTTCTCTTTTGGGTTACACAGATGCAGACTGGGCAAGCTCACATTTATCTATGCGATCTACTAGTGTAAATTGCTTCTTTATAAATGGTTGTCTTGTTTCTTGGACCAGCAAGAAACAACGTTGTGTTGCAGTTTTTACGACTGAGTCAGAATATGTTGCGGCATCACTTGCAGCTCGTGAGTTAATTTGGCTTCGACAAATGCTGGTTGATATTGGTCACTCTCCTCTTTCTAGCACACCCTTGTGGTGTGACAACCAAAGTGCTATTAGTCTTGCAAAAGACTATGTTCAACATAATAAGTCAAAGCATATTCCTGTCCATTATCATTATGTCAGGTATGAAGTACGCAAAGGAACCATTATGGTTGAACACTGTCCAAGTGACCAGATGATTGTATACATTTTGACCAAAGGCCTCAATAAGTCACGTTTCATCCTCTTGCGCTCGGAGCTTGGAGTTGCTTCGGCCTCACTCTTTCTAGATTAGCTTCTTTGCTATTGTAATATCTTTGTACATATGACATTGTAATCTTTTAGGTATCATGCACTATGCACACTCCACATTTGCACATTGTGATATCTAAGTCACTTTAATATTTTTACATAGATACACAATTCACTTTCACATCATCACCGCGCTGGTTCATATTTTCACATTGTATAGGGGCTTGGGTTTTTCCCTTGAACTCCCCAAGGGTTTTTTCATCCAAAGCTAGAGACCTTTGTTTGAGTGGGGGTGTTGGAGCTATATATGGCTCACTCTACTGAACTTGGTCTCACCTATATATTTGTATCTTGTCCTCAATATGAATCAGTCTTTGGGAGCGTATATGGTGTGTCTCTTGTCTCGTCTCTCTCTCTTTCTCTCTACATCTCAACATGGGGAAGGTAGGTTTTCACAAGAGGGGATATTTTGTTCCATCCTCCTGATGCTTCTCCTGTGTTGTGAGCACCGTTGCTGCCCTGCTTACAATCTCTCCCATGATCCGCCTTGAAAGCCGAGAGCTTTTGGAAAATCTGGTCCAACAACTCTCAATAAGTTTCTCGATTCAAAAGTTTCTGGAGAGAGAGGCCGTCGGAGGCGGCCGGCCATACTAGTCTATATCAAAATGAGAGGGTCAACTGCCATGTGGCTGCAAATGCCCATCTCTTGCAATTGCAAGGTGCTCAGCCGCCGACGTGGATCCCCCACCCTGTGGCCAGCAGTCAACGTGGGGGGCCTCCAGCTTGAGCGAGGGTGAGTGGCATGCGCTTGCCTTGGGTTGCGGGCAAGAAGAACGGCATGAGTGGGCAGTGCGCAAAGCGAGCCTGGCTGCCTGAGTGGGAAACTTACCTTGGGCTGCGGGTAAGAAAACCCTTGAGTTGCAGGCTCAAGAAGCCTTGAGAGGTTATATAAACCTTGCACCACCTAAGTTGTCACTTGAGGTTTCTTTACAGCCGAAACGACGCGCTCAAGGTAATATTCACAGAGGAGAGAGAGAGAGAGAGAGAGAGAGAGGGAGACAGAGAGAGAGAGAGAGAGAGGTAACAAGTGCAGGTTATTGCTCTGTCGAACTCCTAACGTCAAGTAAGCTCTGATCTCTCTCTCTCTCTCTCTCTCATACCATTCATGCCGATGCCGAGAATGGTTGCCCGCAATGCGTCAGCTCTCTCTCTCTCTCTCTCTCAGGAAGCTATGGCGCAACCTAGGCCTGGAGAGACTTGCAGAAATATAGAATCCTCAAACCCGTTCTATGTGTGTGTGTTTTTAGCGAGTTTACTTCATCCGGCAGCTGTGCCCTGCACTCCGGGCGCATATCGATCAAAGAGAGAGGCGGGCGGAGCCCGCCAGCCACACTAGTCTACAATAGGAGGAGGGATTCCCGCTCCCTCCGCCTCCCTGACACGTGGCATATTCTCCTTGCTCCAGCCAGCTCCGGTGCGCTCAGAGAGAGAGAAAAAGAGAGAGAGGTGGATCCGCTGCCAGCCATACTAGTTTTGATAATTTTCCCCAACAGTTTTGAGGGGGCGATTGATTGTTTGGGGAAACAAAAGATCATTGGAAGCCCAGTCCATCAGGCAGAATGTGTGATACATTTGCACTACACATGGGCTTACATATTTTCTACCTTGTGTCTGGATAGATTACTTACATGAGTAACGCAGAACTCCCAAAATTCATAAATTGGCACTCCTTGAAATAGTTCTGTGAAAGCTCACATACTTGAAGCAAGTCCAAGGTTTCCATATCAGCTGCAAATATCCATGTCATGGGCTCCTTAGCACCTCATTAAGCAGGCAATCCTACTGTTTTTGGCAACTCCTCATTGCTTTCTTGGTTAGAATTGCTATGTATACCACTCGATTCTCTGCTTCACATCCTTTTGAAGGAGAGGCGGAGGCTGAGGTTTCTCATTGGATGAGATGAGCAGGCTTCTGGGTCGAGAGAAGGAGCAGTGTCGAGGACAATGTTGCCTCTAGATATGGGGATGTCTATGCTGATGTGAGCGAATGATCCGGATGATGAATGTGAGCATGATGGGTCTTTAATGGCAGAGATTGAATGGGCTATTGCATGTGTTTGGTTGCCATTGAAGGTAATATTAGAGGGGAACGCTGACGATCCTAATCCGGGGTTAGCTTGTCTACACAAAGGGCCATTGCTCTGTTGAGAAGCTTCTGTTGCTTCTATGGCTGTTTGTGGAATTTGCTCGTTTCCTTGAATGGGTACAACATGTGTCCTGCAGAGAGGACATGTAGAGTGGGAGCGAAACCACATGTCTATGCACTTGATGTGGAATGCATGTTTGCAAGAGGGTAACAATCTTCCTTTCTCGGTATCGCGAAATTCGCTGAGGCATATGGCACACTCTAGTAGCAGCTGTGCTTGATTCTTCTCCCCCATTTCATGCGGGCTTTTCTCTGCTGTTTCTTGTGTGTCTCGTGCTCTGTAGATAAAGGTGGGCAGCTGGGCAATGGTGGCCTCGGCGAGGCCCGTTGCGCAAGGCTGGTGCTGAGGCACGATTGTGGCTAGGCCCGGAAGAAGGGAAGATGTGGAATATCTGCTGCGCAACAAGCATCTGACATACAGATGAAACATGACGATTAAGAGTACAACGACAAGGAAGACGATGACGATAGCCCCCATGATTCTGTTGAGAGTGTAATGCTGGGGCGCCATGTCATAATATTGTCGAGCGTAAACATCAGAAGGGGGAGAACCCATCTATTGTTGATCTACGTACGCTAAGAACTCTCTCTCTCTCTCTCTCTCTCTCTCTCTCTCTCTCCATAGCCTTCGATCCGTCATCCTATAAAACGCTGATTTGTCTTGACGAAGATGACCAAGGAAGCTGAAGATGCAGCTTCGCATTGGGATAGGGATTCCTTGCAGTCTATTTATTATACTTGAGTCTTCAGTCGTCTTGACCCACGAAATTGACAAGAAATTGTGAGAACCTCGCAAGGACGTGTGTATGACATATGTCACTGTGTGCGTGTGTGCGCGTGCACGCGTGTATGACGTGTGTCATCGTGTGTGCACGCGCAACTCAGTAAGCTCGGTTTCTAGCTCATCTACACGGACGGTGTTTAACCTTGCCTGCTAACACCATGCAAGTGAACTTTGTCCGCTATTCTCAACTCCGCCAAAATCGACACAGTTGAAAAACTCCGTTCTCTACCCCCACCTTGTTAAAGAACGGCTTGTTTCATGCTTGACGACAATCAGCAAAAAACGTAGAAGTTGTTGATGAGTCGTGGAGGTAGAATCCCAGTCCGTGCGAATCTACCCTTAGCCCCAATCTATGTACGTCCTATCACACGCGGGCACCCACCCACTTTCTTTTCAAGTTGTGGGTTGCCTTATGGTGTTGATGTGAAACTGTCCAAAAAGAGGAGAGCACAACCCGTAGAAGACTCTAAGGGGCCTGTTATGCAAAAAACAGCACTGACAAAAATTTTGCACAAAATGACAATTGCCTGCACAGTACTGCTTGTAGTGGAAACGGAGGCCTAAATGAGTCCTGGAAAATCCGAATGATGACTTGCTAACGCTCACCAAAGCTCACTAAAATCTCAAAAAGTGAGCTGACGACTAAGCTCGGGAGGACGCAACTTGCTCTGATACCAATTCTTGAAAATAGGGTTGCAGCGAAAGGCACACAGCTTGGAGAAGACGAAGGAAGCTCAACTCACACAACAGAGAGTAGTATTACTTAGTGTGCAATGGAAAGATAAGATAGCCCGAGAATGATGGACGTATATACAATGCACGGGGGAAAAAACCTCCTAGTGAGGAAAAAAATACCTTGGTGATCCTAAGTGTGTTCACACACATCCCTACAACATATGTATGGTAACAATCTGACTTTTGGGACAAAAACTATACCGGCATGTAGCAGAGACTATTGTGAGCAATGCTTCCCAAAGCAAGGTTGCCAAAAAAGTTCAAAAAGAGTCAAAAAAGCCAAAAACACTTCAAAGTAGAAAACTGTCAAAACAAACCTAGGGTTTTGCTTTTGACTGACCGAAACTTGTCCAAATTCAAAAAGATTTTGAGAATAGCCTAGAAATACCTTCTCTATGAGTGGTTCAAATTTGGGGTCAAAAGCTCTCCAAACATGGATCGCGATCCATGTACCTTTAGAAATTTTTGAAACCAAAACCTAACCAATGTGTTCTACATGTTATTTCTAGCCTGACCCCATAGTTTCATCTCACCTTTGTTCCATGATAGAAGAGTAGTAGTCAACTACACTCAACCAACGTATGTGCCACAACACACGAACAATCATTACTCCATATACGAGAACACCTTAATGTTCATATCCAATAAAGAGTATGGATCAAAGACCATTCTTACCAGGCCAAAAAAATTATCGATGCACCACCAACTATAAAACAAGTAGGAGCATGCTACGAGTGTGAAGGCAATCATTGGCCAAGAAATTTTTCTCATCGGGAAAAGAACATAGAGATATTTTGGTAATATCTTGAATGTGTTGTTACACACCTGATTCTTGATTTTCCGAAACATCCAAACAACAAGGGAAAAGCAATGATGAATTTTTTAGGAGTCATGCCTTCTTCAAGTAGATCTGAGGTAGAATCCACAATTTTGATGACAGGTGGTGACTCGAGCTAGAGCACAAGAAGCTGCCAAAAGCAAACTTGTCGAGGACGAACCCATATTGCCTATTCAAACAAAAATTGAGGACATATCTATGAGGACTAGAAGAAAATCATGGAAAGACAAACGACAAAATAAAATAAAAAAGGTTGAGAGAGAAACATGCCTTAGAAATCGATCTACAATAAACCAAAGATTATTGACCTATCCGCATCCTGAAATTGAAACCAAACAAATGGAATATGTAGAAGGCTTATAGAGATAGCTCAAGCTCTTATGCAGCCAGAAACATTGAAAATCTATGAGCAAGTAGTGCATGTGCCAAAAACAAAAAACGCAAGTGCACTAAAAGAAAACAACACGGGCGAACCAACCATATCAAGAAATGAAAGCCATTGGATACGAGGGTAGTGGCAAATACAACGGAGGAGGCCAACTCTCATGAGATGTATCCAACTCTTGAAGTGGATGAGTCGTGGCCACAATCCTTATGGGAGATGATCAAAAACCACAAAGATGGTAGTATTACTTTACAGTCAGTACCTATCACTGAGATCAACATAGAACATGAGTTCTACCTTGGAGATATACGATCTCTATGAGATACTGAGTCCATAGCATCTGAAGAGTGGAAACCACACTCTCTAATATCACTGTATGAGCACTGTGTGAGAATGAGTGAGAGCTCCTTATTCTTTGTATGTATAAAGAATAAGGAGATAAATGTGGGCGGTCGGACACTGACCGATAGACACGGGCAAAGCATGATGAGGCACACTGCCTTTACCTAACATTCTCCCACTAAAGGCTGTGTGCCGATAAGTGGCGAGAAGACTAGCCTACAACTAGTATATACAAGAGGTGAGAGAAGATGGCTCTCAATCTATGCCCACTGGCTCACTCTGTAACCGCTCTCGTGTAGATGCAACATGCCTACCACTAGGGCTAGAGCTACAATGACACTCTTGATGCAGGTATTGAGTGACGACCTCCATGGATCCACAACGCACAATGCCAGTGTTAGTCATCACACGACTGACAACTCCCACTGCAAATGCACCAACCCTATAAGCAAGATCAGGTCTCGAGAACAAAAGGTCACACATGAGAGACCCGAAAGGCGACAAAACATGCACTATGTGTGCCAACCTATCCCTGTTAGCAACCTCAGTGCCATATGCATCCTCATCAGGACCACCTCACTATGCATCACCATGTCAGCATCGTCTGGCAAAGGCATATCTACTGAGAATGACTGCAAAATAAAAAAATCAACACCACTGCAATCACACGCAGCTGTTTGAAGGACATTGTCACCCTCAAGGCTACTATAGAAAATTCACTGCTCAAAATTTTAAAATTTTGATATCAACAGCGCATCTAGAATGTGCCATGTATCCGAGTTCAGGTGTGAAAGATACGCCCGCCCGAAACCATCGTTTTCGACCCAAAAACACAGCATAAACTCGCAGTTGTTGCACCTGCTATAATTCAGAGCATAATTTCAAAAAATGGACATCACCATCACGTCCAAAATGTGCCAAAATCCCAACCTTGACTCCTGAATTATACCCATCTGGCTCCTTGTGATGGATATATGCAAAACACTGTTTCAAGAGCCAAAAACAGCAAAAACGAGATGCAACACTTTTTATTCCTGCTCTTTTTCTGCAAAATTTAGCAATGGCTTGCTACACAAGCTCTCCACAAGCTGAATATACATGCTTCAGCTGAGATCTGACACCGTCGAGCTGTATCCACCTCCACCGAGCTCAAGCCGCCGTAGTCGAGCTCCATCACTTTCCTCTCATGGGGAAGCTGTCGCACACGCGTCGCCAAAGATCTGATACCAGTTGTGAGTGTGTGAATGCGGTGCGTGTGCAGAGACCAAGAAGAGAAGAGAGAGAGAGTACACAAGATTGGGTGGAGCTCCCAAATCTCACCGTATGAGCACTGTGTGAGAATGAGTGAGAGCTCCTTATTCTTTGTGTGTATAAAGAATAAGGAGATAAATGTGGGCGGCGGGCAGACACAGGCAAAGTACGATGAGGCACACCGCCTTTACATAACATCTAGATGTGTGCATTAACGAAATAACGCCTACGAAGTGTTGTGATGAGAATGGCTATGACATAACTCCCTGTTTTATGATAAAAGTATTGAAGAAAGCTAATGAAACCTGTGAGTTTGAAAGCTAAACAAGAAAGAAAGACAAGTTTAGCATGAACCATGGTGCAAAATCACAAACAACAAGAGAAGAGCAACCATGATAATATGTCATCATTGACATACTCGAAGAATTGACAATAGTTGTTTCAAGAAATCCAAAGCCAGATAAAGCGCAATTGAAATCACATGAAGAAGCACTGTTTCCAAGATCCACATCAGATGTTCAGCAAACTCAAGATCAAGAGAAGGACAAGGATACAACAAAAGATTGATTGTCTCATATGGCAATCAAATTCAGTGTATATGGAGAAACAGGTTTCAGAATCACATATTCAGTTGTGATTGATCCTTATGCAACAAGGAATCTGATGTATTATGGTATGTGGATAATGATGGAAAATCCGCCAATCATCGAGCTAGAGAAAACAGTGTATACAAGTTCAAAAATATGGATTCCTATCTTTGGTGTGGCAGAAGCCGTACTCAAGCTGACTATTGGGGAGCTCAAGGACACCTTCCACATAATCGACTCCCATCACATCAAAGAGAGTTTGGTCTTGACAAAAAGCTAGATGAGCATCTTCCTTTGTCAATAACAAAAAGCTATAATAACAACAAAGGTCCTAGAAGCATCTCAAGATCATGTAGAGAAAAAACAACCAACCATTGCGAAAAAAGGTAAAGCTAAAGTAAACATTTAATTAGATCAACCTCGCAAGTCAACTTTACCTTCAACAAGTCTCCATCTTGTAGAAGCTCTCAGCAGAAGCTTACTGCCTTGCAATTTGACATGGCTACTATGGAGAGTTGAGCAGGTGAATGAGACATAGATAGATAGATAGAAAGATTTTATTATCTTCCTTGGAGGTCAAATATGGCCTATGGGACCAAGGTTACATGTGATGTAGTAATGATGTGTATGGCTGATGAGTGACTCTCGATGCTCCAAAATTGTGGTGGTGAGAGTTGCAATGGAGAGACACCACATTGTGGCTAGGAGAGCAAAGTATGTAGGTCTAAGTCATGGCTAAAAATGTGAGAGAAGAAAGTTCGAATGTGACCAAAATCTGAGCACTCTAGTAGTGTGAGGTACTCAACTTATAGTGAGCATAATGTGCACAATCGATTTGACTCTTCTCCATCTCTCCAACTCCATGTCTTGCATCAAAGAGAATGGGAGCTAAGTCGAATGGCTAGGATAGTGTATATTGTCGACAAGGGGATAGGCCAGTGAAGAATATGGTTTTGTAGTTGAAGGCAATATGGGTGGTGTAATGTATGAATCATGACCCACCGGATTTCTCCCAAGCCGTAATACATTGGTGTTGTAGAAAAGATTCATTCACTTGGGAGTCAATTGAACCATAATGTAGCAAGTGTAATGCATCCCATTTTCCAAACCACTTCTTCATCTCTTGCATCCATCCCGTGCTCAAGATCTTGCTTTTATGCGTCTTTTGAAATTTTTTGTTTGCTTCCCATGCAATTGTAGGAAGTTGATGTGAGGGGTTTTGACGCATATTTATCATGTACTCCACAACCCTTTCCATGCTCATAACCTCAATTGGAAGAGATCCCGACTCAAGAAGTAGGAGCATAGATGGCGTTTGTGTCTTAACTTGGAGAAAGTTTGTAAGAAAATGATTTTGAACATTCTCAAACTCTTTCCAAGTAGACTTTGAGATGCTCCCGCCCCACACTTCAACTCCATAAAGAAGAACCGGTGTCACCAATGCATCAAAAAGGTACTTCTTGAAAACCCAACACTTGATGTTTCCCACATGACACATGTTCTCAAATGCATAATATGGTCTCTTTCCTACTTCCAAATGGTGCATAGCACATTCATGCCACTTGTGATTTGACGGAACCTCAAGGCCAAGGTACTTAAAGCTCTCAACAACTTCAAGTGCCTCATTGTTGTACACAATGCATGGCTTCTCCTTATGGTTGGTTTTCACAAGCATAACGTTTGTTTTGGATTCATTCACAATCAGCCCACTAGGCAAGCAAAAGTTCTCAAGGACAACCATAAGCTTTTGTGCATCTTCTAAATTTTGTGCTAGAAGCACTACATCATCCACATACAAAAAAAGCATGATTATTACCGCATTGCAAATAGTGACCTCGTTGATGCCTTCTTCGTGCATAAATTCAAGGTCCATTTGTTCCAATTAATCAATGCATAGACCAAAGAAAGTTGGTGACAACGGGCATCCTTGTTTAACCCCAATAGTGCTTACAAAAAAATTTGAAATTCCTCTTCCCATGCGCAATTGACACATCACCTTCTCATAGATTTGAGAAACCGCAAGCATAAACTCACTTGGCACTTGGATTTCTTCCATCCATATCCACACACACACACACACACACACACACATAGAGAGAGAGAGAGAGAGAGAGAGAGAGAGAGAGAGAGAGAGAGGGGGGGATAAGGTTACACACGGCTAACACACAAATGAAAGAGAATTAACTATAAATTTATGCACTTAAAAAAATAATCGTAAGGTGTTGATGAAGAAAGTAGTGACGTGCAGTAATGGGCCTGATGTGGATTCATCATTAGCATTTATGTCACCATGTATGTGTGTGTGTGTGTGTGTGTGTGTGTGTGTGTGTGTGTGTGTGTGTGTGTGTGTGTGTGTGTGAGGGCAAAGCTTGCTTTTTCTGCCGCCCTTCTCTCCACCCACCACTACTGAGTCACCCTCTGTCCAGCCTTAAGCTCAAAAGGTGTCAAGGTTGATGAGACCCTCAAGATTAAAAATAGCCACAATTAGCAAGTTGATTTCATCCATAACAAATTCAAGTAGCATCCATCGATCCAAAGGTGTGGCAGGTTTCAATTAGCTTTTAGTGAGCCTTATAAAGAGGTTCACACACAGGCAGCAACCCAAGTTGGGTTGACCCAACATTTTCCCCCTTCATCCAAACTTGGCATAATCTTCATCCCGCAACACCCCCTAGAACTAAACTCACACTCTCATGACACACAATGTTTTAGGTTTACTCTCAAGCACAAGTTTTTGGTATACTCGTAAACCATGAGTTTTAGGTTTTCTCACAACCTGGTGCTACTACCAAGCTACCATCATGTGGGGTTTTTGGTTTATGTCCAAACCCTAGAGTTTTTGGTATACTCTAGTTAACCTCGGGCTTAGGTTTACATGTTAATCTCATGAGCATGGGATACACAGATATAGGGTTTCACATTTGGAAGTTCTACCATTGACGTCATCATGCTCATCAAGGTAGTGTTTAATCCGATACATCATAAAAGGACTCTTCTCGTTTGAGTGATTCTATCGAGAAGTATATGAGGGCTTTGGCTGCTTGAAATAGATTGGTCATATACATCTTGTATGCTCATGCATGAAGCTTTATGTGTGATGGTGTGTAAATCACCTCTAAAATGAAGGTTTCCTATTAAAAAAATATTGAACGAGATGCTACCTCCCTATCCATCCACCAATCAAACTACCCCTACCTTGAGCTTGCTTGAAAGCCCTGTTATGTACTAACATAGGAGCGTTTGGATGTTGACTCAAAACCGTGGATCAAGTTCACTGCTTTGAGCATGGAGATTTACAAGCAGACTACCTCTCAAGTAGATAGGACTCATCTTTGCTGCTTACAGATGCCAAATTAGAAATTTCATATGCACTCTGATACAAGTCGTGGGCACTTTGAGCAAAAGCTAAGTTACTGCCTCGCAAATTGACATGGCTATGGAGAGTTGAGCAGATGAGAGAGGGGGGGGAGGGGGGGGATAAGTTACACATGGCTAACACACAAATGAAAGAGATTTAGCTATAGGTTATTGCACTTTTAAAAAAACCGTAAGGTGTTGACGATGAAAGCAGTGATGTGCAGTAACCGGCATGATGTGGATTCGTCATCAGTATTTATGTCACCTTGTGTGTGTGTGTGTGTGTGTGTGTGTGTGTGTGTGTGTGTGTGTGTGTGTGTGTGTGTGAAGGCAAAGCTTGCTCTGTCCATCACCCTTTTCTGCACCCTCCACTAGTGAGCCGCCCTCTATCCAATATCAAGCTCACAAAGTGCCAAGGTCGATGAGACCCTCTTTTATTGGGGGCTTAATAATAGCCACATTTAGCAAGTTGATTTCATCCCTAACAAATGTAAGTAGCGTCCATTAATCCAACTGGTGTAGTAGGTTTCAATTAGCTTTTAGTGAGCCTTATAAAGGCTTTCCAAAGAGGTTAACACATAGGCAGTCACCCAAGTTGGGGTGACCCCAACACAGCCTCTATCTCAAAATTCAAACCATCGACAATGAAATGGATACCTAAGTAGAAAGTTTATCAACCAAACTTTCCATCAAAAAGAAGTCTCAAGGAGAATCCAAAGAGAATCAAAGTGTGGGTATCCAAAGAGCACATCAAAGTCAAAAATCCACTCTGAATACACCACTACCATGCCACAAGAAGCCAAGGCCAAATCAGTACCAACGATCATGGTCAAGCTGCTCGCAAAGAACCACCAGGGTCAAGAAGGATCAAGGAGACCAACGAGGTGCACGAGTGTGTGTGTGTGTGTGTGTGTGTGTGTGTGTGTGTGTGTGTGTTTTTAAGTATAAAAAAAACCCTCATAATTGAACCATACTTAGAAAATTGTATTAAATAACAATATTTTAAAACAAGATTTCATAAACCTCAATTATCATTCCATATACACCAATACAACATTCTGTATCTAATGGATAATACAATCATTTAGATCAAAAATTTGATCTTTGATCACTACAATATAATATCTTAATGTTGTATCTTATGTGCCCATCCTTTGGGATGAGCTTCCACTACATCTACATGTAGAAGGATCCAGCTGGTACATTAGCTCGTACATTGGACAATCTTCCATTACTGCTGTAGTTTTCATTGTAATCCCAAGGAAAGAATCTCTTACCTGCCACCATCCAAGAAACACAAGCCTGTTAGAACTAGCATTACTTGGGAAGACAGGTGTCAACAACTCTCTCCTCTTGTTATTGGTATCAAACATTACAACAAAAACTACCACCATAACAAAGATCTAATATTAAGTTTGAGCCATTTATTTATGCTAATGTTTACATCAAAAAATTCTAGAAAAAATTGGGCAGCATCTCCTTTGTAAATTGGATCAATTCTCAAAAGTCCAGTCTACTACCATCTCATCCGAGACCCCCACTTGAGGATTAAGGCTCTTTTAACATTCATTGACCAACGTAAACATTTGTGTTAAAAATTATGCATTTGTCCAAGAGCATCAAAAAGTACTTTGTAATTGTGAATTCACCACTATATACTTACCTCCATCAGAAGTGATTTCCTGCATACAAAGATAGAAGTACATGTCTATAAGACCATTTTGCTAGGTGGATGTTTAAGTTGGACAGCATATTATTTACATACAGATTGTATTTTCAAAAATTTCAGTCATTACCACTTCTTCAAAGATCTTTACGAGAGGCATAAGCATATTTATATAATTTAATTGAGCTCGAAATATCGATAATATCTTAGGCTAGTAAGTAAAAATCCAAAAATAACCCAATCTATGTAAACTAGATCTGAGTGTCGAGCTACAATCCATGGAGGTAGCACAATGGAAGTTGTATGCCAACCATGTATGTAATAAGTTACGAGCCATACTCAGAGTAATAAGTCAAAATGTAAAAATTTCCGCAATATTTCGCTTGTATCTACTTATTATGCTGAAAAAATCCAGTACCTACATATTGTATGAAAATCTCACATGAGTTTGTTGTCAAACACAATGATCATATCCGCCTATCCTCCACTGAGAGTTAACGTTAAAGAAACTGATGTATGTTCAACTCGAAACACATATGAATTTCAATCATGATGCAATGATGATTCAATGCATTCCCACCTCATAGTATGATATCCAATCTAAAAATGCTTCCAGAAGATATACTATATATAATGTCATTTATATTTATATATACCTACAAATGAGATACCAAAGGATATGTACCATATAAGGCGGATGTTTAATTTTTGTTGTAAAGTCAGCCTATAAAGTCTACAATTATTATTAAAACAGAAGAGAGGTAGCATCACTCCAGCTTCTGGTATTAAAGATCTCTAAAAAGAAAAAATTGGGCAACATCTCCTTTGTAAAACAGACAATATTTCAAATTTCCAATCAATGCCATCTCTGCTGAGACCCTCACATGAGGTTTAAGGCTCTAGCAACCAATACATATGTGTTATTTTCAAGTCAAAAAATACATCATGCCAAATTCTGAAGTCTACAAACAATTCTCTTTATGATGCAGTAAACTAGCTATGTATGTTCAATCATCAGTTAGACCAGTCTTGAACAGTCAACAAAGCCCAAGGTCATACGTATTATGCTAATGATAATCATTCCACATCCATACATTTATTATTACTTTTTCCAAGTCCCAAGAGCAAGCAAATATCTCTGTTTTAAGATAAGAAATATACATTAAAAATTAGCCAATGCTTAGGATTGATTAACTCCGAGTCTAAAGGGTAATTTAGACCAATCAGATCACCCCATTTTTGTATTGCAACTTTGAGTGCAAAACCCCAAACATAATCTGATACGTAATTTTTAGTGTCGACTTTGGACGTGAAGCATGTCACTATGAAGAACAATTGAAATAACCATTGAACACTCAATTACTAATCATCATAGAGATTATTTGTACAGGAGACAGACATGTATCATACATAAAATCCAAAAATATGACTCAATGAGCCAATGAACAAATCGACAATGTAATTGTACTGAGTAGGTGCAGAAGCACCTACCTGTGTTGAGGTGATCTCCTTTGTATATTTGTCCATACACATGAAATGGAAGGCAGCCTATGCCAGTGATCATATTTCGTATGCTTCTGCGCAACAAGTGGTGTATTGTAGATGAACAAAGGTCAGGTTTCTGATCAGCATCGGGTCCAATCTTTGAATCCATGCTATCATTGTTTTGTGTAAGGGGGGAAATGGAAGGAGATTTGTACGTACACTGGCTTGTAGCCTTGCTAAATTGTCACATTTGAGGAACACAAGAGCATGACTTGTATTCACATGTGTGTGTCTGTGTGTGTATGTGTGTGTGTGTGTGTGTGTGTGTGTGAGTGAGTGATAGAGAGAGAGAGAGAGAGAGAGAGAGAGAGAGCGAAAGCAAAAGCGTGTACAGCAATAAGAGCATGCACAGGGAGTATCGCATGGTGATTTGGGAGAGGAGAAGCTCCTTATGCGCAAAAAGAATCAGAAAAAGGCTTGACGAGTTTTGGGGGGCGAGCGAGTAAGCTTTATGTGGGAGGGTGAGATAGCATCAAAAACTACAAGGATGCCAGCAATGAGAGAGAAAGGTGGGGTAGCACCAAAAACTGCTAGGAGAAATAGAGAATAGTATATGGGTTGCACATGCATGGCCAAATAAAGAGAAGAACTTCTCATATAGTTAAGTCACCAAGTGGTTGGTGTGCATGTGTACCCACCTCCAACCCGTACCCAGATTGTGGACATAAATATATAGTGATTCCGTGAGAAGGGAAAAGTCTCCAAGAAGGGAAGGTCCATTCTCTAAAGATAGAGACAATCAGAGACTGCGAGAGACTCTGCACATATTTGTACAAATCTTTCCTCGAGTGAGTGGGTGCTGGGAAATTTATTGACTTTGTGTGTGTACTTCACACCATTGAGAAGGGCGGGCAACACCAGGATGTATCGCCAAGCCAAGGGATCCCACAAGGACTTCCAGAATGCCATCATGGCGTAGATATAGGAATCGACACTGTCAGCTCGTAGAGTGAGACAAAGGTCGTGACTGGAGACGGGCCGAAATAGAGAATAGTATCTATATTTAATAAGAAAGGGTGTGTGTGGGTGTGGTATACATCTGGTAGAGATTGGTACCATGAGCAATTACATGTGGTCTTCTCTAGAGACTCGATGAAACTTTTCTAGAGAGTAGCAGCTCTAGGTTAGCATACCAAAAAGTGAAGCTGTCAGCCAAGGGTTAGCCAACGACTTGTCGGCTAGATAAGTGTGTGTGTCACTGTGTGTGTGTGATTCCAATGTTTTACCAAAAAAGTGTGTGTGTGTGTGTGTGTGTGTGTGTGTGTGTGTGTGTGTGTTGATGACCATCCATGAGCAGTGGTATAGAAGACATCCTTGGCGAGCGTATAAAGAGCAAAACAAGAGAGGGTATAAGCAAACACAGAGCTACAAAGAACTCAAAAAATAAACGATGCAAAATTGTGTATAAAGAAGGTGCCAAAGAGACATTTGGCCAAAAAGTAAAAATTACCTCAGCTCGCACTATTTTTATGTGTAATCTCACCAACTAATATTATGTATGTTCATCTGGCTAGTACTATACTAGCATGTGTGTGTGTGTGTGTGTGTGTGTGTGTGTGTGTGTGTGACCTACCTTATTGGTTGTCGATGACATCATTTCATAGGTTGGCCAATGTGTGTGTTGTGATAGTGGGAATTCAGATGCTCGAGAACCTATATACGACTACGTAGCAATTGGTTGAAGGCGCACCAACAAGTGGGGACTTGGCTGCCATCATTAAGGAGAAATCCTACTGAGTAAATGCGAGTGCTGAAACCAAGATAGTGTTGGATAATATTAGGCTAATTAAGGTGTGTAACGACCACCTTACTTGAAGTGCATGTGTGAGAGCATGTGTGAGTGTGTGCAGCAATGGAGAAGAGAGGAGAAGAGGAGACCTTGTGTTTTTAGGGGCTAAAACTCACTCTCTACATGTGAGTCCCCCTTATTCTATTAGGTATATAATGAATAAGTATAGTGAGCGGGCACCTGGCCTAATCGGCCACATGGGGCTTTACCCCAACAACCTCCCACGTAAAAGACAATGTTGCCATGAGAGAGAAAGGAAAATCGTACAAAAACTATATAAGGCCATCACAAGTGTGACCTCAGCCAACACCCACTAGCTTAGTGAATCTATGTGCATCCAGCTCTAATTGTAGAGGAAGTATAGAGCGATGGACTACATACTCCTCATCAAAACCTCACATATCATACAGGTATCTCACCATATGCTGCAAAGTGCTCCTATGCTCAAGGCCAACATCAGTCACTGCACGACTGACTACTCCCACTGCAAATGCACCTACCGCAAATGCAATCGCGGGTCTCGAGATGAGTATCTCGTACATGAGACTCCCGAATGCTAATGCAATCCTAGCAAGTTAGAACTCCACTCATGGAAATCACCCTGACACCCGAACTCTGATCCTTGGAATCCATCCTTGTGTCCATCGCATGTCACAAGCGCACCAAGAGCATATGTCTGTCCTGAACCCTGTGTGGCAAGAGCAATGCCTAGCTCTAACTCACACACATCAGCCTCTGGCCTAAGAATATCCATGAATGATTGAATCATGACTAAATCCTCGGTACTCAATCCATCCATATTTGCCATCGCATCCACAATGACATTCCATGTTACACAACTATTTGCACAATTGGCTCAACACGCTCACAAACTAGAGCATCATGCAACCTATTCCGCAAAGGAGATATGACTTGTCTCTCTGCATGGCTGCATACTCACGAAGACTATGCTTTCTTGTACGTGATGTACTCGCATCGTATGAATCATGCCAACACTAGCACCTCTCACTATGACTAGCTGTCCACGATGCAATCTCAAATTATGTTTGTCCAGCACTAACTGGCATCCACTTTCTCGTGATTGACTCATAGAGATCAAGCTTTGCATTAAGCCTGGCACATGGTGTACATCTTGCAACACGTATGATGCCCCACTCGACAACAACAGTCTGACATTTCCTGCACCAACTATGTCATGCACTGAACCATCAGCTAGACACACAAGTCCAAGCATACCACTAGCATATGTGCTAAACCACTCACGACTTGGCGTGAGTGACATGAAATCTGGGACTCACATCTAGTATCCAATGTGAAGGTAATGTGTCATCAAAAACCAACATAATAAATTCAAGAGTAAACATGGAAGCAAAGTCAACATCTCCGTCATGCATAGCCACATACGCTACATCTGCTCTCACATCATCCAAAGTGATAGCATCCCTCTTGTGATGTCTCTTGCGCTCTCTCATCCTCTAAAAACAATGCCTACGTACATGCCCTGTATGACCACAATGCCAATACACAACATCTCTATGTATGCAAGATCGTCCTTTGACTTAGGCATCTTTCTAGACTCATTTGTACCAAAAGCATTGCACAATCTTTGCCATAACTCTCTAGTTTTACATGCATCCAAACCAATGATAGACTCACCAAGGTGTAACATGATCGTCAAACATGCAAGCTCATCCAAGTCCTCCCACTCATCATCAGTCATAGACTCGCATAGCATCCATGCCCTGTAGTGGAAAAGCTTGGCCCAGCTGAGTCAATGCATCATGCATACCTTCTTTCCAATGCTCAAAGTTTGAACCATCAAACTTTGTATGGAAAAGGGTGAAAGCATGTTAACCTGTCGCACTTTTCGTGCTAGTTAAACACTCTCACAATGTGATGCCAAAGCACTATGGCAAAGCAACCACTAAGTGCCAAATGCAATCAAAACACGATTGCCAACCATGCACATAAACAAATAAACTTGCAATAAAAATTCAACAAAGTTTCGGTAGTATTTGGCTATTCAATCATAATAACCGTACATGCCATGAACAAGCTCAAAACCATGAGCAAATCATATGAACACCACACTCAAGCATACATAAGCTTCCCCAAAGTCTCAACTCCCTAAACTTGGAAAATAATCCTATAATCTAAAACACAAAGTGCATCAACTGCACTCTACAAGTGAGGCATATACTAGCATAAACTTGGATGCAAACCAACCAAAATATGACACAAATTGATACTCAAAACAGTGAAGATCAGTCCACATATGCCATTGCAAGGCAAAGAATATCATCCGTCAAAAAGCGCACATCATGTGCATCCACATGGCAATATAAACGAGCATCAAGCATGTACCAAATGTGTATCAAATGAGCATCCAAATCAGGTGAAAATTCAACTCACAATCATGCCGAAAATGCTTGCGAAAACTCTCTGCAAATTTGTGCACCACACTTTTCAAAATCTACTCAATTGCATAAGTCAATGCACATAACCTGTTATGAATCCACTCTCGAATCCTGAGAGTCTACAAGAGTGCATACATTCACAGAGTGTTCTCAATGTATGCGCATAAATTTGTTGAAATCTCAACCCACACTCTCTTCACTGAGAGCAAAAAATCAATGCTCAAAACAAGAGAATGACAAAGCTCAATCCAAGCTCTCCAAATGTAGCAAATCACCACAATAGGCATACATAATCTTCAACTTTTCGAACACCCTCCAGTCGATCAACCCAAATCTCCCAAATCGTTCAGAATTTGCAAAAACTTCCTTCTGCAAAGTGTAGACCACGCAAAAATGGTTGGGAATGGACATGAAATAAGCTGTTTTTACAGGTCAAAAGAGATCTGTAAAAATCTGCAGCTTGTACTTCATGGCCTACAGACAGTTTGAGTGACGTATCAAAATTGCTGAAGATTTTGAGAAAACTTTCTTCTGCAAAGTTAAAGAGGGAAAAAATCGATCAAGCATAGTAGGAATCGGCTTGAATGAAGACGTTTTGATAGGCCAAAATAGATCAACAAAAAGGTGATGTAGTTTTTGTTGCTTTTCTGTTTGCTTCCCCGTTGAGCTCCAATGGTGCTCCCAATCCCTGAGCTCAGATACCAGTTGAAGTGCACATGCAAGAGCATGTGTGAGTGTGTGCAGCAATGGAGAACAGAGGAGAAGAGGAGACCTTGTGTTTGGAAGGGCTAAAAATCTACATGTGAGCCCCCTTATTCTATTAGGTACATAATGAATAGTATAGTAGGCGGGCACCTAGCCTAACCGGCACATTGGGCTTTACCCCAACATTACTAGTAGTATTAAGCATGTGAGGGTTCATGCATCCTTTGGACCAAAATAAATGCAGATGTGTGTTGTGTTGTCAAGTTACGAGTGTGTGTGTGTGTCTATTAGCAGACTCTGAGGGGGAATTGAAGGCATCCTATATTTAGAGGGACCCACTAATTTGTATGATTGTCCGGCCACTGTCTGTTATACATGCATGTGTGTTTGAACTTTAAATCCCATCATTCAAAATCATACATTGAGAGACTTAAATACTGTTTGCAAAGACATATTGTGTAAAGAACAACACATTAGGAAAATTTTATACTCATTTTGGGGCCTTTTAAGAGTGCCACATCATCAAAGTTGTACAAAAGAAAGCAACCCGGTAGACCCCTCTAAATATTGCTTAGAACCCCATGATATGACCTATCATAGGAAAGTTCTTGAAAAATGGATTCTAAAGAGCCAAGGTCCGAAAAGTTTGGATGACTTCTATGAAAGTTATGCCATTTTTTTTAATCAACCAGGTTTTGTTACCGTTACGGTAATCTAAAATCACCTTTTTCTAGATCTACATGAAGGCAATGTCCGATACATGCATGCTATATATCAATAGATAGCATTTGAAGAGTAGATTCTAAATATCCAACCTCCGACAAGTTTGGATCTTATTTGCAAAAAAAATTATCGATCCCCACTTTTTGAAAGCTATGCCACATCAACAATTCTAACAAGGCCCATTTTTGAGTCCAAACTTTTCCTAATGAAAAAGAATTTCTTTATATATATAATTCATTACAAGATACTTTGATACATGACAAAGTAGGAGTTTTAGCCGGAAGTCCTTTCAAATGAGACTAGGGATAAGTCCTTTCAAATGAGACTAGGGATATTTACCTACCAACCAACCACAAGTACAATTAATTAGAACTAATTTGTACTAAATGGGTGACAGATATCCAAGAAATCCTCACTACTTTTTATTGTTGCAACATCCCAGACCCCAACCATACTCCTAAATATATATTATTTTTTCTTTAGCTTGTCTATGTAAGTATGGTCTATTATGGTCTTTGAAAACTTTGATGGGTTTACATGGTTTGGAGACAGGGTCCCTACTTGCTATTGGCTTGGTCTTCTTTTGACTACTCTGTGCCGCCATTAGCTTGTCGTGAATTTGTTGTAGCTTAAATATGTCTCAAGTGATGCTCATCCTAGCTGTCTGCCTATAGCCCTATTTATGAACCATAACTACATACATGTAGTTATTATCCTTATGTGGTAGGCCTTACTTCTTGCCCTTACTTTGTGAGTATTTCGATTATCTCAGTATGAGTTCCCTATTTATGACATCCTATGGTATATAGATTTGCTTGTTACAATCCAGAGTCAATCAATTCTTTGTTTACTTGTGATATTTTTATAAAATTCTTAATTTATAAAAATTTTGGCAGCATTCTGTTTGTAATATCACCTCTTTTTCCAAAAAAACCCAAGTAAACATTGACTTTTGTGCCCCACAGGAGGTTGTCATAACTAATGCTTTTTCTTCCACATTTATGCTTCTCACTTGACCTAAGTTTTAAGGAGATTTTTAAACCTTTCTGAAAAAAAATCTCTTACTATAGAAAATCGTTATGTTTACGTACATGATTCCAAAATAAAGGAAACTAAGAGAAGCTCTTGTACCATAATACCTAGTTATTCCTTGATGTCTTCATCTGTGTTATTGCTCCTGTATGTACGTATTGTCCAAGGTGCTGCAATTCTATTACTACTGCTAAACCCTTCAAATGATAAAGGTATGTTAGCAGCAAGCTAACACGGACACCATTTTTCGGAGTTCTCCTTGTAAAAACAATTATTATTTTGATAAATCGGGAATATTGTAACTCCTATTTTCTTGGTAAACCTTGTAATTAATGAGCCGGGGCTACAAGCTTCCAGATTGTATCAGCCAGTCAATTCCCAGCTTTGGTAGAACTCTATATTATTACTTTTGACCACCCAAAAACCTTGGCTAAGGTATAAAAGCCAATTTTTGTAAGTTTTTTGGATAAGATATACACAACGTGAGCTAACGGTGCTCACTTCTCTCCTTCTCGCGATTCCTACTCCCTCCCCGGTTGTCACATTGCAAATGTGTTTGTTGCATTACAACCGCAGGTAAGAGCTCTACGCATTGACGTAAGCCATTCACAGTATTTCGTAGCCCGCGGCCTAATTTGTCCATAACTAGGAATTTACACTCTTAAAATGAAAACTAAGCTAGGTGGGGTATTGGGGCATCATTGCTAAGCATTTAGATGCATTCTGGATCGAAAACGAGTAGGTCAAAAATCCACTGCTGTTAATAATCGCGATTTTGGAACTTGACCTAAGTGGGGTTTGCGGCCATAGACATGTGTGCTTAGGTCTTATAAACTTACCCTAGAAGTTTCATTATGTTTGGATGTCATTTGGTGCTGTAACGGATGTGATTTTCTTGCCGATGAGAGATTGGCTTTTGGTGAATTCAATCACTTGAGTGTAGCTTGAGTTAGATGTGAGTTGTTAGTTGTTTTCCAAGAGATTGACAACCTCTTGTAGCCTCTATGCACTAGTAAAGTCATCTTCGTCCTATGGTTTGACAAATTAATCGTGGTTCTCGCTAATACTGCAATAAGATAGGATGGTGAGGTTAGACATACGTCCCACATTTGGAGCCATTACTGGGGATCGAAGAGACCTAAACTAGGAAGAAACACGAGTGTCTTGTGTAATTGTCCTTTAACTTCCTCTAGGTTCGCCTAGAGTTCAAAACTCTCTTTTAGAAACCGCATAGCTTAAGATTGTCGTCTTTTGCTGTGTAGATGTAGCTTGGAAGTAATCGTACTTGCTGAGTACCTTTAGGACTGTAGGATTATAGAATTAGATTACAATTTGGAGAATGATTGGTAGACGAAACAAGTCTTAAGATCAAGACTCTGAAAAACATAAAAAACACAAGAAAACGAGTGTTTGTGGACACTTTCCACAACCCCTTTGCATGAGAAACTAAGAGTAGGGTAAGTAGGATCCGAGGTGGATTTCATAGCATTGCTCTCTCTGAAAGAATCAAGTGTGAGTTGTTATGTAAGGTTGCAGAATTTCAGGTCTACGGCTAGAAATAGCATGAAAAGACTCGAATTCACTCAATCCAACTGGGGAGTAAGCTTAAGAGTTGTCTGAGCCAGTGGGTAAGCTCAAGGACACTTCGAGGTGAAAATTTCAGAAAGTTGACCAAAACTCAGATTATTTACTTTTTCTTGATTTTTTAGGCCAAACTAAGTTTTGACTTGATTTATAGGTTTTAAAAACATCATAAAAGGACTGTCTCTGAGAAAATTGCAAAAAAGTTCTCATTTCAAGCCTCAAGTTAATAATCGCGATTATTAACTCTTTGCTCTAATTTGGCCAAGGCTCATACCATTGACTCATTGTATGTGTACAAACAACTTTTGTAAAGGCCCAAGAGATTTGGATCACTAAACTGGCAAAAAACTAAAGTTTGTACTGACTTTTTGAACTTTGAGTGTGAATTGAGGAAAAAATTGTCCAAACTTGTTGAAAATTGATTCATAGGCTTATATTGATGTGATAAACATGTGTATATGCTCCGTTGACCAAAAACTTGCAAAATTTTAGCAGATGTAAATAATCGCGAATATTTACTTTTGCCCTGTTTTTGAACTTTTTTGACCAAGTTGGCATACCACTAGTTTTACCATGTTGTAATAAGCCCACAAACCAAATTTGGTAAGATTTTGGATCACTGGAGTGAAAACTGTGACAAAAATTGCAAAATTAGACTTCGGACAGATAATTGAAGACCAGTTGACCAAAAATTGTCCAAACTTGATGAAAATTGGCTAGTGACCTTAACATAAGGTGCTTAATAGATCTGTGTCAAAGTTGGGACAAAAATTTGTAAAAAATTGTCAAGAGTAAATAATCGCGATTATTTACATCTGCTTCAAAACTTGGTGATTTTGCAAATTTGAGTATACCACAAGGTCAAGCACATCAAGTAGACCCCACAAATCAATTTTGGTGAAATTTGGACCACAAAAGTGAGACTTAAGCCAGATTCTCGAAATCAGAGTCTGCGGATACGAAACAGTGGGTAAACTTGATCAAATTTTGTCCAAACTTGTTGAAACTTGCCCAAGGGCTTTAACAAGTTGTATACTTTCCAAACCAATCCAAAAAGTGCAAAAAAGTGAAAAAAGTAAATAATCGCGATTATTTACTTCTGCTATCGAGAGACTTCAAATTTGACTTTTGGGCTTATACAGTGTTAGACCAGCATAATATAAGGCCATAGGGAAATTTTGGGTTCAATCGGACAAAATTGGCACAGATACACTTACTTTACAGATTGCAGATTAAACCTTTGATTTTGCTAAGCTGAATCTGAAAGTCAAAATTTTGACTTCCATAGCACGAATTGAAGTGAAATACAGAGACCAATCACTGGAGTTCTCAAGAGCTTTATTGTCCTTATAGAAAAATATCTAATTTGATAAATTTTGTACAGGAATCAGGTTGCAGATGAGGAATCAGTGGCTTGACAGAAAGTTGCAATTGAATCAAGTGGAAGTTGACGACAAGTCAAATTGAATCAAGTGGAATTTGACGACAAGTCAATCTAAGGTGAGTACTCAAACCAGGGCTTCATAAGTCTATATGAACCTTAGATCTGTTCGTGTAATAGGAAATCAAGGCCTATTCAGAGAAAACACCAGTAGAGTATCCACTGAAGAAAGCGTGAATCAAGGCAATTCCTTGCACACAATTCCTGAAGAAGTCTCGGACGCTTTTTCAGATTCAACATCCGAAATGTCTTCTTACTCGACTCACTCCGAAACCGGAACGACAATGCGCTATAAGAATATACTCTCTTTTTACAAGACTAATCGTCATGGAGCCCAGGTTTACTTGGATCCTAATGAAGAGTATGCTATTCGCATTGATGATCATGGTATTGAGTTCGAAGAAGAGATTAGGGCAAACAAACAAGGAAAAATGTACATGGATCGAAACGGAACTCAATATGTAGAAGTTGAAAATCCGGATGTGATATACAAAGGGGCTTAGAAGTAAACACTACAATCCCAGATATGTCAGCAAAAGAAGGACCACCAACTTTGGAATTTGAGAGATACGATCAGGTAGATTTGAAGCCTTTGAAACGGCTTAGTATGGATAATGCTAGGATCGGAGTCTATTTTTGGGAAGATAGAAACATAAAAGATATTTTGTGGACTTCTCATGCTAGACTAGGGAAATTAACAGCCATGAAGATCATCTATATCTTCAAGATCAAAGATAAGGGATCTGCGGACCTACCAACTTACTTGTTCAAGGATTGTTATAACAACGATTTTGTTATGATGACTCCTGAGGAGGTAGAACAAAACAAATACCAGGGGTATTCCATACGGGATTGGATATTGGGTCAAGGACTAGAAATCACTCTAAGAGACGAACATCGTGAGAGATCATCTGAGAGTAATGTGAAGAAACCAGAAACCACCTCATCACATAGAAAAACAGGTGACACTAAGACCAGTCCAGGGCTACATGAGTCACTATTTAAGACAGACTGGTTTGAAGGACTCGGAACAGGACCAACTCCAAGAAGACCTAGAGTTGAACCAAATAGACGTTTCAGACCAGCTGATTTTCATGGGTCAGAAAATACAGTGGCCCTCCGGAGATCCATATGACCACTTAGCAAGCTTCAAGCAAGTGCTAAGAGCAGAGCGTATATTCGATTTACATAGTCAATTCAAGGGGTTTGGAATGACATTAGAAGGAAAAGCTTTGACATGGTTCTAAAACATTCCACCAAGGTCAATCATGGATTTGAATACATTAGCTCAAGGATTTGTAGCTGCTTTGTTCTACAATGGGGATTAACATAATACAGTAGCTCAAATCTACAGCTTTAAACAAAAACATGGTGAGTCTGTTAGGGGTTGTGCAACTCGAATGAAACAATACATTGCCAGATGCCCAGAGATGGAGATACCTGCAGAAGAGCGACTTGTCTCATTGTTTTTGGAGGGACTGCTAAACAAAGAACTTCATGCTATACTCTATAGGCAAAAGCATACAACCCTAGAGGCGTGTGTGTCTGATGCTATTGACCTAGGAGACAATTGTGAGATCTTCAATGAAGAAGATGTCCCTAAGGATAACCAAAGCGAGAAGACTGCATCCACAAAACCAACACAAGTGGGAACGGCTGCTGTGGCACCACTCTCAGCCATAGAAGATATGCTAAAAAGGATGAATGGCATGATGAACAATATGCAAAAAGCACCTATGAGAGGACCAGGACAGGGGATATCCCCACAAGGACAACCGATTAGACCACAAAAATGGTGTGCAATCGAGGATAAATGGACCAACCATGAGACCCATGAGTGCTACTTCAGACCAAAGTATGATGGGAATGTTCAGGACGTGCCCATGAGGCCCCAGGGACAACCCATGTATAGATATCAGCCTAATATGGCTCAAGTCCCCAATGGGTATGGAGAGACCTCAACCTGTGTTGGGACAACAACCTCCTTATCCAGGACATAATGCGGTGCATGTAAAGTACATGCACTCAGAAGGAGTCATAGATAAACAAGCATTAGTGCCTGTTACACCCTATGCGGAGCCTAGTCCATCTACAGTAATGGTAGAGGGAGATTGGTATAGTCCACACCCACCACCAATGGAGGAAACCATGACTTATGCTCCACCAGAGCTCGTACCAATGTATTATGTAGCTAATCAAGGTGTCAGACCTCCCATGGGAAGACCCATGATGAAGCCTAGAACAGGAAATTGTCGTAACTGTGGTGTTGATGACCATTGGAAGAACGAATGTCCAGAGCCTGACAAAAACCTCAAACCAATTGAAGCCTATTGCATACAATGTTGCAAAAAGGGAGGACACTTTCCGGAAGATTGTCCTAAGAATCCTTTGAACAAAGGAAAAACTGTAGTCAACGTAGTCCAAGTGATGCCTAGTAGCTCATCAGAGAGTGAACCAATTGTTCCAATCAAGGTAATCACTAGAGCCCAGGCAAAGAAAAAGAAACACAGTTCCTCTGATGATTCGGAGAACACGAAAGTTTCTTCTCAAAGAATCAAAAGGAGCAAAGGCCAAAGATATGAGATGAGAAAACAAAAACAACGGGTTGAAAACAAAGAGAAAGCAAAAATTCTAGCCCATGACAAGTTAAAAGAAACTGGCAGTGAATTCAAGGAAGCAACCATGAAATCTAGAGGATCCATTCTGGTTTGATAAAATTTTTGAGCCTATCAATGCCGCCTTGGAAGCCTACCAAGCAGGACTAAAAGCAGGCCAAAACATGGAAACCGAATGGAAAAATTATCCAACTCCAGACATGGAAGCAGCTAAGCTGGAAGCTTATCAAAATTTAATAAGAATCACGCAAGAAATGTTGGATAAATAGAAACCCAAGCTTGAAAGTATTGCAAAACCGAAAGAGCTTGCGATAGAAGAAACGAAAGCCAAATTTGATGTGGTGGCAGAACCCCACCTTGAAACAAATGACCCAGAGCTCATAGTGTTGGACAGTGAAGATGCCTTAGAAGGAATTCCATTCGTAGAGGAAGACTGGCCAGGACTAACTTTATGATGGGAGCCTAACTTTAAAATCAGCTCCTACAGAGGAAGTCTAGTGGGATAACCTACCATCTGACATGAATATGGATATACAATCCTTATACGGGGATTGCGGATCAGAGGCTTCAGGGATATCTAAACCAATCACATTAAAAACATTACCTTCTTACTTGGGAGATAACGAAGATGAATCTATCATTTGCAAAACCACTCAAGTTAAAAGAGCCAAACAGACCCTAGAAGTAGACAACATTCAATCAATCATATCTACACCTATCCAATGCACTCTTACTTTGGAAGAACTGTTGAAACTCAGGCCATACTTATGGAATGATTTACAGAAAACCCTAGAAAAGGTGGGGATAAGGGGGTTAATCTCTAAGAATCTAGGAAACTCAAAACATGAAACGGAATACAAAGAGATTCAATCAGTACCTATGAACAAGGTCGGAGAATATTATGAAGGGGAAGAAGGAAACACTACCCTCCCAGTGAAATATAATGACATTGAAACCATGGCAATACTGGATAGTGGAGCTGGCATAGCCATAGCCACTAAAGCAATATGGGAATCCTGGGGACAACCAGCCATTAGACAAACGCGAATGAAATTGCAGTTGGCTGACGGACACATTGAAAGACCACTAGGGCTACTATAAAAAGTGATAGTCAACTCCTGTGGAATTGAATATCAACACACTTTTTCCATAGTAGACTTTGGAAAAAAGATCAACTATGAAATCATATTGGGAAGACCTTTCATGCGACAGGTACAGCTTATCCAAGATTGGAGAAATGACTATATGTACTTGAAGCAGGTGGGATCTATAACAAGAGTCAATCTAAAATACCACACCTATAAAGATGTCTTGAAAACACCCATCCAAGAGTTTGATTTAGTCTCTTCGGTCGAAACTAAACTTCCATCTTGGTTAAACAAGGACACTCCTATTTGGATGTGTGGAGATTCAGAAAATGGAAGCTTGAGACGAGAGGAACGTATTCTAGAAAGGGACTGTACAGACAAAGCCTACATACCAGAACCCTTTCCAGAACATTTATTCGAACCATTTGAGCGGACTCAAATCTTAGCGACAATGGATGTATGCGTGAACACGTCTATGCCTACTCAATTTTGCAATGAGGATGGCTACGACATAATTCCCATCCAAATGATGTCAGTTCTTAACATTGAAAACAAGGATGAGGCAACAAAGGACTTGATGAAAGCTCAACAAGTCTTTTCTGACCCCTATTACGATGCAATTGATGAGTTGGATGAACACTCAGCTACCTCTGAAGATTCGAGATCCAAAAAAGAGCATACGAGGGCTCAACTACTCTCAATGGGAAGGGAGGAAAAGTTTTTTGACTTTCCAAACCAGAAATCAAGAAGACAAAAATGGTATAGAAGAAAGAGAGACACTAAAATTGTGACAGCACGACCTATGCCATCAGTCTCCAGTAAAACACAATTCCTAATGCAGATAGATGCTAGTGTTTGTGTCAAGGACAAAATAACAGGCAGATATCCTTCAAACGGAAACTCAAAAGTGTCTCAGGCATTGAGAAAAACAAGGAAGGGTACTCACGAAGAACATCAGGATAAAAAACCACTCATGACCAGAGTCGAGCAGAAAAAGAAATATCAAGAGTTGAAAAAATCTCTAAAAGAGATATACACCACCGAAATGGAAACCAGGGAAGAGGATGGGAAGGATGTAATGCATGTTCCATCCCATTACAAAAAGTATACTCTCCAAGATCGGAAAATCATAATCGAACAACCTACTGGGGAACTACGGAAACAAGGAGAGTCTTACGAAGGCCCTGAAAACGCTAAAAGGGTAGACTTGGTTGATCCAGGAGAAGAGCCTAGACCGGCTTACATTGCAAATGACTAACAAAAGAAGAAGAAAAGATTTTGCTAAGCTTGTTAAAGGAATACCGGGATATCTTTGCTTGGTCTTACAATGATCTCAAGGGTGTTGATCCAAAAATCTGTCAGCATACCATACCCATGAGAGATGATGCGAAACCAAGTAGACAGAGACCATACACTTATGACGAAACATTAGCCAGAAAGATCAAAGAAGAGATTGAAAAAATAAAGGAAGTTGAATTCATTTACGAAATTGAACACACTGATTGGGTGTCTCCAATTGTGGTAGTACCTAAGAAGAATGGGAAATTACGAGTGTACATTAATCTCAAAAACGTGAATACAGCTACCATTAGAGACAACTTTCCTCTTCTGATAACCGAGCATGTTTTAGAACGAGTGGCAGGAAAAGAAGTTTACAGCTTCCTAGATGGTTTTTCGGGATAGAATCAACTTTTGGTTGACCCAAAAGATCAGCATAAAACTGCTTTTGCAACAGAATGGGGTATATTGCCTATCGGGTTATGCCATTTGGGTTAACTAATGCTCCAGCTACATCTTAGAGATTGATGAGCCATGCTTTCAAAGAGTATCTTCAAAAATTCTTGGAATTATACATGGATGATTTATGCGTACACTCGTCAATCCGAGCTGATCATTTTGAACAGCTCAAAAAGGTATTCGAGAAATGTAGACTTTACAAGATTTTCTTAAACCCTTAAAAGTGCACATTCATGGGAAGACAAGGGAAAATTCTTGGACACATAGTGTCTAAAAATGGCATAGCTACCGATATTGAAAAGATTCATGTCATTGCTGATTTGCCTAGACCAACAACAGTTAAAGAGGTACAAGCCTTCATGGGACATTGTGGATATTACCGACGGTTCATCTACATGTATGCTATAATTGCAAAACCCATGTATAGCTTGATTACGCACTTTGAATGGACTGAGCATGTGAAGAATCCTTCATGAAGCTTAAGCAAGCTCCCACCTCAGCTCCAATATTGAAAGCACCCGATTGGCATAAGGTATTCCACGTGCACGTAGATGCTTCAAACTTTGTTATTGGTTGTATACTAGCCCAACCAGTAGATGGGAAAATTGACTTTCCTATTTCTTATGCTAGCCGACAATTAAATATGGTAGAAAAGAATTACACCACCACTGAAAGAGAAGGACTAGGAATGATCTATGCCGTTAAAAAGTATAGACATTACCTATTGGCCAACAAGTTTGTGTTCTTTGTAGACCACCAAGCTTTGTTATATTTGGTCAACAAGCCATGCAGCACAGGACGAATAGTGAGATGGTCCATCATTCTTCTTGAATTTGATTTCATTGTGGTTGTAAAAAAAGGCACCTAGATGGTCGGATCATTTGTCCAGGATCTTCCGTGGAAATGATACCTAGATGGTCGGAAAAAATTGTGTCATTGATGACAATAGCTCAAGTGGATTCACCACTTCCTATCCACAGTTGATTTAATCGAGCAATCGGCTATGTATCAATTACTCGCTGGGAGGCTATATAAAAGAAATCGAGACGGGATATTGCTTTTATGCATTAACCCTGAAGAAAGGGATCAGTACCTAAGTCAAGCACATGTTACCATAGTAGAACTTCACTTTGGGGAAGACCAAACTATGCAATGAATCTTAAGACTTGGAGTATTTAGGCCGACTATGAGAAGAGATGTTCGATCTTTTGTAAAAGATTTCCCTCAATGTCAGAAACAACCACCCATTCCTCATGTAACATTGTTTCAAATGTCACCTATTCCTAAGTGGAGTAACTATTTGGTTACTTACTTATCGAACCAAACATTTCCTGAGGATATGAGTAAACGCCGTCAAAGAGCAATTGAAACGGAAGCAAGAGACTATGCTCTCATTGGGAACCAGTTGTATTGGAGAGGTAAAGATCAACATTTGCGTCTTTGTGCAAATGAAAACAAGTATATTTCGATTATAGAACAAGCACATGCTGGATTAGCTGGAGGTCACTTTTCTAGTGAGACCACCGCAAGAGAAATCTTGATGGCAGGCATATGGTGGCCAACACTTTTTACAGATGCCAAAGAATATGTTCGAAGGTGTGATGCTTGTCAACGAGCAAAAATGACAACATGAGTAGACAGCATGCCCTTAAGAGAAATGATGGGGGCCAGAGCCTTCGCAAAATGGGGTATAGATTTTGTCGGACCGATACAGCCACCTACTTATAGAACCCAAGCTCAATATATCATTGTAGCTACGAACTATTTGACCAAGTGGGCCGAGGCTAAACCAACCCAAAAGAATGATGCCAGAACCACTGCTCCATTCTTAAATGAGTATGTATTCACATGGTATGGACTGCCAATAGAGATTGTCAGTGATCGGGGAACTCATTTCCTCAACAAAATAATAGAGTATTTTCTTAATGAGTTTATGGTTATCCATAACAAATCAGCGCCCTATCACCCACAAGCAAACGAACAAGCTGAGCATACGAATAAAATTCTTAGCTCAATACTGACCAAAGTGGTTAGTTCAGGAAGGACAGACTGGGAAATGAATCTCCATGCTGCTCTATGGGCTTATCGAGTTTCATTCAAAACAGCTCTAAATGCTACACCCTTTAACCTTGTTTATGGTCTAAATGCTACACCCTTTAACCTTGTTTATGGTCTTGATGCCATACTGCCAATAGAATTTCTATTGCCAACCTTAAGGGTAGCACAAGCTCTTCAGTGGACTGGACATGAATTGTCAGAAAGACTTGAAGATTTGGAAAAGCTAGACGAGCAAAGGCTAACTGTTGTAGCTCATATCTATGCACAAAAGAGGAAACAAAAATAGTTTTTTATTCCCATTTAATCACCAAAATTTTCAAGAAAGGGGACTTAGTTCTAGTCTATTCCCTTAAGCAACACATTCCCAAGTTTAAGAAAAAGGGAGATGGACCATTTATCATTGAAGATGTATCTCCAAGTGGAGCAGTAAAATTGTCAACCATAGATGGTGAACCAATGGCTAATTGGATTAGTGGATGTCGTTTAAATTTTTCCACTAACCAATGAATTTCTTGAGAGAATGCATGCACCCAAACAAAGGAAGATCAAGCGACAGCAAGTTATTGATGAAGCCCAAGAGGAAGCTAGACTTCGGGTGCTCAAGTGTAAAGCTGCTCTCAAGAATCAACAGATACCGATTCCCATCAACACTTTGGAACTAGATGATCGACAATGGGAATTACCTAAAGACGCAGTTTCAACAGATGACAATTGGTTAGATGGAATGGATCTCCCCATCAACGTACAGCTCAACAATCATAGCACCAATGCTTTGGTAGACACATGAGCTAGAGTGAATGCAGTCAATTATTCCACATACAAGAAAGCAGCAAGTCAAGCATTGACCGTAGGAATAACGACAATCAAAGGATGTAACAAGAACCCAACTCCAACATTGGGAGTAGTCAACTTGAACGTGGCAGTACATGGATGCTCATGTCTGCATCAATTTTTATGCTTGCCAGATGAACACATGAATGAGACAATGATTCTTGGCATTCCTTGGATGCGTACATACAAAGCAGTACCAGATTGGGATACAAATCAACTAAAGCTATCACTTAAAGGAGGGCAACTCATTGTTCCTATTGCACCAAGCAAAGAGGAATGGAAACGATGCAATCAAAGTACTAATCCACGAAGTAAATCTTCTCCATCCCCTCGAACAAACAAATGCTACAAGTAGCATGCAAGGAGTCGGGCAAATTTGGGTACCAAAGGCACAACTTGTGGATAAACCAAATCAGATCTGGGTGCCTGAAATTTCACCAAAAAAACAGAAGACGTTCCAAGGATTCGAGCACAGAATCAAGCATCTATGAACAAGGAACCTAACATGAAAAAGGTTTGGAAGAAAAAGGAGCACTTATCTTCTCCACACAACGCGAAACCAATCAAACAGTTGCAAGTAAAGTCTCAACAGACTCTCAAAAACCATGCACCAAGACCAAGCTACCAATGGCGAGAAAAATCTCGACAACCGTCTAAAGTGCTACCAACAGCTCAAGCAATCAGTGTGCTTAAACACCCTGATGGTACTATCAAACAGAGGGCACAAAGGCTACAAGATTTTCTCTTTGGAAGACACCAGCAACAAACCTCGACATCGGAAACCCTTGAGTTATTTACTCAAGACCCAACTCTTGCACATCATATTGAGTTGAATTGCATTGATCTTCATAGCATGGTAGATCCAATCATGGCTATGCATAGACACAATTGTTCAACCCATGCACACAGTTGTCCCGGAGAACGCCATCTAGGAGGGGTGGAAGGGTACTACTAAATACTAAGTAATTAAGGGAAATGTCTAAAGAGGGAGGAAAAAGTTTCATGTTAATGTGTGTTTTTTTTGCAAAATTACCTAATAACGCCCTTATAATTCATCATCAAGGGAAAATTCACTGATAATATCTTCCCGATGAGTGTAAATAGTGTATATACTATCAGAAAATCATCAAAAATAGTCATTTTTTGGGTATTTTTCATCATTTTAGTTGAAAAAGAGGCTTAAATATGGATAAATCCAACAAAAAACAATAAAGTTGTGTTTTTCAAGGGATTTTCTTAATTATTGGATTTTCACTTTGCTTTTTAGAGCATTTTTTCTATTTTCTTTGATTTTTTTAAATAAAAATGTCAAAAATTAATTATAAATAACAGGAAACTCAGATGGAAAAATGGAAGACATTATGGTGATCAGAAAGACAAGGCAGACAAGCACCAAAATTTTCAACGAAATCAGAAGATGGAAGCGGGAAGCCCAAATTAGGCGGCCAAGCCTACTTTTGCAAAATTCTTGCAGAATGAGCTACAGGAATCCGATTTTGGAAATTTTTAAGCCTAACATAGATTCACGGCCTAATAGGACTAGCGGGGGAATCTGGGAAAAATTGGTTCGGGAATCCAGGTATAGATATCCACAGCCTAGGCTAAAACCACCTCATTTCCACTTGGAGCCTTTGCAGAGAGAGCATTTCGGCTTCTTTCGCGCGTCATTTTCGGAGCCCACAATTGACCTTTTTCAGCGTCGTCTCACATGAGAGATGAGGGGTAAGTTCCTTACTAATCAATGATCCATTTTGTACGACCGGTAGCTAGTCTAAAGCCCTAGAAAAAACCCTAGAAGCCGAGCAGTGCACGAAGACCTACGACCTAAAAGTGACCATAGCGGCCTGCCTGCCTGACCAAATTGGATGGGATTTGAACCATAGCATGCCCTAACATAATATAACCATTCCATACCATCAGATGATCATTCGGCTGGGGTCAAGGGGGTCCCCAATAGAGAATTAGGTTTTTGGGAAAGGCCAGAATTCCGACCTGACCCCACAGATGGCTTTCTAATGAGGTTCATATACAATGTATATGATTGGTTTGGAGAAATCCATCAAGTAAAGCCCTCAAAAAGCGGAAAATTGCTCGAAGGTTACAAAGCGTCAAATTCGATATACAAGGTCAAACTGACTCCCAATGAGCCGAAATTGGATAGGTAGCTTCATGATGATGTTACGGACAAGTCCAAAGCCAACAGACAGAACACAAAGTGATGCCAGCATGAACAAACTTGACCAAATTCAATTAGGACTTGTATTAGGTGTATGAAACATGTTTAAGACAAAATTTATGTGAAATGCAAAGTTTGTTTTACTGTAGTAAATAATCGCGATTATTTACTTTTGCAACATTTTTGCTTGGAAATTGTCAATTCACCTCACCTATCGTGTGTACACACCTATTACATGCCAAAAATCAAGTATGAGCCGAAATGACCACCCTTTACTTGCAAAACTGTCAAAAAACGCAAAGAAGTCTGTGCAAGCCAAAATTTGGGTTATGAACAACTTTTCTTGATCCAAATCACCTCATAAGTCATACCCAAGCTCTATACCATGCCTAGAACCAGTCCCTGCCAAAAAATGTCAAGTTTGGAAGAAAAGTTAATAATCTCGATTATTTACTTTTTGGCCAAAATGGGTCAATTTGGATATTTTGTCATCACACATCCAAAGAGCATGTTGAGATAAGCCCGCTAGCCAATTTTGAGTCAATTTGGATCTCAAAATCTCAAATTTTCTTTATATCTACTGTTTTAGATACCTAAACCAAAAATCTGGTACCATTTTCACCCTGCACATCCAAATGAGCCCATATTTCCCTCAGAGCATGTAATTGGCACATACTTCAAGCCTATAAAGCCAAAGTGCAAAAAAATTGAAAATTTTCCCAGTTGTAAATAATCACGATTATTTATTTTGGTTGCAAATTCTTGTTTTGACCATACAATTTTGTTCCTTGCATGATTTTATACATCTGCTTGTTCAAAAATTGATTTGAAGCAATTTGGACCAAATTATGAGCATTTCAATCTAAAAGGACATTCCGGAGAAAAATCTGACAACTCTGCTAACTCTGCACTCTATTCACTGAATAGGAGCAATGCAAGCCACGGAGAAAGCGAAGAAGAAGTTAAACCAAAATGAGAAACTGCAAGAACTGCCCTCGTATCAACTGGACCCCGAGTCAGTAAAGGTAGCAAAGGCATTTTACCTTTGTAAAGAGCAGTTAGAAGAATACCACACCACGGTCTTCGCTGGCAGGTTTAAGAGTGAAGAAGGACATCCAATAGAGTTGCAGCTCTTGCCTAAAAAGGTTTATGATGGCGCAGCAAAGCCACAAACCAAAGAGGCTAACCGCAGGTTGGGACTCCGACACTTCTATGAACAAGAGCCCTGCGGAGTAAACTTTCAGAAAGCTTACGAGCTTCTGTCGACCATCAAGGAAGATGGCACTGCCCAAATCTCAGACAACCAAGGAAACAAGGTCGAGGTTGTAATTACAAAGGAAATAGTGGCAAAGACACTCAGATTGCCCACTGAAGGGATGACCATGCGGGCAAGAGATAGGAAAACATCGGGCACGTTTACAAAGAGAATAGCTATGGCTACATTTGCCAATCTCATCCACAAGCAAGTGGAAGAGCCAACCCGTCTGTACCACCAACATTTCCATTTCTTGGCAAAAAGGCCACGAGGGTACACTACACCCAATCACGCCGTGGCCACCACTTTTACACAAGTTCTGAAGTCAACCACCAGACAACCTGTGGACCACGCGCAATATGTGTTGACAACATTGAAGGCCACCAAGGAGGGAAAGATAACATACTTGGGCGCGCCTGAAGTTTTGACCAGAATAGCATATCATGCCATCGGCATGGCCGACAACCTACCGCCTGCCCCAGATCAGAACACCTGGATCTTGGTAGCTCAACCCTCTCCAAGATCTACAAGATCGGGTAAGCGACCATTTAAATCAGGTGATGAATCCGATGACAGTTCATCGGAGTAGCATAGCAGTGAAAGCTCTGACAACGAAGAAAAAAGAGCTAGGAGGGAAGAGATGAAGAGGAAAGCTGTGGCTGCCCACCAAGAGGAGCCAGCTCAAAAGCAAGCGAGATTTGAAAGAGAAAAACAGGCGTATCAACGCACTAGGAAAGCGCAGGAAAAAGACCCAGAAAAGTGGGTACCCACCGGCTTGAAAGGACTTCGAACGAAACATGATTCAAGAAAAGAAGCCGAGGATCCCAAGGATCATTTAGAACGAATGTACCAAGAGGCAAAGGCTTTGAAGCTGAAAGAGGCGGAAGAAGCATCCAAGAAAGCTGAGGAAGCAGCAACTCAAGAGCAAGGTTAGGCATCTCCCCGACCCACCTCACCGCCATCGGAACAACAGGACCAGCCCATGCCTACTCCACCATCATCACCGCCAAGCCACGAGACCACTGAAGAAGCTGATACTGACAAGGAAAGAGAGTATGAGTTCACCCACCAAACGGAAGCTACACAGCAAGCTGACCACGCCGCACAACATGAAGAAAAGGAAGCTAAACGAGAACCAGAGCAGACAGCCAAGGAAACTCACAAGCTGGCAGATGAAACTGATAAAGAGGAAGATACAGAAAAAGAGCAAACCACTACACATGAGGAAGAAACCGAGACTGAGAAGGCAGAAAGGCCTGCAACCATGGAGCCGGAAAGGGTTGAGACCACAATAGTAATTTCCACTCAGCCAGCAACTACCGAGGTTTCAAAACCTCAGGATGGCCAAGGAAAAGCAACCATCTCTATAGAAACACCAGCAATAACAACACAGCAAGAAGCAACACAAGAGGCTGCCGGCACAACTCAACTTGCAAGACAAGAGGAGTGGCAGTCCAATGATGAAGTCATTCTACAAGTAAACGAGTATGCAAGGCAGATGCAAATCATGACGAAGAAACTCTGCTCAGAAGCCTTTAACCGCAGTACTAAAGCCAAAGAATTATAAATGGTCATCGATGCTCTTCAAGGCGAGCTCGACGATAGAATGGCTACTATCACTCATCTTCAAAGGAAGTACAAGAGCTAAAGACTGAAGCAGAACGGCATCTGATAGCCAGGGACAGCCAACAAAAGGAAATGGAAGAGTTGGGTGACCTCCTGACTAAGCTATCTAATGCCTACAAAGTGAAAGATGAGCAGTTGACAGAGGTGACAAATGAACTTCTTACCACCTCTCTGTCAGCTCAAAAGATTCAAGTACAATTAGATGTAGCAAACGCATCTCTGCAGTATTCTGAACAAAGAATTAATGATCATGCCACTTTCTTGCGGCAATTAAGAGAAAATCCAGCTGTGGCCTCGATCAAGGGAATGGATGAGGTGTATAAAGCACTTGAAAAGAAAAACAGAGATTTACTGTTGGAGTTGAAGCTGGAGCAGTCACAACGCAGAGACCTGGCACTCATGCGTGTCCAAAGAGAGGAGGAGCTCCTTAAGGAGATTGCAGAATTGAAAAGAGTGAACCAACTCCTCAGAGATGGAAAGCTAGATATACAGGAAGAGACAGGCACTTCAGAGCCACCCCCGGTGGAAATCCCCTCGGTCTCATTTACTGAATTTGAGACGCAGTCTACAGCAGAGCCGAGTGGTGAATGATTTTCATGTCCAAATCACAGAGGAAGACACAGTGCCGATGGTCCAGCTGTCAAAGGCTGAAGAAGATGCACTGAAGGAGAAGATTGCCTTGGAGGTAGATGAGCAGTGGAAGGCAGCTATGGATTGGGAGTTGAGAGTTTTACACTCAGTCAATGTCACTCAACTCACTCCCAATCAAATCAATGTTCAATGGCACCAACAATCCCTGCCATACCCTCTCATCAAGGTAGAACTCTTATAGGTAAAGGAAAGATTATACAAGGATATGCAAGAAGATGGTTCAGATCGAGACCACCCGAAGTGGAGGCTAAGCTGGTTGAACAAGAATCCACGATATTTGATTCTGTTCACAAGAACACCTACGGCCATACAGAAAGATCCCACATTTTGTCCGGTACCGCGAGTCAAGACGTGGCAAGCACACGAAGCACTGCAGAAGAAGCGGCCAACATGGCTAAACTTTCCCAGGTTGTCAGCTCTAGAGAGAGGCCAAGCAACAGAAGAATACATGGTGAAAACCCTAACGGGCACCATGGAATTCTTCAAAAGTCTGCCAGATCTCTCCTACGCAATGCTATAAAAAATCTGCAGGATGCTACTCACTTGCATACAGGTCTTCAATGATCCTGAGCAGACAGGAGCCCCATGGCTCTCATTTTAGGAAGGGAACAAAGGTATCTGCTATGATTTAAGTGGGCAGCCCTCAAAAGAAGTTCTTTACAGCTTTTATGCCCGTGCATGTTTCTGCCCTCGCACAATATGCTAACTTTTGAGGAGGCATTTTACACTGGCTTCTTCACCTGGCGAACGAAGATATTTGCACCAGTGATAAGCAACCTCACCACAAGATTTATCGGATACTCTACCGTGGAAATGAAAAACAAAGTCACTATGCAGTTTTTGCAAGTGCCAGACAAAGAACGCAAAATTAGATACCAAAAGGCACTGGAAGCACTAAAGGACCGCCTCGCCCGCCGTCAACCTGAAGATTACTTCAGTCCATAAGACTGTATCAAGGGACGACACAGGCGAGGAGGGGGGGAATGTTAGCAGCAAGCTAACACAGACACCATTTTTTGGAGTTCTCCTTGTAAAAACAATTATTATTTTGATAAATCGAGAATTTTGTAACTCCTATTTTCTTGGTAAACCTTGTAATTAATGAGCCGGGGCTACAAGCTTCCAGATTATATCAACAAGTCAATTCCCAACTTTGGTAGAACTCTAGATTATTACTTTTGACCACCCAAAAACCTTGGCTAAGGTATAAAAGCCAATTTTTGTAAGTTTTTTATAAGTTTTTTGGATAAGAAACACACAGCGTGAGCTAACGGCGCTCACTTCTCTCCTTCTCGCGCTTCCTACTCCCTCCCCGGTTGTCACATTGCAAATGTGTTTGTTGCATTGCAAGCGCAGTTAAGAGCTCTATGCATTGACGTAAGCCATTCACAGTATTTCGTAGCTTTTGGCGTCACCGACCCATGGCCTAATTTCTTCATAATTAGGAAACACTTTTAAAAAGAAAACTAAGCATAGGCAGGGTATTGGGGCATCATTGCTAAGCATTTAGATGCATTCTAGGTTGAAAACGACTAGGTCAAAAATCCACTACTGTTAATAATCGCGATTTTGGAACTTGATCTAAAGTGGGGTTTGAGGCCATAGGCATGTGTTCTTAGGTCTTATAAACTTGTCCTAGAAGTTTCTCTACGTTTGGATGTCATTTGGTGCTGTAACGGATGTGATTTGCTTGTCGATGAGCGGTTGGCTTTTGGTGATTTCAGTCACTTGAGTGTAGCTTGAGTTAGATGCGAGTTGTTAGTTGTTTATAAAGAGATTGACAACCTGTTGTAGCCTTTATACACTAGTCGAGTCAGCTTCGTCCCATGGTTTGACAAATTAATCGTGGTTCTCGCTAATACTGCAATAAGATAGGATGGTGAGGTTAGACAAGGTATTGAGCTTTATGATGGTAATTACTATTACTTTTTCTTATTATTATCTTCTATGCTTCTCTTTAATGCTAAATTATAAGTACGATTGCATATCTACTTTAGTATGTAGATATGTATTATGTGAACACTTCCAATGTGTGCTATGTGTGTGTATATGCATATGTACAAAAAAACGACCCGTTTTTATACTCATGCATGTGTGTGTGTGAGTTTATGTCTTTAATACTATGAACAAATAGGCATTTTCAACCTCTTTCTGATGTGCCCATGTAATAAAATGCCAAACTTGAGACCTTGGAGTGCCATACTTGAAAGAATGGCTACCACCTTGGCTTCTTTAATACCTTTGCATATGTGCTCATGTGTCGGACACGGCCCTACTGTTTATACATACATGTGTGTGGGGTTCTGAGGAAAGAAAACACCTTGCTTATATTTATGTATCATGCAGTTAAGATTTTTTACCTTCACGTGTGTGTAGCTGAGTATTCACACCTCTACCAATGTGTAAGAAAAACAAATTATTTTCGTATTATGATGTGGCTGTTGTGTTGGCTGTTGTGTGTGCACCTCGTATGCTGTTTGGGGTGAGAAGGTAGTTGCGCAGCAAGCGAGGGGAGTCCTTGGTTGTGGTTGGGAGAGCAATTGCACAATCGATTGGAAGAGAAATTGTGCAGCCTGCCCAAGGGGGCTTACAGCTATGGTGAGCTGAAGTGTGCGGAAGTTGAAGGGCTACCCGCAGGGTGAGCGCAAGATAGAGCCTGTGTGTTTTACTGTAGTATACAGTATTCTTAGATGTTATAATATGCATGTGTGTCTCAAAGAGCTTAGGTAATGTAGTTGCGTTCAAGCATATGTCCACCATGCTTTTATATAAGGTCTTGCATGCGGTGCATTAACTAAGCATGTGCACCTATTAGTGGGAAGGTATAGCCACCCACCGGGTGCTACTAAAAATGTCCTGTTAGCTTTATAGAATTATCTTTTTTCTTTAATTATGGAAAAGAGAATATTATCCTTAACACATGGTCCAATGGGCCATTAGTATGGTACAAAAGCATAATATCGTATGTGATTTTTATGATCACAATACTCAACTGCAGTTCATGCATCTTCTCAAGGCCTATATAATCTAGAATCTTCTGCTAGTGTTTTTTTTTTTTAACTGAGTTAATACAATTCTCTTTCATTGCATATTGTTAAAAAACGTGTAACCTGTGCAATAACTCAGCATGTGCAAGTATTTCCCTTGGGATGGTGTATCCAACACCGCTCGAGTGTTGCCAAAAAATACCCTACTATTTCGGATTTCCACAAATAATGATAATGAATATTTGTTTATTCAAGGGTTTGTAATTTTTTTCTTGACTTCCACTAAAAATAAACATAAAAATATTATTCCATGCCGGAAATGTTTACAAAAGGAGCCGTTCGGCTTGTTTTCTATTAAAAACTTCAATTGTGTCCTGCTTGGAGCCATACTCCATCTCCAATCCCGTCCATCACTCTTCTGCTAATGAAGTAGTTCCATGTGCCATGTTAAAGGATTAGTAGATTTTTGGTGGCAGGTCATCAACACTTGTGTCCTTTTTTGCTATTTTTTACATTAAAAAACAAATGGTGCTATATTTTGTGTGTATGTGTGTGTGTGTGCATGTGTGTGCGTGATATCACGAGGTGTTATCTATATGTGGCATATGTCCAATATATTGTGTGTGTGTGTGTGTGTGTGTGTGTGTGTGTGTGTGTGTGTGTGTGTGTGTGTGTGTGTGTGTGTGTGTGTGTGTGTGTGTGTGTGTAGCTGTTAAATTAAATAAATAACACACCAATTGAACAAGATGTTCAAAAAGACGACTGGCTAAAGATATCAATGCAAAGATATGTACAGAAACAATTCAATCTTTGAATCAAAACTGTACAATATAGTAAGAATGAAGTATCATTCCAAAGGAATTTGTACAAGGGTATCAAAAATTATCCCAATTGCATCATCAAGTGCTTCCAAAGTCGGACTGCAGCAAGCTAAACCTCTTTAAGCCAAGATAGAATTCTCACCTGCATCCATATAGTCAAGACAACAGAAATGTTAGACTTGGCTACGTATGGCAGGCTTCAAAGAATCTATCAGTTGTTATCCATGTCGAACTTAAAAAGTTTTACTAGCTACTGTCCTGCACATTTAAAGTCTCGAGGATTTTTCATCCTTATTTTTTGCTAGAGTTCTTCATATATTTTGCTAGAGTCCCATTTTGGTAGCAGAACCAGTGGTGCTACCAAGCTTTTAAACATCAGATTTAACTAAGGTTATCAAAGTAGGATCCAGTCAGAAACTAATCAAAAACAGAGCAGTAGATCCAAGTAGGATCCAGTATGCAATACTCAAACCAGCAACCATAAAGTAAGCTTGAGTAACTGTCAACACTTTAAAATATCGAGCAACCCTTGTATCGGGAATCTACTTGTATCTGCTATATTTCAGCCCAGTACCAGAGGATCAGTTAGTATCAGAAAGAGAAGAAGAAAAGCCTCATATACTGATGTGAACCAATCTGAACCAGAAAATGGCATACAAAAAACCAGTGTACCCTATGCAGTGTTCCTTTAGATTAAGCCTGAGTAACTTGCAAGTCGGACCAGCTACTGATGTGAACCAATCTGAACCAGAAAATGGCATTAAAAACCCAACATCATCACTAGGTATTTAGCCAGGATAAGTTAGATGTTATATTCTAGCACATTAGAGAATTAGAGTTAATGTATGCAGTCAGTATCAAGCAACAAGAAGAAGGCCCCATTTGTAAGGGTCAGTTGAATCAGCCAAGCTCTGTTAAATGAAAAAAACAGACCCTACTATTATTCAATCATACCAAAGATTAATGTAGAGACTGTGTATAACCAGCTAGATTAGGCTGATTAAAAGCTCCCCCCCACCCCCTTTTATTGAATGTAACATCACCAACTGCAGCTATCTCAGAATGGCAGTATAACCCTCCTTCTATTACTCAAAAAAGCATGGATAACCAGCAACTTACCAGGCTTTCAGCCTTAATATTCCCTCATCAACACCAAACATCATCCCATACTGATGTGGATATAATTGTACCTAGAAAATGGCAGCCAAAACTAGTGTACTATTTTGTAATTCCCTTACCAAACTGATGTCATTTTTTATGCCAAGCAACCAAAGACCTAGAGTAAGTAATCAGTGCTATGCATAATGAAAGCCCCATATGTACAGATCCTTAGATGTATTGAAGGAGGCCATTTTTAAGCCAGAAAACTAAGTAGAACTGTAAGTCAACACCAGAGCCAAATCTAGCTATTCCCAATCATTCCCAAGAGAGTATGATTATGTTTAGAAAAAACCAGATTTATACTAGAAATTTGACTACCAAAAAAGCAGCTGGTGGCCAGTAACCAGGCAGTAAAGTTTACCAGTTAGTGGGAAAAAAATATTTACAGATTCCTTCATTCAATGAACAGGACTGGAAGCCAGCAAAAAATTAATCATATTCTTTCACTATGTCAAAGTAAAACAGCCTATCATCCCCAGCACCACCACCAGAGTTTATACATAACCAGCACCATCATCAGGTTTTTAGCAGAGGATCGGTCAGTAAAAGAAGCCCAAACCAATACCATCACCAGAGTTTATGCATAACCAGCACCATCACTAGATTTGATGTCATATTTTATGCAGTCAGTACCAGTCAAGCATCCAAAAAAATGATCCTTTGCTAATGTGAAAAGACAAAAGAATCCCAAAAGACCAAAAAAATTTTAAAAACTTGTTTTATATTTAGCTATCAGAGCATGAGATTAATGAAACCTGTGAGCAGTCACCATGCCAATCAATTTTCCAAGCAGCTAAGGAAGACCAAGCCTAAGTGAGGGGAAAACACCCTCACCTTTTATAGTGGAGGAGGCAGGGATGCACTTCGACAGATACTCCTTAGTGGTGGTGCCGCGGCCGCCTATCATTTGATGAATGTAAGAGGTAATCCAGGTAGGATTCCATCCATGAGTGGGCGGTAGGGAAGCCAAGGCAGGCAATCTTTCATTATGCGAGATCATCTGCGCAGGGTAGTGACTCAATATGACTGCCGCGACAGCATGAAGAAGCCCTAAGTAAAATAGTGATGTTAAAATCCACCCCGGTTTTTGAGGAGCCAAAGAGTAGGTTTTTAGCTAAAAACTAAAACTGGTAGGAGGTAGATTAGGGGATGGTACCCATAGGGTAGCCAAAATAAGATGTTGGGAAGGTGTTAGATTTATGGTAACTAGCTCTATCAACCAATGTGATCCAAATCAAGCATTTGTACAGCACAGGGTGCTCCCTTATCAGGCAATAGCTCAATTTAATCTCTTGAGCTCAAACAGTGATTCGGAGTGTAGCCTACAAACCCCCTCCAGATGAGATGCTAGAGCAACCACAGCCCCAAGACAGTCATTTAGCATGTAAAACATAAGGTAAAAATCCCTTACAGCCACAACTCAGAAAAAGATTCGAGTGTTTGGAGGTCATATATTGTGGCCAGAAATGGCGATTTAGAACATTAACCGAGCCCCATAGATACTATCCAAGTCAGAAGTCGTGACCAAGTGTGGGTGTGTGTAGTTATGGTCAGCTGTTGTGACACAGTGTGTGTGTGTGTGTGTGTGTGTGTGTGTGTGTGTGTGTGTGTGTGTGTGTGTGTGTGTGTGTGTGTGTGTGTGTGTGTGTGTGTGTGTGTGTGTGTGTGTGTGTGTGTGTGTGTGTGTGTGTGTGTGGCCCTCCCCCATCCCTGAGGAAAAATCCATCTAGTGGAGGATAGTCCACCAAGTGGACCCATCCCCAACCAATTACAGTAAATTATGGTTACACGATGTAAAGCTTTAAAAATCATGCTACTTGCAAAAAGAAACTCAATGATTACACTGTAGTCATATTTTCAGTGTTGAAAATTATGGTTACACGATGTAAAGCTTTAAAAATCATGCTACTTGCAAAAAGAAACTCAATGATTACACTGTAGTCATATTTTCTGTGTTGAAAAGGGTTTTCATATGAGAATATCAACCGCTAAAGGGGTCCTCCTCGGAGGAGAATATGGCAATTAGATGTACTCATTTTTGCATGTTTCTAGTTTATATAAATCATTGTCAGCAGATTGGTCATTGTATTATACATCAATCCTACAAAACAAAGATAAGTTGAAGGTGTAACCCTAGTTGTAAGGGTGTACTATGTATATCATTCTATTTGAGCCAACACCATTTATCATATGTAGCATCGAGGGCATCCCAACATATAGGTCTCTTATTAGTCAAGGGATAGGTATCCCTAATTGTACTCCCATTTTTAGTGTCCTAAAATCCATATCCCAGCAAAAATCATTTGATTCAGGTCCAAATAAATTGGAGTATCAATCTAGGACAGAGTGTGTGTGTTTGTGTATAAAAATCCCTTCATATATGAACCATACTCAGAAAATTTCATTAAATAATACATTAAATAACAAAACCTTATCATAACATAAAGTGTATACACAATTTGTACATAAAATCTTGTCTCAATTTTGTTAATATACCAACCTGCATCTACTAGCCAATATATTCATCTAGATTCAAATTTTTGTCTTTGAGCATTACAAAATAGTATCTTTATATGCGTCCATCCCTTGGCATGATCCTCCACTATACCTACAAGGAGAAGGTCCTAGCAATTACCTACATCCATACAAAAAATTTCAATTAGAACTAGCTATGTTTGTGCGGTTTGCAGTCATTGACACTGGATCTAGTTGTTATCCATGTAACACATGTACACCTAGTTGTTGAATTTTCAAGTAAGATAGACTCTATTGAAGAATCATATTTCTCTAAGTTTCTCCAAAGAAAAGATGCTAGTGTCTACTACCAAGTTTTATACAAACATTTAAATACTTTTGTGTTAAAGTTGAATATAGACACCCTAACCAAAATCGGGTAGCATCTCATTTGTAATTTGATGAAATTTTTAAACACTCAGTTAATGCCATCCCTCAACGAGACCCTCCACAGGAGGTTTACGTCTTTGATAACAAAAATAAACCAATATTTCATGTATCAAAACTAGCAATACATTGCACTCTAATGGCTCGTATTACCCATTCTTATAAAATTCTGGTATTGTTGTGTTTGTCTATCAAAAAGGATTCCAAAGATTCAATTAGCATACCAATTCACTATGTGTCTACCCGTTATGTACGGACCACCAATCCAAGTATTTAAGTAAGACAAAAACCTAATTTTATCAAGGACTAAAGTAGTACCATTAAAAAATCCCCATCTTAATGTGTATTTCAACTATACAATAGAAAACAAATGCGGGCATTATTTTACATGTACTAGGAGCAACCCTTTTCAAGTTCACATACCCAAATGTACCATGTTATGAGATGTTTATTAGATTAGATCAACAAATCTCCTATATTCTATTAACTCACATTTTAGAAGTCTTTTAATTTCAAATTTGTAAAGTACACTGAGCATAATTGAAAAAAATCAAACAAAGTCTTGTTTGTACTTTAGCCAATTTTTCCAAAAAAAAATCGTATATGCCATCTTTAACTGAGACCCTTCACAGGAGGTTTGAGGCTTACATAGCATAGGGTATAACTACTCCAAGTCTCAAACTTAGCTATGCATCAAAAAAGAAACCTCAAAACCAATACCGTTCAATGAAGTTAAGGAAAAAAACCCCATTATCACAAAACTTATTTGGTTTCATGCTTCAATAACACAACAAATATGTATTCAATATACCAATATTCATTATACGTCACGAAGAATCATTCTCGGTACCATCCGATGATGAAAAGGCAAAAATCTACCATTCTTAGGTTATCCATCTAGACTATTATTCTTATTCTGTTTTTGGGAGATATTTTTATCAAGATTATGTCAATCTTTAGACACATAGAACCTTATCGTAATTTACTTATTATAAAATAGGCATCAACCGCTTATCAATGGAAAAAACCCATATCTAATCATTGTCCAGGATCGAGTAGCGTGTCCGCATCTTACATAAGAGAATGACAATAAAAAAAGACACATAATTATGAACATTATTGTCTATGACTTATGTATATATTAACAATATCAATAAACCTTAACCATTCTAAGTACGTGCCAAAGCACCTACCTGTTGTTCCATAACTTTGTCCCCGTAGAAGGTGTGTAATCCAATACGCCATTGATATCCTTTGCATTACATTGAGCAGCAACATCATGGAGCTATCATTCCAACCATTTATGAGAGGGACCCTCCCCATTGTTCTTCTATACATGCTTATATCTAGTGTGTACCATTGAAAACATCACCCATGGTAGCCTGTGATGATACTCCAATAAGATCAGTGATGTCGTAAGTGAATGAATTCGGCTACCTAAAGGTAAATAGTTACTAGCAGTGTGTGTGTGTGTGTGTGTGTGTGTTAGAGAGAGAGAGAGAGAGAGAGAGAGATAGCAAGAAAATCCAAGTGGTAATACGAGCTTGAGGGCTAGTCACATATGGCATGGGCTGCCTTGCTTGTTGCTCAAATCCGTGAATGTGCGTGCGTGTGTGTGTGTGTGTGTGTGTGTGTGTGTGTGTGTGTGTGTGTGTGTGTGTGTGTGTGTGTGTGTGTGTGTGTGTGTGTGTGTGTGTGTGTGTGTGTGTGTGTGTGTGTGTGTGTTGCTATTTTACATTAATAAACCTACACAAAAGAACATGAAAGTTCAAAACAAGTGACAACGGGTACCACAAAAACAACTCAGCCTTCGAATTATTTTAGTACATAGCTATAAGAATGAGGTCTCATTGTAGTGTCTTGGAGTCCTCACCTGCATTCATTCAAGCAAGACAACAAATATGTTAGCCTTGAATGCGTTTCACAGGCGTTAATGGACTATATCAATTGTTATCCATGTCCATCTTACAACTTCTTTAAGTTAAAAGCATCGCCCAAAGTAATCATGAATTCCAATGTAATGAGATCCATCCGGGCTAGGTGCCTCCACGTATAGTGATGCCAACATCCCCATCTCAATCAAAAAAATCTTAATGGTTGTGTATTGTCAAAATCTGCGTAGTTTTCACAAAATACACAGCAGTGCAACCGCACAATTAGCAACCACCTAACCAAGCAAGCACCAAGTGATGAAAACATATGTATTAAATCAAAAACTGAGTCAAATCTGGCAGGGTACCAACCTAAGAAGCACCATCATGTTCCACAAACTCCATAGCCACACAATAAGCAGGCGATTAGAAAAGGCCTCAAAACTTTCTTTCACACACACACAATACGCAAAGACAAGGCTAAGTGAGAGGCATAGAGGAACCCTCACCTTATTTATATAGTGATATACCATTGGTAGATATGATTCTCATAGCACCACCAAGGAGAATCCACTCCCGATCTGCTCATCAAGCTTATCAGAATCTAGAGGCTTATGTTTATAAGCGGCATCCACCATGGTCACTCTAGTGGGAGAGGGGTGGAGCCCTATACTTTGAAGGCGCGTATGCATAGAAGAGAGCATCTCGGTTAAGGGGCAGAGAGTGGGGCATGATGCTTTAGTAAAGTATGTACACCCGCCGGTAGGTAATAATGCATTAAAGTAAGTCACATTGATATGGGAAATGAGCCATGCGCCCCACTGTCGGGGGAGGGAGGGGAGGGGGGCGGGGGGGGGGGGGGGGGAATCACACGTGGATTTTACCAAAAGAGGCCAAGCGCCCTGGAAAGGCAACGTCTCTAATGGGGTTCCAATGGATACCAAAGTGGTGCGGCTTGACGCCATGGAAAGGCACGGGTACTCCTGAGGGGAGTTTGTTTTATCACACAAATGTGAACAAGGGGAGATAAGTTAATGATTGAGCACCATATGTTGCAGGAAGGTTGAAGGTGTCTACTGTGTATCAATAGGCGAGGTTCAAAGAGCAACCATAGAATTGTAAAGATTTTGGTTAGGAGAGAATTGTGCGGGTATGGTAAAAGGCAATGTATGTGAGTGTGTGCGTGTGTTTTAGGTGTGGAATAGTCTTCTAGTTACTTTTAGTAACAAGAAATACCTCTATGTGAGTGTGTGTGTGTGTGTGTGTGTGTGTGTGTGTGTGTGTGTGTGTGTGTGTGTGTGTGTGTGTGTGTGTGTGTGTGTGTGTGTGTGTGTGTGTGTGTGTGTGTGTTGAATCCATGAGCAACGGCAGAGAAGACATCATTGGCGAGTGTATAGAGAGTGAAACAAGAGAGGGTATCGACGAACACAGAGCTACAAAGAACGCAAAAAAGAAATGATGCAAAACCGTGTATAAAGAAGGTACCAGAGAGAAATTCGGAAAAGAATTAAAAATTCTCTCAATTTGCATTATTTTTAGGTTTAATCTCACCTACTAATAATATGTATGTCCATCTGATCACATGGGCTAGTATTATACTAGCATGTGCGTGTATGACCTACCTTGTTGGTTGCCGACGACATCATTTCGTAGGCTAGCCTATGTATCTATTGAGATAGTGGGAATTTAGATTCTTGAGAACTTATATACGACTACGTAGCAATTGGTTGAAGGCACACCAACAAGTGGCGACTCGGCTACCATCATTAAAGAGAAATCATATCCTACGAAGTAAATGCGAGTTTTGAAACCAAGATAGTGTGGATGAGATTACGATACTTAAAGTGTGTAACGACCACCTTACCGATAGTATTAAGCATGTGAGTGATCATGCATGATTTGGACCAAAATAAGATCCACATGTGTGTTGTGTTGTCAAGTTACGAGTGTGTGTCTCTATTAGCTGACTCTTAGGAGGAATTCAAGGCACTGTATATTTAGAGGGCCCCACTAATTTGTATGATAATCCAACCACTGCCTATTATCTAGATAATGTGTGTGTGTGTGTGTGTGTGTGTGTGTGTGTGTGTGTGTGTGTGTGTGGAGGGATTTTCATAATAATTCTTGATTGCACATGCTACAAGGGATTTTTGGAACCCCCGGGATCTTGTTTTTCTTTCAAATATCTTTCCCACTCATGAGCAAGCCTCACTTGCTCTTGGGGTAACTTTTTTCTTGCTTCCTATTGGGCTTTCTCCAATCTTTTCTAGTTTTCATCATAGGGATAGACTCTTCCAAGGCTACTTGTAGAATCGGATCCTCTTTTTCCTCAGTGTCAATACTATATGCATAATCAGAGTGTGCAACCTCTAAGTTCAACTTTTCTCACTAGTGGGCTTGCAGATCTTTCTTATGCCTCTGTGATACCCTTTTCTTGTCAATTATATGAAACCTCTAAGTTCAACTTTTCTCACTAGTGGGCCTGCAGATCTTTCTTACACCTCTATGATACCCTTTTCCTGCCATCGAGTTTGAAAGTATGAAACACCTAATTCTAGAGCATTTTCAAAAACATTTTGAATTCAAGTCCAAATAACCATTGAGTATGCAATTGCAAGCAAGAGGCATTTTTTATGACAATATAAGAATAGCACTAGAATGAATTGTGGATCAATTACCATTGCAAAACAAAACCACTATTTTAAACCCAGTTTAGGTCAAGTATGAAACCGGACTTAAAACTCCAATTGTTTCAAAAAATTCAAATGTCTGATACCAAATTTGAATGCAAATGTACTAGTAAGTGTTGTGAATACAACAAAAAAGTCCAACTCTGTCTTTTTATGTAGTAGGTCTTTGAAGGTATTTTCCTGAGAATTTTGTGATAAAGTCTAATCACTATATTTAATTTCTTAGCTTTCTCAGCATACTATTGACAATTGTGGGTAGATGCAATTCCTCATCGGTTTATCTTTACTAAATTGAAGAACAACTCCCTTGAACAATGATAGAACGCTCGCTTGGAGGATAGGGAAATTACCAATTTTTGGCACTATCCTTCAAGTTTTAAGGAAAAGTACTCAATATAATTTCAAACTCTGATTACTTTTGCCTTTGTTCACTTTTCAAAAGCCTCTAAATCAGCGTTTGAGAAAATTGTGTCTCAGCTTGCAATCATGCCGTTTTGAAATTTGAAAATGCCAGCTGAGAGGAAGAGGAAAAGGAAAATTCCCAGCTAGATTTAGAGGAAAATATGTACAATTGGTAAAAATTAGCCCAATTTTTTAGGATTTCCTCTTGGAAAATCCATAGAAAAGAGTTGTTTGATTGGAAAAATGATTTGATGGCCTATAATTGTATATCGAAGTCCATTTTTTTATTGTCTTTGAATCTCAAAAACTTGATTTTGACGATTGTCTTCCTTCCTCTTGTTATGTTCATCCTTTGATGTATACTCATACAATTCTACTGGTGTCAATGCTTCAATATTTAACTTCTGAACTCTGAGAATGTCTGCATCAATGGTATCTGGTATGTTCCCTTTGATTGGGACCTTCATTGTCACCTTGCACAAATTGTTGGCATCCCCCTGAAAGGGAAGTGAATTTCTTTGTTTTGCGAGTTTTTGAAATATTCAGAGATGATGACATCAATTTCTCTCAAGTAACACTTGAGTTTGGGTTTTCTACCAGATTCTTCTCTCTTTACTTCCTCAAGGTAGTGCCTATCCACATGCATGCAACTTGTTAGCTCGATCTGTTCTCGTCCTACATCGCACTCGGCACCCCATTTTTGTCTCTAAGTCTGACTCAAGACCAGACCAATGACTTTCTTTGGACCCTACCTATAGTACTTCAAATTCCAACTCTTTACTTGGCGTGCTTTTTGCGGTGTCGTTGACCTCATGTGGTCAACATACTAAACAGAGGGGACTTGTCAAAGCTGTACAAGCTAAGCCACCATGATCACCAAAATGGATAGTTGATTCCAAAATTTGCCAAAATTTAGGAGGCTTTGAGACAAACCAAGACTTGAAATGGAACAAGTCACATAGTCATGGAGGACTAGAGCTAAACTAGTATAAGTAGACTCACAATACAAAGAGAACTAGGTCTAGCTAAGTGTGTACAATTGTAGAGATGAACACGGTAAAAAATGAGCAATTAGATACATAAGCATAAGAGTACCAAAAAACTGGCACTAAACCAATATAAATAGCATTTCAACTATGTATCTTATACACTTAGGTTGTTCGTGTCATAAAAATAAATATCTAATTCTTTCAAATGATTTTCTCATGTTAAACTGATCATTTAATATGGGGAAGTACTAGGCGAGTAAAAGCTAGAATATTGGTAAGGCTGCCAGACCGGTCTCTGCAAGGATCCAAAGGAGGGAAAATAGGGATCCAAAGGGGGACAGTCTGCAAAAGAGCAATATGTTTCAATGGGGTTTAAAAGACCTAAGGTTCAGCTCCATTAACTCAATTGTCCAAAGGCCAAAGTAGGGGAAATTGGGTGGTCATGGGAAGACTAAAAAGTCTTCCCACATCCTGAGGAAGGAGGGGGCGAGCCCTTTTTTAGTAGGGGATGAGAGAGAAACACACACACACACACACTCCAAAGCTCCCCCTTTACACAAAGGAAATACTGGACACATGTCAGGCTCCTAGGCCAGTTGCCCCCAAGCTCCCCTCAAATCCTATTGGATGGCCATAGAGGTGGACCAATGAAAATTATGCTAGAGTAAAATTAGTCTAATCAATGAAAACTAGGGTAGAGTAAAGTTAGTCTAATCAATTTAAAAAATGCTTGATAAAAGGACCAATAGAAATTAAGCTCCCTACAAGACTATTGGACAGTCTACCAAGGGGTCCAATGAGCATCCAGCAGCCCAATGGTTTACCTGATTCCTATTGGCCAGAAAACTAAGAGGTCCAATGAGAGTTTAGTTGAATTATTTAATTATCTAAGCTCTCACAAAAGGGGAAAAGGGGGACACTTGTCAAAAGGCTATCAATTATGCTTCTAATTTGTGATTGGCTAAGCTTTACAGGAGCCAATGGGAGGCCAGCATGAGCAATTAGCAAGAGGGGTCGACCATCTCCTTCTCCAAGCATTAAGAAGTAGAGGCCTACACCAACAACTCTTGGCTATGGAATGCAAATCCAACCAAGATCCAAGCTTCAATGGCATGCTCATCTCCTCTACCATGCTAATTACTAAGCTAATCTATGCTATTAGAGTGATTATGTGAGGAGAATACTTCTTTCTCGTAAGATACACCTTCTTCCTCTCAATGATTATGTGAGGAGAATACTTCTTTCTCGTAAGATACACCTTCTTCCTCTCAATCTTTCCTCATTCCCTGCTAGCTCTCAACATTTTTGAAGGTGTGTGAGGTCTTGGGACTGAGGTTAGGGACCCTAGGTGTGTTTTTCAAGCATAATTTGGTGTATGAAGCTTCCATCTTCATTGCACCAACAAGTTTTGTCAAGGAGCACAAGAATTGTATTGTACAAAAGTCTTCTTTGATCGGAGAAGTTATAATACAAAGCCTTTACGGAGGGAAGACCGGCTCCATGTAAATCTGGTCCTCAACTGTTGTCAATTGTTCTATTTCTCTCTCTTTTCAAGAATTGTCAATGCCAAATTAGCTAGGTGTAAATTTCTATGTTGGTTTTTCAAATTAAGTACTCTCTCTATGCTCATTAGGAACTTGTTCTTAATAAAATACTCCTATCAATTTCCACTACACATGCATACAATGATTCCCTAGAGTAAGCAAATGTAAATATGTATAAATGAACAAAGTTTTTGTCTTATAAGACTCTCTTTTTCTTTATTGTGCACACATGTTAATAAGTATGCGTGCTTAGGATCATGTTTGTGGGGACGATGTCTCTTGAACACCAAGTAGAGTTTGTTACTCTACTATGGAAGATTGATACGGACTAAAGTGCAGACATGCTTGCAGAAGCTAAGGCTCTCAAGCACCAAATGGACTAGTCATCCATTCTGTAATGGTGTCGTAGGGTAAAATAAGGATTCTCTACACGTTAGCAAACGGACTAATGACTAAGCTTTATCTTCTCTACCTCATAGTCGAGGACGACTATGATTTTAAGAGAGAGGCAATGTCATAAAAATTAATATCTAATTCTCCCAAATGATTTTCTCATGTTAAACCGATCATTTAATATGGGAAAGTACCAGGGGAGTAAAAGCTAGAATATTGGTAAGGCTGCCAGACTGGTCTCTGCAAGGATCCAAAGGAGGGAGAATAGGGATCCAAAGGGGGACAGTCTACAAAAGAGCAATGTGTTTCAATGGGGCTTAAAAGACCTAAGGTTCAGCTCCATTAAGACTTCCATAGGCTGAAGTTCCAAAAATTAACTCAATTGTCCAAAGGCCAAAGTAGGGGAAATTGTGATGGTCATGGGAAGACTAAAAAGTCTTTCCATATCCCTAGGAAGGAGGGGGCGAGTCCTTTTAGTAGGGGATCACACACACACACACACACACACACTCCAAAGCTCCCCCTTTACACAAAGGGAATACTAGACACATGCCAGGCTCCTAGGCCAGTTGCCCCCATGCTCCCCTCAAATCCTATTGGATGGCCATAGAGGTGGACCAATGAGAATTAAGCTAGAGTAAAGTTAGTCTAATCAATTTAAAAAATGCTTGATAAAAGAACCAATAGAGGTTAAGCTCCCTAGAAGACTATTGGACAGTCTATCAAGGGGTCCAATGAGCATCCAACAGCCCAATGGCTTGCCTGATTGCTATTGGCCAGAAGACTAAGAGGTCCAATGAGGGTTTAATTGAATTATTTAATTACCTAAAGCTCTCACAAAAGGGGAAAGGGGGACACTTGTCAAAAGGCTATCAATTATGCTTCTAATTTGTGATTGGCTAAGCTTTACAGGAGCCAATGGGAGGCCAGTATGAGCAATTAGCAAGAGGGGTCGACCAAGGGGAGAGAGAGAGAGAGAGAGAGAGAGAGAGAGAGAGAGAGGGCTGCATTTTACTTTTAACGCAATGCTACATACACACATACACACACACAACTCATGTGTGCAAGAAGAAATCCATCTCCTTCTCCGAGCATTGAGAAGTAGAGGCCTACACCAACAACTCTTGGCTATGGAATGCAAATCCAACCAAGAGCCAAGCTTCAATGGTATGCTCATCTCCTCTACCATGCTAATTACTAAGCTAAGCTATGCTATTAGAGTAATTATGTGAGAAGAGTACTTCTTTCTCGTAAGATACACCTTCTTCCTCTCAATCTTTCCTCATTCCCTGCTAGCTCTCAACATTTTTGAAGGTGTGTGAGGTCTTGGGACCGAGGTTAGGGACCCTAGGTGTGTTTTTCAAGCATAATTTGGTGTATGAAGCTTCCATCTTCATTGCACCAACGAGTTTTTCATGGAACACAAGAATTGTATTGTACAAAAGTCTCCTTTGATGGGAGAAGCTATAATACAAAGCCTTTATGGAGGGGGGAACCGGCTCCATGTAAATCTGGTCCTCAACTATTGTCAATTGTTCTATTTCTCTCTTTTTTCAAGTAGTGTCAATGCCAAATTAGATAGGTGTAAATTGCTATGTTGCATTCTCAAATTAAGTATTCTCTCTATGCTCATTAGGAACTTGTACTTAATGAAATGCTCACTATGTAATCAATTTCCGCTACACACAAGTTACTAGTGCATTAAATGTTACAATTCGAACAAGAAGCATTGGGTTGCAAAGGATAGCCAGAGGGAGAACTACATTCCACAATGGAATATATGAGAGGAAGACTACGTCACACAATGGCATGTGTGTGTTCATACCTCAATAGATGACTATCATAAGGGGATTATGCACATTGCAAGTTAGATGATCGCACACCGTGGATCAGAGCCTAGGAATGTATATAGATTGGTCGCACCAATGGCCATTTAACTAGATGCAAAGTAGTGCACAAGGAATTATCGCGGTGTGACAAAGGGGCTAGATGATTTCAGCAGCATAGAGACTTCTTTTAGCAAGGACTTGTGGTTTGGATATGATGCTTTCTCTACCTCGGAAAGTAGGGGTGGCCATTGCTATTAGATGTAGATACCATGTTATAACAGCATAAAGATCAACCAATTTTACCCAAATACAAATTTGTAGTGAATCTTGTGCACAAGTCTTAGAACTATCTCCAGTTGGCAAGGCACCAATATTAGTTGGCAACAACATCTAGTTCAAAGCTAACTACCTGGTTCAACATTCAAACCACAATTTCTCTCTCTCCTACACTCCCTTGGTGTGCTGTAATGGTTGTCGCATGTACATGATTTCAAGGTATCCATGTTTGGCATGATGTGTACGAATTACATTCGTGTTTTATATGGCCACTATGCTCCGGCTGTTGCAATAGTATCAGAGCATAGACCATGCACTGGAGACATGATGAAAAATTGATACATTGCCATGGCTACATTATCACGGCCAATGTCACACTACACTCGTTGGATCATTCATCAAGACAATCAGTGCCACCCACCTTATTTCTAGGCACAAGGCACAACTCACATGATTACATTGTGCCTTGGCTTGAGGACCACCACTTCTGTTGTCAAGCAGCTGCATCGCAATCCTAACTTGTGTCTTGATCTTATTTTTCATCTGCAAAAAATCAAAATGACATTGGAAGCCCAGGTAAGGAGCTATGTACATTTAATATGTGCTTAGATTTATCCCACTTTTATCCCGATATTGTTGTTTTCACGAATCTGATATGGGAAGTGATCAATGACTAGCCTCAAGCAACTATCAAAATCAGCAAAATAGGGGTTGACTATTAGATAGAGTTTTGACATCATTTATATGATATGTTGGCCCCATTGCCTACTAAAAGGTTGCCATTCTATAGAACGTCGGCGTTCTCTCCTATGACCATCCTCTTTCCTACTCAAGCTCATCAGTTTAAGGCCCACTCTTGCTGGCATTGTGCACAATTTCCTCATCACTTTTGTTACTTGTTTGAGACAACATTATCCATGAAACATGAACTGACATTGATTACAACCAATTATGAAGTCCCATGCAATCACTTTCTATTGTACTCACTGTGTGTCATACAAGGGCAGCAGAAAACCTTAATTCGACATTCAAAATCAATGACAACTCCAACACTATTAACAAATGCTGCACATTTTCAATCTTCACATATATACCTAGATGAATCCAGGATAAGCCCAGATTTACCCTTGAAGGAAAGTGCAAGGTATAGACCCATGGTAGACACCCACAAGACAATGTAACCATCAGCTCCATCATGCAAAGTATTGACTAAATACCACGACATCCCCACTAACATCGTCACTGCCCAATAGTGGGTGTAGAACTAGGTACTACCATATGCTCCCCAACACACCACACCACACGCACACACATGAGCATACATCAACACAAAGTTCAGCGTGCTGAGTTTCTATCACGATTCCGGAGATCAAGGGCAGACTCGGCCATAATGAAGCCTAGCACTAAAAGAAGCATTAAATCGAAAAAATTAGCACAAAAATGAGGTAGTTGATGGGGCATATGCACCACAAAAGATAGAAAGAATTAGCACAATATCAACTGGTCCTAATTCGGACGAAAACTTCACAATGTGAAGTCTGCATGTCCGCAATACAACTAAAGAATATACCTAGATGAATCCAGGATAAGCCCAGATTCACCCTTGAAGGAAAGTGCAAGGTATAGACCCATGGTAGTCACCCACAAGACAATATAACCATCAGCTCCATACCATGACATCCCCCCTAACGTCGTCAGTGCCCAATAGTGGGTGTAGAACTTTACGTACTTCAAGCTCTTCCTTCAAGATGCTCTACACCTCTGCGCATGATTGAGAAACTTCCAACATCAACAGTTTTATTATCACACAATACTAACATGATTCTTTCAGTGCTTGAAGTACCCCAACAATCCTCATCTATTGTCACTCTTAGCTTCTCAAAGACACCCTCAAAAAACTTCTACAATAGTATTTCATACATACCCATCCCATGCATTTCCATTCACTTAATTCCAAAATAGTATGCCTGCAAAACCATACTTTTTCACCAGGAAATATACTTCCTCCTATACCCACACCAGGACAAGACTTTGGCATCCATTGCCAGGCTTCAAATTTCTTCCATTCTCTCTCAACTACACTTTACTTTTAGACTACAACTGACAATTACATACACTCAATGCAGGCAGATCTTCCTTGCAGGCTATCATGTGCAAAATAGTATTTCTCATAAATAAGCCAGATTCTGTATACAAAATTGGGGCTAATCTACAGTGAGGGTACTTGTTGCATTCGCATAGTTTGAACTTCTGATTAATAGATTCACTCTTAAATCGAATACCAAATAATTTCGATCAACCAGAGGTAAGGACACAGAAAATGTCCGAACACAATCCTTTCATGCTAACACTACTTCTTGAGACTTGCCATTGCCACGGAGAGAAAGAAACGGGGGGGGGGGGGGGGGGGGGGGGGGGGGGTAGTCATGGCTTGTTCTCAAGCTTGCAACGAATTTTCTTGATTTCTCATAGAGAAAATCACATGGCAGGGGCTTACTCATCCTCAAAAATAGGTACTTTCTCCTCCGGGCCCAATTCAGAGGGTGCCGGGTCAATGGACGCCCCATATAGCTCTGTTCTCATAAACCTCCAGAAGTTTTTGGGAAGCTCTGATGGAAACCACTCATCCAAATCGCTAAAGAATTGACAGGCTTGAGATACTGCAAAGTAGTTGATAGGGAAAGTGCTTGCTTCAAGTATACCTTCCGTATGCCGAGGTATCCTCTGGTACTGCAAAGAGCAAAGCAAGTGAGAATTGTAAACTGGTTGATGAAAATCAGCAAAGGCCATAACCAACAATAAGGCTGCTGTCATTCAGGCCTTAGACGTGTGCAACAAAGAGATGTCTGCTTGTCTATCAAACTCACCAACAAAAAACCCATAAGGGTCTCCAGAAATTCATCTTCTGGCATTTTGACAGCCTCAGGGAAAAAAGATCCAACAACCACTCGATGCCTGCATTCATCACAGAACCGGCAAGTAAATAGTAAGGAACTAACATCTGAGTGCAAGTCCTAGCAGACCACACACATACACCAAAGGAAAAATAAGGGCTGCCTATAGCCCAATAGCTATTGTTGAAGGGTCTTTAGGATCATTTGGCTATTTTATAACCATCTCAAAAAATTAGCCCCAATTTTCCACAATTTTGTGATTTGAGAAGACAATTTGCCAAAACTACACCATTTCATCGAGAAATTTCTAAAACGTTGCTCCAAATCCTATACTCGTAGATTCATTGATAAGATGTACTAACCGATCCATCTACCCTTTAAATAGGACTTATTTTTTACCCACACACACATTACAAGGAGAAGTACGTGCTGATAAGATGGAAAGAATCTGCCCAAATTTATTAAACCAATGTACTCGCATCAGTCCTTTGAGAAAGGCCAGACTTCAGCATACCTGGTCAAGGTATCATCCCTAGTCACTGCAATATCATACATCCAACCACCATTGGTCTTGTATTTCATTTCATAAGCTATATCATAGTCCATTGTGCCACCCGACGGTATTTTAATTGATACAGCCTTAGTCTTCGCGGTCAGCTCATCGTCAGAGCCAGTGCTTTGATCCAGGTCACCATCTGATTGGATTGTCTAAATGGCCAAAAGAATATATATTAGACCTGAAAGCAGACGAACATCCACCAAATCATCACACTGGACTTTCAAGCAGACAGCCACCCTATCATCACTACACAATAAATTGGCAGCATTAAAAAAGAAAGGCACGGCAATAATTTTTACCGGAAGAATGTCGCATTTTCCTTCTTCCAGAAGCTTGGGATCATACACCATCTGCAATTAATTTCATGCTTAAATTTACGACATCCAGGCAGAAAACATGAATGACTACATACACAAAAATATGAAATCGACAATTGATGTGAAATTACGTCATAGTTTAAAAGGCTTATTGCAGCATCACTTTGCTTCGCAGCTCATATTTCCGGTGAACCGACTTCAGCATGAATGAAACTTTTTTGTTATGACTGTTATAGCTATCTCCAGGACAACCTATGCATCCTAAGCAAACTTATCAGCATGTATTTGAGCCAGCAAGGCATCATAATCAAGAGAGATTCCTTCAGGAAGATACTCAGAGACATAGTCATACCACAATTCTCAAACCTAAATTCCATCTGTCCCCCTGCCCAGTGTTATCAATGACTACTTGCATAAAGTCTTCTCATCAAAAAATATGCTTCCAGAAACTTGTCTCTGGCTACGTTTGTAGACATAAAGTTAACTTGCAACAAATAGACAATATGAACCCAAACATCATTCACCTACTATGATCCTTCAATAGCACAAAATTTCACACAAATGAAAACTTTATCACATTAAAGGAAGGTAGGTAGAACACACACTCCTTCTGTGATCCCACGGTCAGCCAACATCTGAAGCATGGCTCTAGCTTTGGCTTTGGCTGCAGCAGATTTTCCCCTCTCTGAGATAGACCCGGCATCGACTGGTTGTTCCCAAAATTTCCGTTGGGTTGGATCCGAATTGCCATCAGGTGCAACTCCCAGCTCGGACATCCACTGCACGGACATGGACATGGATACAACAACCATCATGTTAAGTAGCATCTAACATCCAATGGGCCACTGTAGAATTAAGAAAAGCATTCAACTTTTCTTTCAAAATGAAACATAACTGTTACAGGCTGGATGAAGAAAAAACAAAGGGGCTCTTTAAAGCCCAATGGCTATTTTGAAAGGGTTTTCACAATCATTTGGTCATTTTAGAAAAATCATTTTCCAAAAGACTAGCCCAAGATCTGTAAACTCTGTAGTTCGGGAGATTAGGACACCAAAATTGCACTGTAAAGAGACATTCTTGATAAGAATATCTAAAAAATTTGTCCAAATGCTTTAAACCACTCCTACATGAAGTGGGTAGTTGATAATTCCAATAAATAGAAACATACCTGTTGCCGTGCTTGCAACATGACCGCCTGGTCCAACTCCCGAAGGTTGAAAACCTTAAAAAAGTAGCAATACTCCGGCCTCCTGCCCATCAAAACTCTGAGAGAATTTCTAAGGTCTTTCGAGAACCCGATGTACTGAACCTTCTTGTTCTTGTCAAGCACGGCAAACACGGAGGCTGCAGTATTTGGCTCAACTGGAGGTTTGATTCTACCGTGTGAATTGATAAACCCATTAATGGGGAGCTCGTTTAGTGAAGGGATAGTGACAGTAGAGGTGGTTGGAGGAGCGGCCGCAGACGCAACCAAAGCAAGGAGGAATGTTTTCTGTGTGCTGTTGTTAAGTGTGGCTGTGGATTCCTTTCTACAAACCCATAGCCCAGATTTCCTCAGCCCATTAAAGGAGGACGGTATTTTGACTGATGCCGAGCTCTTCTGCGTGTAGCTATGGCGAGAACCCACAGCCCCCGCTGCAGCAGCAATCTGCTGGCGAGATGAAAGAGACGATACCTGCATTCGCAAAGCGCTCCATCTTTGAGACCCGGACATCGGAAACCTGCAAAGAGGAAGACATTCTGCACAGAAATGGAAACCCTTACCATTTTGAGGTTCTGCAGGCTAATGTAAGTAATGTAGATGCTGCGGATGTAGAGCTCTGCTACCTTCCTTCGCTGCTTCAGAAGAAGTGTTTTCAAGAAAATATCCAAAGAGACATTGGCATGGATAGAACCATCGGATAAGATCTCTTTAGCCAACTAGCTTTCTTTGCAAATGACGCTTTTTGATGCAAATGGACTGTCCGGACATTTCTCGGATAGTGTGGGGTGGTCACGTTTTGTTCACATAATCTGCAACAATCGGCACCATCCGATTGGAAAGCCCTGGTCCAGCTGCCCAAGGCGTGGAGAACCACCCTTCCAACCAATCAACTTCTCATAAGACCTGATAGGCAGTATGACACAGGACTAGGTGTTGTTGTAGCCCGTGTGAAATCATAAAAAGAGAAAGTGAGATGCTCAATTTGAACAGTCTCTTAGGGAAGAATGAATTATCGAGCAAAAGGGCACAAGCAGATATGAGTATCCATGGAGTGCCGCCAATTTTACCACCAATTTGTTTGAAATGCAATTTTTCCCTACTTAAGGGTTGTCATTGGAGAGGATTCGAGAATCCTTGGATAATTTTGTATAATTTTCCTAAGCAATCATAGCCAAGTTTCTAGAGACCAAGCCAATCTTAGCTAGTTTTGGTCAGTCAAGTGTAAACCTTAGAATTACAAGTTGTGCACCTCCAAAAATGTATGTGTACCACTTGAGTTCAACATAACACCCTCATGATCCTTCCTAAGTAGAGGTTGAGCTTGTTCATGAAATCAAGTTTCACTTCTTTCCATTGTCTTGAGCTATAAATCTTCATGTGATTAAGTTCTTAGTGAATGAAGTACTTTGTTTGCATGTTAAGCCTCAGTCCAAGACCTCAAACACCTTCGAAGGTGGAGAGAGCTAGCATGGAATAAGGGTAGGGAAGAGGAAGAAGAAACATTTCATAGGAGAAAGAATCAGTTTCTCACTTATCATAACTCTTCTTGCTAGCATACATAATAGCATACTAATGAAGATGGAGAAGATGGCAAGCTTAAGCATTGAAGCATGGCTCTTGGTTGGATTTGCACTCCATAGCCAAGAGTGTTGGTGTAGGCTCTCAACTTCTCAAGGAGATTGGAGAAGGAGATGGAGCTCTTGCACTTTGCATAGCCACAATGAGAGTGTGTGTGGGTGAGTATACCCTACAAGCAAGGCCTCTTCTTGCTTTGGTTGACCCCCTCTTCTAGCTCATGCTTGAAACTCATTGGCTCATGCCAAGCCTGGCCAATCACAAGCTTGGTCCATTTCTAGCAATAGGGGTAGTCTTGAAACAAGTGTCCCCCTTTCCCCTTTGAGAGAGGACTTGATAAATGCAAAAACAATTAGTTAATTCAAGTAATTTATCATTGGGACCCTTTTAAGCATGGCCAATAGGATTCAAGCACCTCATGAAGGTAACATGGGTAGGAGCTTGACATGTGTCCTTGCTGCCTCTTAAGGCTTGGGGTTACCTTGAGTGTGTGTGTGTATTCTCTCACTAGCACCTACAATATGGGCTCGCCCCCTCTTATGTAGGGATCACTTTGACTTTTGGTGCTCAAGCACCTTACTCATCAAGCATGACAAAGCACTTCTAGCTTGGGGGTGTCCCCACAAGCATCTCAAGCAAGCACAACAAAGCACCTCAAGCACCTTAGTCATCCAGCAGGACAAGCACCTCAAGCACCTTAATCATCCAGCAGGACAAGCACCTCAAGCACCATAATCAAGCATGACAATTACCTCAAGCATGACAAGCACCTCAAGCAGGACAAGCACCTCGATCTTGGGTCGGGTTCTCACCTCAAGCTCAGTCCTAACTTAGGTCAAAGGACTTTAAACACTAACCTTTGGAGGTCTTTAATGAAGCTAACCCTAAGGTCTTCTAAGCTCCATTAGTAGCCTTGCTCTTTGATAGACCATCTCTCATTTGGGCCCCTTTACCATTGGCCCCGTGTTGAGATAGATCTATAAGCACATGTTTATATCTTAACCCTTGTTCCCGTTTATTCTCCCACATTAAGTGATCAATTTAATATGAAAAAATCATTTGGGTTGGTTAGATATCAGATTTTATGACATTACCTCTCTCTTGAAATCATAGTCGTCCTCGACTATGAGGTAGAAGAGATAAAGCCTTAGTCATTAGTCAATCTTACTTAGCGGGTAGAGGATCCCTTTTTACCCCACGACATCTTTCCAAGATGGATGACTAATCCATTTGGTGCTTGGGAGACATAGCTGCCGCAAGCATGTTTGCTCTTTAGTCCATTTCATTCTCCCAAAGTAGAGTGACAAATTCTAGTTAGTGTTTGAGAGATGTCGTCATCACAAACATGATTCTAAGCATGCATACTATTAAATTTGTGCACAATAAAAAGAGAACTAGTTTTATAAGAGAAAAAAATTGGCCATTTAAAAGAAATTTGTACATTTGCTTACTCTAATGTAGCATTGTAAGCATTGACAAGGTTCATACTATCTTTAAGATGTATTCTTTGCATCCATCTAGCACCTTCAAAAGGATAATTTTTGAACTTAATGATAATCTTACCATGTCGTAGTACCTTGTCTTCATGCAAAAGGATAGCTTCGGGTTGTAGCACCTCTTTTTGGTCTTCAACTTCGGGAGGGTCTTCAATAATTGGTTCACTTGGTGGCTCTCCTTTATAGGGCTTAAGTAGGCTCACATGAAAGGCATTGTGTATGAGCGAATGGTTGGGCAACTTGAGTTGGTAAACCGTCTCATTGATGGGCTTCAAGATTTGGAAAGGACCATAGTATCTTTTTGTTAACTTAGCATAATACTTTTGATGGCTCGTAGGATTTTTGCCCGTCGTTTGCATTAATTGAGCCTTAGGAAACTTAAGGAAGACCCAATCATTTTCTTTGAACGTTAAGGTCTTTATGTTCTTGTCAGCAGCAGCTTTTTGTCTTTGTTGAGAGATGGATATAGCCTCCTTAATCTTTTGAAAAGATTCTTGTAGGTCACGGCTATACTCATCGGCATCGAAGATCTTCCCATGTACTTTGAGTAGCAAGGGACTTTTAGGTCTTCCCTCAATGATCTTAAAAGGTGCTTTTCTCGTAGAAGTATGTACAGTAATATTGTAGGCATACTCTACAAAGGTAAATATTTTTCCCATTGTGAGCGTTCATCTACTTTCGTAACATAAGTCTTGAGTAGATCGAGTATCGTAAGATTGGCTATCTCACTTTGGCCATCATTTGTGGATGATAGGCCGAAGAGAAATTCAATCTTATTCCTAGATTTTCAAAGAGACCTTTCCAAAAATTACTGGTCATTCTAGGATCTCTATCCGATACGATGGATGTGGGTAATCCATGGTGTTTGAAAATCTGAGATAAGAAAAGAGAAACCAAATTCTCTGATACCAATGTAATGGAATTGGCCTATTTAACTTGAGAGTAGTCGAAATTAATGAGAGTACTTTTGAGAAATTACTTTTTGTGATCATAGCAGATGAACATAATTGAAGATAGCAACAAGATCATAGCAATTAGTTAACTTGGCATGAACAATACTTTTACAAGAGGGAGAATTTAGAGAACATGACAACATTTGAGGACCAGATTTATGTGGAGCCGGTCCCCCCTCCAATAGGCATTTGTATTATGATTTCTCCCATTAAAAGAGAGACTTGTTACAATACAATCTTTGTGTCCCTTGTGACCTAGGTGATCCAATGAAGATGGAAAGCTTCATGCATCACAAGCATAACATAAACTTTGAAGAAAGCTTTAACTATTCCAAGCCTCAGTCCAAGACTTCAAACACCTTCGAAGGCGGAGAGAGCTAGCAGGGAATGAGGGTAGGGAAGAGGAAGAAGAAACATTTCATAGGAGAAAGAATTAGTTCCTCACTTATCATAATTGTTTTTGCTAGCATGCATGATAGCATAGTAATGAATATGGAGAAGATGGCAAGCTTAAGCATTGAAGCATGGCTCTTGGTTGGATTTGCGCTCCATAGCCAAGAGTGTTTGTGTAGGCTCTCAACTTCTCAAGGAGCTAGGAGAAGCAGATGGAGCTCTTGCACTTCGCATAGCCACAATGAGAGTGTGTGTGAGTGTGTGTGTGTAACATTTAATGGCCTAGTAACTTGTATGTGTAGCGGAAATTAGCATGAACATAGTGGGTATTTCATTAGAATAGATTCCTAATGAGAATTACAAGAGTGCTTGGGTGGAGAGAGAAACAAAAAGCATAACACCTAGTTAGATAGCATCAACAATACTTTCAAAAAAGAGACAAATTAAGCTATTGACAACAGTTGAGGACCGGATTTGCATGGAGCCGGTCCCCCCTCCAAAAGGCTTTGTATTATGGTTTCTCCCATCAAGAGAGACATTGTACAATACAATTCTTTGTGTTCCTTCAAGACTAGTTAGTGCAATGAAGATGAAAGCTTCATGCACTAAGCAAAACACTTAGTAAACACAACTTTAATTATCCCCGTTCTCAGACCCAAGACCTCACACACCTTCGAAGATGGTGAGAGCTAGCAGGGTATGAGACTAGATTGAGAGGAAGAAGGAGTATCTTACGAGAAAGATGTACATCTCCTCACATAATCACTCATATTAGCATAGCTTTAGCTTAGTAATTAGCTTGGTAGAGGAGATGAGCATGCATTGACGCTTGGCTCTTGGTTGGATTTGCATCCACAAGCCAAGAGTGTGTCGATGTAAGCTTCTATCTCACAAGCTTGGAGTAGCTGATGAGTTCTCCATTGAAGATTGGGAAGAGATAGTCTTCTCTTTCTTCACACATGAGATTGTGTGAGTGTGTGTGTGATAATGCCTTGAAAAAATCAGCCCCCTCTCTCTCTTGGGAGAGCCCTCTTGCTATTTTCTCTTGCAGGCTCCCCATTGGACCTCCCCAAGTCAAGCCAATGGCTATTAATTAGCATAAGTGATAGCCTTCTGACATGTGTCCCCCTTTCCCCTTTTGTGAGAGCTTAATCAATTAAACTTAATTGATTTAAATGAATTAAATCCCCATTGGACCTTTCCCCATTCTGACCAATCTATACTAATAGATAAAAGGGGAGGGGATTCCGCCCCCCCCCCCCCCCCCCCCCCCCCCCCCCCCCCCCCCCCCCCCCCCCCCCCCCCCCCCCCTCTGCCACGTGTCGTGAGCAGCGTAAACCGGCCAGCTCCGGAGGTGTGCGCACTGCAACCTGCCGCTGAGAGAGAGAGAGAACCGGGCCGCTGAGAGAGAGAGAGAACCGGGCCGCTGAGAGAGAGAGAGAGAGAGAGAGAGAGAGAGAGAGGCGGCGAAGCCGCCGGCCACACTAGTAGGAATTAAGTAGCCCATTGGGCTGCTCAATTCCTATTGCACCCCTTCACAGGCTATCCAATCATCATCCAGGAGACTTAATTTTCATTGGTTCTTTTTATTAAGTGTTTTAAAATTAATTAGGCTAAATTTACTCCAGCCTAATTCTCATTGGTCCACTTCAAGAATTGGGTACACCTTGTGGGCATCTGGCCTAGGGAGCTGACATGTGTCCCTCATTCCCTTTGTAAAGGGAGCTTGTGTGTGTGTGTGGCCTTCTCTCTCATCCCCTACTTGCTAGGCTCGCCCCCTCCTATGTAGGGATATTCAAAGACTTTTTTGGTCACACACAAAGCATCCAATTTCCCTAGGGTTGACCTTTGGACATAACATTTGAATTTTGGAACCTTAGCATTTTGAAAGTCTTAATGGGCTGAACCTTAGGGTCTTTTTAGCCCATTTTTGCACATGGCTCTTTTGCAGATGGCCCCCCTTTTTGGATCCCTATTTTCCCTCCTTTGGATCCCTAATGTGGCCGGTCTGCTAGCTTAACCAATATTCTAGCTTTTTCTCCCCTGGCACTTCCCCACATTCAATGATCAGTTTAATATGAGAAAATCATTTAGGAGAATTAGATTTTGATTATTATGACATTACCTCTCTCTTGAAATCATAGTCGTCCTTGACTATTGTGTAGAGAAGATAAAGCATATTCATGAGTCCTTTTCTTAGCAAGTAGAGGATCCCTGTGTTACCCTACGACATCATTCCACAATGGATGACTAGTCCATTTGGCGCTTGAGATCCTGAGGCTGCCGCAAGCATGTCTGCACATTAGTCCTATCAGCCTTCCATAGTAGAGTGACAAGCTCTTCTTGGTGTTTGGGAGACGTCGTCTCTACAAACTTGATCTAAGCATGCATACTACTTAATTTTTTGTGCACAATAAAGAAAAAGAGAGTCTTATAAGACAAAAAATTTGTTCATTTTTAACATTTTGTACATTTGCTTACTCTTGGGAAGCATTGTAAGCATTGACAAGGTTTAGGTTATCCTTTAATTGTATGCCTTGCATCCATCTAGCATCTTCAAAAGGATAATTCTTAAACTTAATAAGATATCGTCGGATAGTCTTACCGCCTCTTAATACCTTGTCTTCATGTCGAAGAATGGACTCGGGCTGCAGCACCTCCTCTTGGTCCTCGATCTCCGGTGGGTCTTCAATAGTTGGTTCTTGAGGTGGCTCTCCTTTGTAAGGCTTTAATAGGCTCACATGGAAAGCATTGTGTATGAGCCAATGATTGGGCAACTTGAGTTGATAGGCCATCTCATTGATTGGCCTAAGAATCTGGAAGGGACCATAGTACCTTTTTGCTAGTTTAGCATAGTACTTTTGGTGATCCCGTAGGATTCTTTCCCGTCGTGTGCCTTAATCGAACCTTGGGAAACTTTAACAAACCCAATCGTTTTCTTTAAAGGCTTGGGCTCTTCTGTGCTTGTCAGCAGCAGCCTTTTGCCTTTGCTGTGAGATAGAGATAGCATCCTTAATCTTTTGAAAAGATTCTTGTAGGTCTCGGCTATACTCATCTGCAGCGAAGATCTTCCCATGTACTTTAAGTAGCAAGGGACTTTTTGATCTTCCCTCAATTACTTCGAAAGGTGCTTTTCCCGTGGAAGTATGTACAGTGTTATTGTAAGCATACTCCACTAAGGGTAAGTACTTCTCCCATTGGGATCTTTGATCTACTTCCATTACATAGGCTTTTAGTAGATCGAGAATTGTTAGGTTAGCTATTTCACTTTGGCCATCCGTTTGTGGATGATAGGCCGAAGAGAAGTTTAGCCTTGTCCCTAAATTCTCAAAGAGACCCTTCCAGAAATTACTGGTCATTCTAGGATCTCTATCCGACACTATGGACATTGGCAAGCCATGTTACTTGAAAATTTGTGAAATGAAGAGGGTTGCCATTTGATGGGCTTTGATAGTCTTTTTGACAGGTATAAAATGAGCTTGTTTACTGAACCTGTCTACTATCGTCCATATTCCCGTATTCCCATGGATAGACTTAGGCAATCCAAAGATAAAATCCATGGATATGCTCTCCCATGGTGAATTAGGGATTGGCAAGGGTTGAAGCAATCCAAGTTGCTTCCCTCTATCAAATTTTGTCTTTTGGCATACCACACATTTAGAAACATACTCTTGTATGTTCACTTTCATGGTAGGCCAATAGAAATATGTTTCAATTCCCTTTAAGGTAGACTGAATCCCTCTATGCCCCGCATACGGTGGAGCATGAGATTCATACATTACTTTCTCACGTAGTGAGTTAGTAACGCATAGTCTATTGCCATAGAGAAGATAACCATCTTGTAAAGTAAATGGTTCTTCTTTCTCCCTAATGCAAGGGATGAAATCACATCTCTAAAATCGGGATCAATAGCGTACTCATCTATCATTGAAGATAGATCATTGTGAGTTGCTATGGAAACCGCATTCACTCTCGGCCGTCTTGAGAGTGCATCGGCTACTTGATTATGCTTGCCAGCAATGTGAGCAATATGAAAATGAAATTGCGAAAGGAAATTTGACCACCTCATTTGTTTGTCGGAGAGCTTGGTCTGCGTCATGAAGTACTCAAGACTTTGGTGATCCGTTCGCCAAATGAAAGGAGTCCCCAATAAATAGTGCTTCCATGAGTCTAAGGCATGTAGAACTGCAAGGAGTTCCTTTTCATATATGCCTAGAGCTTGCTCAATAGGGTCGAGCCTTCGACTCTCATAGCCTATGGCGTGCCCTTCTTGGAGTAAAACAGCTCCAAGGCAATCACCACAAGCATCACATTGGACCTCAAATGGTTTTGAGAGATCCGGTAGTGTAAGCACAGGTTGAGAGATAAGCTTTTCGAAAGCATTGTTCTCCTTAGCAGAACATGTATACCTAACCTTTTCTTTGTTAGGTCATGTAATGGTCCCGCAATTTGTGAGAAATTTTCTATAAAGCGTCTATAGTATGCACACATACCTATAAAGCTTCGTAGTTCATGAAGATTCCTTGGTTTAGGCCATCCTTTTATTACCTCTAACTTTGATGGATCCATCTGGATGCCATCTTGAGAGATAATGTGACCTAAATACTGAATCTCTTGCAAGAAAAATTCACTTTTCTTTTGATTAACATAAAGTTTATTCTCTCTTAAAACTTGAAATATTACCTGGAGGTGTTGCTTGCGTTCGTCTAATGAATTAGAATAGATGATAATATCATCAAAGAACACTCCAATGAAGGTTCGATGAGGCCTGAACAGCTTCTCCATCAAGCAGTTGAATGTGGCTGGTGCATTGGTCAAGCCAAAAGGCATGACAATGTATTCGTAAAGACCAAATGTGGTGCGAAATGCGGTCTTTACAATGTCTTGATCAACTATCCTTATTTGATGATAGCCACTTTTTAGGTCAATCCTACTGAAGTAGGTCGATCCTTGTAGCTTATCAAATAGGTCTTCTACCCGTGGAATGGGAAACCTATAGTGATCCTATTTAGTGCTCTATAGTCCACACACATACGATATGTGCCATCTTTCTTTTGCACTAATAGCATAGGAGAGCAAAATGGAGATGAGCTAGGCCTAACCATGCCTTTCTCAACTAACTCATGCACTTGCCACATAATCTCCTCTTGTTGAGCTTGAGAAACTCTATAAGGAGGTTTGTTAGGCGGTGAACTTCTTGGAAGAAGTTCAATTGCATGGTCATCATTACCTCGTTTAGGAGGTAGCTCACAAGGGATGTCGTCAATAAAAACATCTTGAAACCCCTTGAGAAAATTGGATAGCTCTAATTCCTTTTGGTTGCTTTTATTTTCTTTTGCTAAAGCATTAAGTTCATTTTGAGAATCTTTAACAAAAATCATGTACACAGAAATAGAGCTCTTTATTGACTTGTTTAAAGCTGGTATATGTACAATGGGAATAGTGTTACCCATTTCCTTAGCATCTATATACATGTCTTTTTCCTTGATCTTAAAGGAGATTCTTCTTTCAGAAAATTTAACATCGGCAGCCAGGCGGTCAAACCATGGTGCCCCTAGGATTACATCCTCATGCTTGAGAGGAGAAATAAAGAAGTCCTCTTTGTCCACATAGCCTTGGACATGAAGCCTCAATTTCCCGATTAAGGGAGTGACTGAAGCTTCTTGCCCCTTGAAGGCACTGTCTGCGGGTAAGACATCTCCCATCTCGTAGGATTGTATGCCTAGCTTGGTAGCCAACTCTATAGATATAAAATTTTGAGTAGAACTAGGGTCAAAGAGAATAAAAGCATCATGTTCTCTTACCTTTCCCCAAGCATGGCATAGAGGAGATCCTTTGTGGTGAGTTTGGTGAGTCTCCTTCTCTTGGATTTCAACCAAGGAAGCTCTAGGAGGATGTTGGCGGTTGTTCTTTTGGGGACAAGCACAGTATGCATGCCCTTGTTCGCCACACTTCAAGCACCGGTTATCCTTGCGATAACGCTCAAGCTCTTCAGGAGAGAGTTTATTCTTACCTTTGTAAACTCCCTTCTCTTTAGCTTTGTTGGAGCTGCCCTTAGGAGACTTTTGGACATTGTCCTTCCCCTTAGGCTCATTGGAACCCTTGTTTTCCGTGGGCTTATTATTTCTTTTAGCCCCCATTTGGAAATTGATTCGAGAGGCCACCATAGTATGGTGTATTACCGCCGATATGGTACGTGGCCTTTGGGAGTTGACATACTCCGCCATTTCTTCGGTTAAGCCCGCACAAAATTGTTGCTTTTGCTCTCCAAAATCCAACTTTTTGAAGACAGTGGCTTTGAGTTGTAGGTCCCAAAACTTGTCTGCATATTTGTGGATGGATTCATAGGGAGAGAGCTTTAAGCTTCGCCATTCGGTGAGTACTTTGTCTTTGGCATCGGTGGCCAAAAACTGCTTCATAATGGAAGCTCTTAAAGCTTTCCATGTTCGTGGAGCTTCACCGTTGGCTCGTAGGCTAGACCACCATTGCCTGGCGGACTTTTGAAAGTGCATAGCTACATGGCGTAGCTTAGAGGACTCCGTGAAGCCCTCATCTCCAAACGCTGCATCGAATTGCTGGATAAAGGCCAAGACTTTGTCCGTAGCACCAAAGGTACCATCATAGGTAAGGAAAGAGATGCTCTTCCCTCCCTCTTTGAATTTCTTCAGCTTGGATGACCTCTTCCATGCGGCATAGGATTTCCTATGGCCTCTTCTTTTTGATGGTTCAAAGGTTGCACCATCACTTTCTTCAGAAGGTGAAGAATTTGAAGAAGGTGAAGAAGAGGGTGACCTCTTTCTCACCTTTTTCTTGTCTTGATCTTCGTTGTCTTCACCATCACTTTCATAAGAGGAAGAGGATGAAGAAGATGGAGAAGAGGGTGTCCTCTTTCTCGCCTTTTTCTTCTCTTGCTTTTTATCATCCCTCTTTGAATTATGGCATGGAGAAGAGTGTGATGGTCTTCTCCGCTTTGGTGGTGATGGAGAGCGTTTAGCCCGCCGTCTTCGTGGAGCCATCTCCGCGGAGGTGGCGGGAGACTCACTTCTTTATCATCCCTCTTTGAATTATGGCATGGAGAAGAGTGTGATGGTCTTCTCCGCTTTGGTGGTGATGGAGAGCGTTTAGCCCGCCGTCTTCGTGGAGCCATCTCCGCCGAGGTGGCGGGAGACTCACTTCTTTCTCATTCCTCCGGTGGAGGCTCTTGAGTTCTCATGTGGGAAGGAGATGCATCATCAAGAAGTAAATTCTTGAGCCCTTCGTACGGATTCTCTTCTTCTTCCCAAATCGGAGACAGACCTCTTTTGGGAGTCTCACAAGGAGGCTTCCTAGGTGTTCTCTCGTCATGGTGATGAGCTTGGAGAATCCCGTGAGCACGGAGCTGCAGTTGCACTTCGCTTTGGAGAGATGGATTGCCCATGGCTTGTTGAAGCCTAGAAACAAGATAGTTAACAAGCATTAAAGCATCATTATTAGCTTGCTCATGAGCAAAATCAAAGTTATCAACATTAATTTCACTCTCTTTACTATTGTCAGCCATTCTAACAACTTTTAGGTGTACTTTGGCACTTCAAGCCCTAGTTTCTACTCCTCTTTACCCCTTTAGAAAAAGCACTCAAGCTATTGTACCCGCGGCTCGAATACCATTAATTGCAAGGAATAGAAGAGAGGGTCTTTCAACACCAAAACAGCACCGGCTCTTGTCAAGCTTCTAATAGCTCAATAGTGGTTAAGTCGTAGGAAAGCCCCATAGGACTCCACTATTAAGAACATAGCTCTCGACGGTGATGCCCCGTTAACTGCACAAAGGCAGGCGCACTGCAAGGCTAAAAAATCACTATTCTACTTACTCACAGGCAATTAATAATACCAACCATTTATAGCTAGCTTGAGGACCTCCCTTCTTGAGCAAGAAAAGAGAAACCTTGTGCTTTGATACCAATGTAACATTTAATGGCCTAGTAACTTGTGTGTGTAGCGGAAATTAGCATGAAGATAGTGGGCATTTCATTAGAATAGATTCCTAATGAGAATTACAAGAGTTCTTGGGTGGAGAGAGCAACAAAAAGCATAACACCTAGTTAGATAGCATCAACAATACTTTCAAAAGAGAGAGAAATTAATCTATTGACAACCGTTGAGGACCATATTTGCATGGAGCCGGTCCCCCCTCCAAAAGGCTTTGTATTATGGTTTCTCCCATCAAGAGAGACATTGTACAATACAATTCTTTGTGTTCCTTCAAGACTAGCTAGTGCAATGAAGATGAAAGCTTCATGCACTAAGCAAAACACTTAGTAAACACAACTTTAATTATCCCCGTTCTCAGACCCAAGACCTCACACACCTTTGAAGATGGTGAGACCTAGCAGGGTATGAGAGTAGATTGAGAGGAAGAAGGAGTATCTTACGAGAAAGATGTACATCTCCTCACATAATCACTCATATTAGCATAGATTTAGCTTAGTAATTAGCTTGGTAAAGGAGATGAGCATGCATTGTAGCTTGGCTCTTGGTTGGATTTGCATCCACAAGCCAAGAGTGTGTTGATGTAGGCTTATATCTCACAAGCTTGGAGTAGGTGATGAGTTCTCCATTAAAGATTGGGAAGTGATAGTCTTCTCTTTCTTCACACATGAGATTGTGTGAGTGTGTGTGTGATAATGCCTTGAAAAAATCAGCCCCCTCTCTCTCTTGGGCGTGCCCTCTTTCTATTTTCTCTTGCAGGCTCCCCATTGGACCTCCCCAAGTCAAGCCAATGGCTATTAAGCAGCATAAGTGATAGCCTTCTGACATGTGTCCCCCTTTCCCCTTTTGTGAGAGCTTAATCAATTAAACTTAATTGATTTAAATGAATTAAATCCCCATTGGACCTTTCCCCATTCTGACCAATAGAAATTAAGTAGCCCATTGGGCTGCTCAATTCCTATTGGACCCCTTCACAGGCTGTCCAATCATCATCCAGGGAGCTGACATGTGTCCCTCATTCCCTTTGTGTAAAGGGAGCTTGTGTGTGTGTGTGTGTGTGTGTGGCCTTCTCTCTCATCCCCTACTTGCTAGGCTCGCCCCCTCCTATGTACGGATATTCAAAGACTTTTTGGTCACTCACAAAGCATCCAATTTCCCTAGGGTTGACCTTTGGACATAACCTTTGAATTTTGGAACCTTAGCATTTTGAAAGTCTTAATGGGCTGAACCTTAGGGTCTTTTTAGCCCATTTTTTCACATGGCTCTTTTGCAGATGGCCCCCCTTTTTGGATCCCTATTTTCCCTCCTTTGGATCCCTAATGTGGCCGGTCTGCTAGCTTAACCAATATTCTAGCTTTTTCTCCCCTGGCACTTCCCCACATTAAATGATCATTTTAATATGAGAAAATCATTTAGGAGAATTAGATATTGATTATTATGACATTACCTCTCTCTTGAAATCATAGTCGTCCTTGACTATTGTGTAGAGAAAATAAAGCATATTCATGAGTCCTTTTCTTAGCGAGTAGAGGATCCCTATGTTACCCTACGACATCATTCCACAATGGATGACTAGTCCATTTGGCGCTTGAGATCCTGAGGCTGCCGCAAGCATGTCTGCACATTAGTCCTATCAGCCTTCCATAGTAGAGTGACAAGCTCTTCTTGGTGTTTGGGAGACGTCGTCTCTGCAAACTTGATCTAAGCATGCATACTACTTAACTTTTTGTGCACAATAAAGAAAAAGAGAGTCTTATAAGACAAAAAATTTGTTCATTTTTAACATTTTGTACATTTGCCTACTCTTGGGAAGCATTGTAAGCATTGACAAGGTTTAGGTTATCCTTTAATTGTATGCCTTGCATCCATCTAGCATCTTCAAAAGGATAATTCTTAAACTTAATAAGATATCGTCGGATAATCTTACCGCCTCTTAATACCTTGTCTTCATGTCGGAGAATGGACTCGGGCTACAGCACCTCCTCTTGGTCCTCGATCTCCGGTGGGTCTTCAATAGTTGGTTCTTGAGGTGGCTCTCCTTTGTAAGGCTTTAATAGGCTCACATGGAAAGCATTGTGTATGAGCCAATGATTGGGCAGCTTGAGTTGATAGGCCATCTCATTGATTGGCCTAAGAATCTGGAAGGGACCATAGTACCTTTTTGCTAGTTTAGCATAGTACTTTTGGTGATCCGTAGGATTCTTTCCCGTCGTGTGCCTTAATCGAACCTTGGGAAACTTTAACAAAACCCAATCGTTTTCTTTAAAGGCTTGGGCTCTTCTGTGCTTGTCAGCAGCAGCCTTTTGCCTTTGCTGTGAGATAGAGATAGCATCCTTAATCTTTTGAAAAGATTCTTGTAGGTCTCGGCTATACTCATCTGCAGCGAAGATCTTCCCATGTACTTTAAGTAGCAAGGGACTTTTTGATCTTCCCTCAATTACTTCGAAAGGTGCTTTTCCCGTGGAAGTATGTACAGTGTTATTGTAAGCATACTCCACTAAGGGTAAGTACTTCTCCCATTGGGATCTTTCATCTACTTCCATTACATAGGCTTTTAGTAGATCGAGAATTGTTAGGTTAGCTATTTCACTTTGGCCATCCGTTTGTGGATGATAGGCCGAAGAGAAGTTTAGCCTTGTCCCTAAATTCTCAAAGAGACCCTTCCAGAAATTACTGGTCATTCTAGGATCTCTATCCGACACTATGGACATTGGCAAGCCATGGTACTTGAAAATTTGTGAAATGAAGAGGGTTGCCATTTGATGGGCTTTGATAGTCTTTTTGACAAGTATAAAATGAGCTTGTTTACTGAACCTGTCTACTATCGTCCATATTCCCGTATTCCCATGGATAGACTTAGGCAATCCAAAGATAAAATCCATGGATATGCTCTCCCATGGTGAATTAGGGATTGGCAAGGGTTGAAGCAATCCAAGTTGCTTCCCTCTATCAAATTTTGTCTTTTGGCATACCACACATTTAGAAACATACTCTTGTATGTTCACTTTCATGGTAGGCCAATAGAAATATGTTTCAATTCCCTTTAAGGTAGGCTGAATCCCTCTATGCCCCGCATACGGTGGAGCATGAGATTCATACATTACTTTCTCACGTAGTGAGTTAGTAACGCATAGTCTATTGCCAGAGAGAAGATAACCATCTTGTAAAGTAAATGGTTCTTCTTTCTCCCCTAATGCAAGGGATAAAATCACATCTCTAAAATCGGGATCAATAGCGTACTCATCTATCATTGAAGATAGATCATTGTGAGTTGCTATGGAAACCGCATTCACTCTCGGCCGTCTTGAGAGTGCATCGGCTACTTGATTATGCTTGCCAGCAATGTGAGCAATATGAAAATGAAATTGCGAAAGGAAATTTGACCACCTCATTTGTTTGTCGGAGAGCTTGGTCTGCGTCATGAAGTACTCAAGACTTTGGTGATCCGTTCGCCAAATGAAAGGAGTCCCCAATAAATAGTGCTTCCATGAGTCTAAGGCATGTAGAACTGCAAGGAGTTCCTTTTCATATATGCCTAGAGCTTGCTCAATAGGGTCGAGCCTTCGACTCTCATAGCCTATGGCGTGCCCTTCTTGGAGTAAAACAGCTCCAAGGCAATCACCACAAGCATCACATTGGACCTCAAATGGTTTTGAGATATCCGGTAGTGTAAGCACAGGTTGAGAGATAAGCTTTTCGAAAGCATTGTTCTCCTTAGCAGAACATGTGTACCTAACCCTTTTCTTTGTGAGGTCATGTAATGGTCCCGAAATTTGTGAGAAATTTTCTATAAAGCGTCTATAGTATGCACACATACCTATAAAGCTTCGTAGTTCATGAAGATTCCTTGGTTTAGGCCATCCTTTTATTACCTCTAACTTTGATGGATCCATCTGGATGCCATCTTGAGAGATAATGTGACCTAAATACTGAATCTCTTGCAAGAAAAATTCACTTTTCTTTTGATTAACATAAAGTTTATTCTCTCTTAAAACTTGAAATATTACCTGGAAGAGAAAGAAAGCAATGACAGTCTAAGTTCTTTTGAAGATGTGGCTCCACGAAGACGGCGGTCTAAACGATCGCCTACTCCTCCTAAGAGGAAAAGAGCAACCTATAGTTCTTCTCCTCATCACTCTGAAAGGCAAGAGAGGAAACAAAGGAAGAAAAGGGCTAGGAAGAGGTCACCCTCTTCTCCTTCTTCTTCACCTTCCTCCTCTTCCGATGAAAGATATGGCTATTCTCCTAGAGAATACAAGAGGGGAGGACATCGCAAATCATTTCCTGCATGGCGAAGGTCACAAAAGCTAAAGAAGTTCAAGGAGGGAGGAAAGAGTATCTCTTTTCTCACCTACGATGGCACCTTTGGTGCTACCGACAAAGTGTTGGCCTTCATCCAGTAATTTGATGCGGCCTTTGGGGACGAGGGCTTCACAAAGTCCTCCAAGCTACGCCATGTAGCTATGCACTTCCAAAAATCAGCTCGTCAATGGTGGGCTAGCCTTCGTGGCAATGGAGAAGCCCCAAAGACATGGAAAACTCTACGAGTTTCCATCATGAAGCAATTTCTTCCAAGCGATACTAAAGATAAAGTTCTTACCGAATGGCACGGCTTGAAGCTTCTCTCTCATGAGTCTATCAACAAGTATGTAGACAAGTTTTGGGATTTACATCTCAAAGCTACTGTCTTTCAAAAGATAGACTTTGCCGAACAAAGACAACAATTCTGTGCAGGATTACCTGAAGAGATGGCGGAATACATCAACTCTCAACGGCCCGGTACTATTACCGAAGTAATCCACCACACCATGGTTGCTTCATGCATCAATTTCCATCAAGGGGCTAGACGTAATGTCAAACCCATGGAAAACAAAGATAAAAATGATGCAAAGGGGAAATCCAATGCTCAAAATAATTCCCAAGGCACTTCCAACAACAACAACAACAATCGGTCCAAGGAGAAGGGAGTTTACAAAGGTAAAAACAAACTCTGTCCTGAAGAGCTTGAAGCTTTTCGCAAGGACCATAAGTGTTTCAAGTGTGGAGAGCAAGGAAATGGCTATCGTTCTTGCCCCAAGAAGAATACTCGCAATGAGACTCCTAGGGCTTTCACCATCGAAGCTCCAAAAGAGGATGGTCATTGCAAAGGATCATCACTTTCCTATGCGTGGGGAAAGGTAAGAGAGCATGATGCCTTCATCTTGTTTGACCCTGGCTCTACTCTCAACTTCATATCAATAGAGTTGGCCACCAAGTTGGGCATTCAAGCTTTTGAGATGGGAGATATAGTAACAGCTGATGCAGCTTTCAAGGGACAACAAGCCTCCGTTACTCCCTTGATTGGGAAGTTGAGGCTTCATGTCCAAAGCTATGTCGACAAAGAAGACTTCTTCATCTCTCCTCTCCAACATCAGGATGTTATCCTAGGGGCACCATGGTTTGATCGCATGGCTGCCAACATGAAGTTCTCTGAAAGGAGAATTTACTTCACCTACAGGGGAAAGAACATGTATATAGATGCTAGTGAGCGTGGTCGCACTATTCCACTTGTAAATCCTCTTTCTTTTGATAAATCAATGAAGAGCTCAGTTTCGGCGTACATGATTTATGTCAAAGAGTCTCTAAAAGCTAATAATGTTTCATCAAATGTAAATGATAGGAATCAAGAAGAGTTAGACTTGTCTACTTTTCTAAAAGGCTTCCAAGATGTGTTCATCGATGATATCCTTATGGACCTACCTCCAAAACGAGGGGATGATGACCATCGTATTGAGCTCCTTCCAGGAAGCTCACCGCCTAACAAACCTCCTTATCGAGTCTCACAAGCTCATCAAGAGGAGATTATGAGGCAAGTACAGGAATTGGTAGACAAAGGGATGGTGAGGCCTAGTTCCTCTCCCTTTTGTTCTCCAGTCCTTTTAGTGCAAAAGAAAGATGGTACATACCGTATGTGTGTGGACTATCGAGCACTAAACCATATCACTATCAAAAACAGATTTCTCGTGCCTCGGGTAGAAGATCTGTTTGATAAGCTACAAGGCTCTACCTACTTCAGTAGGATTGACCTTAAGAGTGGCTATCATCAAATAAGGATAGTGGATGAAGATATCCTAAAGACCGCGTTTTGCACAACATTTGGTCTTTATGAATATCTAGTCATGCCTTTTGGCTTGACTAATGCACCAGCTACTTTCAATCGTCTCATGGAGAAAATTTTTAGACCATATCGTAAATTCACTGGAGTGTTCTTTGATGATATCATCATCTACTCCAAGTCTTTGGAGGAACATAAGCAACATCTCCAAGTGATTTTTCAAGCCTTGAGGGAGAACAAACTTTTTCTCAACCAAAAGAAAAGTGAATTCTTCCTTCAAGAGATTCAATATCTATGTCATATTATCTCTCACGATGGTATTCGTATGGTTCCATCAAAGTTAGAGGTAATAAAATCATGGCCTAACCCAAGGAATCTACATGAGCTAAGAAGCTTTATTGGTATGTGTGCATACTATAGACGCTTCATAGCAAAATTCTCTCAAGTAGCAGGACCACTACACGACTTAACAAAGAAGAACATTAAGTTTGTATGGACTGCTAAGGAGCAAAATGCTTTTGAAAAACTCAAAGAGAAGCTTACTTCCCAACCAGTCCTCGTGCTTCCGGATCTCTCAAAGCCATTTGAGGTCCAATGTGATGCATGTGGTGATTGCCTTGGAGCGGTTTTGCTTCAAGAAGGGCATGCCATAGCATATGAGAGCCGAAGGCTCAATAGTGATGAATGAGTCTTGGGCATTTATGAGAAAGAGCTTGTAGCTGTTCTACATGCCCTAGACACATGGAAGCACTACCTATTGGGGACTCCATTTATCCTACGAACCGACCACCAAAGTCTCAAGTATTTCATGACGCAAACCAAGCTTTCTGACAAACAAATGAGGTGGGCAAATTTTCTTTCGCAATTTAATTTCCATATTGCTCACATAGCTGGTAAGCACAATCAAGTTTCCGATGCACTTTCACGACGACCAAAAGTTAATGCGGTGTCTATAGCTACTCACAATGATCTATCCTCTATGATAGATGAGTATGCTACCGACCCTGACTTTAAAGACATAATGTCAGCCCTTGCTTTGGGGAAGAAAAAGGAACCATTCACCTTGCAGGATGTTTATCTTCTCCACCGCAATAGGCTATGTGTTACCCATGCCCTTCGTGAGAAGGTTATGTATGAATCCCATGCTCCTCCATATGCAGGGCATAGAGGTATTCAACCTACTCTCCGAGGAGTAGAGACGTATTTCTATTGGCCTACCCTGAAAGTGTACATACAAGAGTATGTTTCAAAATGTGTAGTATGCCAAAAGACCAAGTATGATAGAGGGAAGCAACCTGGATTACTCCAGCCATTGCCTATTCCAAATTCACCATGGGAGAGTATATCCATGGATTTCATCTTTGGATTACCCAAGTCTATCCATGGGAATACAGGAATATGGACAATAGTCGACAGGTTTAGCAAGCAAGCACATTTTATTCCTGTCAAAAAGACTATTAAGGCACATCAAATGGCAACTCTCTTCATATCTCAGATTTTCAAGCACCATGGATTACCCACATCCATCGTGTCAGATAGAGATCCTAGAATGACCAGTAATTTTTGGAAAGGTCTCTTTGAAAATCTAGGAACAAGATTGAATTTCTCTTCGGCCTATCACCCACAAACGGATGGCCAAAGTGAGATAGCCAATCTTACAATACTCGATCTACTCAAGACTTATGTTACCGAAGTAGATCAACGCTCACAATGGGAAAAGTATTTACCTCTAGTAGAGTATGCCTACAATAATTCTGTACATACTTCTACGGGGAAAGCACCTTTCGAGATCATAGAGGGAAGACCTAAAAGTCCCTTGCTACTCAAAGTACATGGGAAGATCTTCGCCGCCGATGAATATAGCCGTGACCTACAAGAATCTTTTCAAAAGATTAGGGAGGCTATAGCCATCTCTCAACAAAGGCAAAAAGCTGCTGCTGATAAGCACAGAAGAGCCTTAATGTTCAAAGAAAATGATTGGGTCTTACTCAAGTTTCCTAAGGCTCGATTAAGGCAAACGGCGGGCAAAAATCCTATGGGCCATCAAAAGTATTATGCTAAACTAGCAAAAAGATACTATGGTCCTTTCCAAATCTTGAAGCCTATCAATGAGACGGCTTATCAACTCAAGTTGCCCAACCATTGGCTTATACACAATGCCTTTCATGTAAGCCTACTTAAGCCCTACAAAGGAGAGCCACCAATTGAACCAATTATTGAAGACCCTCCCGAAGTTGAAGACCAAGAAGAGGTGCTACAACCCAAAGCTGTCCTTCGGCATGAAGACAAGGTACTACGACATGGTAAGATAATCCGACGGTATCTTATTAAGTTCAAAAATTATCCTTTTGAAGATGCTAAATGGATGCAAGGAATACAACTTAAGGATAGTATGAACCTTGTCAATACTTACAATGCTACCTTAGAGTAAGCAAATGTACAAATTTCTTTTAAATGACTCATGTTTTTGTCTTATATGACTAGTCCTCTTTTTAATTGTGCACAAATTTAACTAGTATGCATGCTTAGAATCATGTTTGTGATGACGACGTCTCTCAAACACCAAGTAGAATTTGTCACTCTACTTTGGGAGAATGAAATGGACTAAAGAGCAGACATGCTTGTGGCAGCTATGTCTCCCAAGCACCAAATGGATTAGTCATCCATCTTGGAAAGATGTCGTAGGGTAAAAAAAGGGATCCTCTACCCGCTAAGTACAATTGACTAATGACTAAGGCTTTATCTCTTCTACCTCATAGTCGAGAACGACTATGATTTCAAGAGAGAGGTAATGTCATAAAATCTAATATCTAACCAACCCAAATGATTTTCTCATATTAAATTGATCACTTAATGTGGGAGAATAAATGGGAACAAGTGTTAAGATATAGATATGTGCTTATGGATCTATCTCAACACGGGGCCAATAGTAAAGGGGCCCAAATGGGAGATGGTCTATCAAGAGCAAGGCTAACCAATGGAGCATAAGACCTTAGGGTTAGCTTCATTGAAGACCTCCAATAATGTGTGTAAAAGTCCTTTGACCTTAGGTAAGCTAGGGCTGAGCTTGAGGTGGGAACCCGGCCCAAGCTCGAGGTGCTTGACCTGCTTGAGGTGCTTGTCGTGCTTGAGGTGTTTGTCCTGCTTGAGGTGCTTGACTTACTCCATGCTTGAGGTGCTTGACTTGCCACTAGATGAAGGTTCTTGAGGTGCCTTGACATGCTTGCCTGAGATGCTTGTGGGAATACCCCCTAGTCCAAGTGCTTTGTCATGCTTGATGACTAAGGTGCTTGAGCTCCTAAAGTCAAAAGCATCCCTACAAGAGGGGGGGCGATCCCTTTTCCTAGGGATTAGAGAGAGAACACACACTCACACTCACAAGGGAAGCCCTAGCTTGAAGAGGCAGCAAGGACACATGTCAGGTCCGTACCCATGTTACCTTCATGTGTTGCTTGAAGCCTATTGGCTAGGCTTCAAAGGGGTCCAATGATAAATTACTTGAATTATCTAATTGTTTTTGCATTTATCAAGTCCTCTCTCTCAAAGGGGAAAGGGGGACACTTGTCCCAAGGCTACCCCTGTTGCTTGTAATGGCTCCTGCTTGTGATTGGCTAGGCCTGGAGGGGTCCAATGAGCTTCAAGCATGAGCTACAAGGGGGGGTCGACCCAAGCAAGCTAGGGGGGTTCTTAGGGGGTATACTCACCCACACACACTCACAAACACTCTCATTGTGTACTATGCAAAGTGCAAGAGCTCCCTCTCCTTCCCCAAGCAAGTAGAGGTTGAGAGCCTACACCAACACTCTGGGCTATGGAGTGCAAATCCATCCAAGAGCCATGCTTCAATGCTTGAGCTTGCCATCTATTTCTTCTTCATTACTATACTATTATGTATGCTAGCACAAGAGTTATGATAAGTGAGGAACTAGCTCTTTCTCGTATGAAATGTTTCTTCTTCCTCTTCCCTACCCTCATTCCTTGCTAGCTCTCTCCACCTTCGAAGGTGTTTGAAGTCTTGGGACTGAGGCTTGGTATAGTTAAAGCTTTCTTCAAGTTTAGGTTATGCTATGATGGTGATACATGAAGCTTTCCATCTTCATTGCTTCACCTAGGTCACAAGGAACACAAAGAATGTATTGTAACAAGTCTCTCTTTATGGGAGAAATCATAAAACAAATGCCTATTGGAGGGGGGACCGGCTCCACATAAATCCGGTCCTCAACTGTTGTCATGTTCTCTAAATTCTCTCTCTTGCAAAAGTATTGTCTATGCCAAGTTAACTAATTGCTATGATTATGTTGCTATCTTCAATTATGTCTACCTGCTATGCTCACAAAATCATTTCTTGAAAGTACTCTCATTAAATTCCGCTATTCTCAAATTGAATAGGCAAATTCCATTACAAAAATAGGCAGACTGTGCCTCAGTCTGCCCACATCATGCAGGGACAACTCATTTCAGACTTTTCCAATTCCTATTCACATTGGCTCCTCTCTTCTTGTGTAAACCCTTGGGGGTTCCCTTCATCTATAAAAGGGGACCTCTTCTTCCTTGAAAAGGAACTCAGGCATTCAAGCCATTGATGAGAGGAATTCTTGAGGGAGTGAGTAGTAATGCCTAATTGTACTTAGCCCCATTAACATAAGCCCAAGCCTACACTTTCTCCTAGAGGAAGACTAGCCATTCTTGTACGCTATCCTTGGGAGATCAACTCTAATCAAAGAAGGTGTTGTACTTGGTGTATCAATCAAAGTGGAGTGCTCCCCTCTTCTTCTCTCTCCATCAATAATGGTGCCGAAGGGTTTGTCAAGTAAGATATGTTCTACATTGATGTTTTCTTGATTTCTTGTTGTTTTCTTTTTCATCTCTAATCCGACATATATATATATATATATATATATATATATATATATATATATATATATATATATATATATATATATATATATATATATATATATATATATATGTATCTAATCTCATCTCCTTAACCAAACCTATCTCTCTCATTCTTAGTAATTCATCCTCTCTGGAAATTCTAGGTTCTCTTTTCTACAGGTACATCTCTCCCCGCAGTATCCTTATTGCCTACGGGCAAGAATAGGGCTTGGGAGGGAAACTTCTCATCTCTTCACTTCTCTCATATCTACATTTCTCACATACTATCCTAGATGAATAACCCACATGATGGTCATTTCTATCGCTTTCACTCTGTACGATCTATTAGAATTAACGTATGGATTAGCCGAAAAATATACTTTCAACAACGTATAGTGTTTCTCTTTGGCCCAGAAAGGCTTAATGAAATACTTCTATCACCGGATCCCATCATACTACCTCTCATAGACTATAACTTTTCTTTTGACGTAAGCGTAGTTATCTTGCTATGAACCAAGAGTATTTGTACACACAATTAATCCCAATCACTAGACAAAATATATGTATTATGGTAAGCACAAAACTACAATTCCAAAGAACAATTCGTAGCCTATTTGGTCAGTCAAGATTGAATGCCATTAACACTAGAATGGTAACCTAACAGGACATAAAAGTGTCCTTTCAAGGTTTTGGAAAAAATTTCCAAAACCATAGTAGATCCACTCATTTTGAAAAATCCTTTCATGAGCTTATAGTTCAATAATTACTACATATGGAAAAAATGCGAAACTTGTAATTTTTCTCATCCCTTGGTCACTACAAGCCTCCAAAGTTGATGGACCAGTGCATTTTGCCCAAAATAGCAATTTCTTACGGTTGATTGCATATAAATAAGAGTGGGGATTTTTGTAGGACATGAGAGAAAATGCCCTGTTAACTTCAATGGGTTGGTGACCAAAACATATGGTTGCTTTTACCTCACTAATTTTTTTTTGGGCAAAAAAAAAAGGTACAAAAAAGTTGCATTTTTGCCATTCTGCGGACCTATCATCAAAGTTTTTATAGTCACGCTCAATACAGATACTATATACATGTTTTCTTAGTTCCCTTTGGGCCTTTGGATTCAAAAGGAGCCATGGAGCATGTCAAAAGGATAATGGATCTCTTACAATTGGAACCTTGGGGGCAATGATAAAGTGCTAAATACAGCAAACATGAAAAAACTGGGTTTAGCATTATGACCTCTAGAAACCCATAGAAACTACTCAATATCTAGCCAAGTTTGTAGTCTATGATTAGATATGGTTACTACCTACAAAATACACACAATTGGCCTAAGAAACTAGCAATATTGAGAAAGTTATACTTGCTACTCTAAAATGTATCGTATTCTTTTGCAATCAGAAAACTCAACCATCATCATATACTATGCTATATAGCATATTAGGTACCCCAAAACTCAAGGAAGATTAGCTTTATGTTATACATTACACTTACACAATCAAAATTGAATTTGGATATCAAGAAAGCCACCAAAAAAATCATAAAAGTGCTAATTTTGGCCAGAAAACAGGATTATGCAATTCTTGTAAATTGGTCATAACTTTCAATTTTAACAATTAGCTCTCCCTACAAGCATCAAAACATGTTGAGAACTATGAAGGCCTAACCTCTAGCCATCTAAGCCTCACAAACATGAAGTTTAGAGTGGTATAGTTGCCAAAAATTGAAAAAAAGCCAAAAACAGAACCCGTTTTTTCACACAGTTTAGGTTCAAAAATGTTGTGCAAGAGTAAGGTTAATGGTGAGATCGATACTCCAAAAAAAATGCTAAGTTTTTTTCAGATCATAAGGCAACTTTGTGGATATATAGCACCTAGAAATTCATTTTTATACTCTTCAAATAACTCAAGCAAAATGGTCACTTAACAGGACACAAAAGTGTCCAAGGACATAAAAGTGTCCTGTTACCATTCTAGTGTTAACTCATCTATTAACCCTTTCATATTACCCATGATACGATATGACTATAGCCTTGATTTTTTCATCTTCGTATTGTTTTGACATTCTCTTTTGTGTTCTTTCTTTGTGTGTGTGAGTGCAAGAGAGAAAGAGTGAGTCTTCCTTGATTGCACTTCTTTCCAAACCCTAGTCTTCATGGCATCTATGGTTTAACTCCTTCATATAGTTTTTTTTGAGTTCTCTCACAAACTCTCACAGCCATAAGCCCGGTGCTTTCCTGGCAAGATCGCAAATTTCTTGACATATTTTTGGTGAACCCGACGCGAAACTGCCAGGGTGAGATTTTGTGGGTAACCATGGGTGATCATGTTGAGCAACAAGGTATGCATTTTGACCCAGCAACAATGCAAATGTTTCAAGCATTTGCAATGTTCATGCAACAACAACATGCCACTGAAAGAAGGGAGATTTCAGCAACAAAGGCGATACAAGCATTCGTCAATAGAATGGATCAGTTCAATGGAAAAGATGTAACCAAGTACTTACGCGAGTATGTGAAGGAGATGGAGCTGCATCGCGTGTCAGAAGGTGAGATGATTCAAAGCTTTGAGCTAGTTGTTGCTCCAGAAATTAGAGAGCATGTTAGGGTAATTAAAGATGGGGATGGGAGAAATTGGGAAGAACTCAAAGTAGCTTTAAAGGAGGAATATTTCATGGAGGACTCTGAGAGAGTGACCAAAAGGACATTCTTAGAATGGGTATTCAAGCCAAAGCAAGGACTCTCAATAACAGAGCTTCTTAGGGAATTTGAGCGGCGCTATGCACAACTCACCAGGACAGAAAGGGCCACACTAGATGCAGAGAAGACATATCTTTTCTTACAAGCTGCAGGTAAAGAGTTTCAAGAAAATTTGGAGCTTCTTCTTGAAGATAAAGATGCTGAGCAAGGACTAAAGACCGACTAGAATGAGGTTGAAGGTGCTGTCTCACTGCTTGCCAAACGACAAAGAAAAAGGGACAAGATGGTAGTAAACACTACAAGTCCTTCCACCTCAACTTCTGACAAAATGGTAAAGCCTACTGTTATCACTCCTAAGTTTGATGAGTCCATGCTAGATGAGCTTGTGAAGGGAATGCGTGACTTGAAGGTGAAGTTTGCAAAGCTTGAAGAAAAAGGCCAACCATCAGGGCCACTTCCTAGGCAAAGACAACAGCCCAAAGAAGGGTTTGTTAATAGATGTATTTGGTGTGATAGTATAGACCATGTAAGAAGGGATGTGATGATTTTAGTGATGCTTTGTCAAAAGATGTTGTCTTTTTTAAGGATGGTAAAATCCACTTAAGAGAGACAGGTCTACCCTTGAGAACTAACTTTGGGAAGGGGGGAATGCAAACCTTAGTTGAAAATATGGCAACTAAGCATGCCACCTCTTCAGTTGAGGCAGCTACTTTTGGAGTAAAAATTGAAGATTTTTGTGATGAAGAGGTGAGTGACCATCATGGTCAAATTTGGTCAAATGTCATGCAATTAGCTAAAAAGGGAAAGCTTACAAAAGAGATTCTACATGAAGCAGGTGATTGCATACGTCTAGAAACAGGATGGAATGATCCAGTGGACTCATTGTCAGTGCATGCCTACATTACAAAATGCCAACAAAATGAGGCAATTGTAGAAGAGAAGCGCAGACGTGAGAATGCTGATGAAGGAACATCAAAAAGAGCTTCTAGAAGTGGGGGAAGAAGCGACTCAATGCCTTCTCAAACACCCTCAACACAAGGAGCATCTCCACCTGAAGTACTCATGGAGGAGTCTACAACAAGAAAGAAGAAAGAGCCAACGAAAGGTAAGACAAAAGGCCCAACTTATAAACTACAATCTGATATTGAGGTTGCTACAGATTTAAAGAAAGTCTTGGAGGAAAGGATCTTGAATAGCAAGATTGAGTTTACTCTGGGAGAAGTTCTTGGCATTGCAAATCGTGAATTCCATGAGGAGATCATTGACATCATCAAGAGGAAGAGGCAAACCCTTGCTGAAGTTTCTCGTCCACAGGTTGAAGGGGAAACCTCAAAGACACAAGGGATGCAACTGCAAAATAAGGAGAATGATGGAGCTGTGGTAGGATGCTACCAATCTAGTGGGAGAGTGAAGCAAGTGCATTTCTCAAATGATGATGATGAAGTTGAAGATATTCCTAGGAGTTACTATTCACGAAGTCATTGGGCAAGGGCTACTACAGAAACTTTGGTCAAGGTAGGTGATCTTGAAGAGCCATTTGTTGCCTTGATTGACCATGGTTCAGAAATAAACATAATGTCAAAGAGTCTCTACAACAAGTGCAAATGGCCGATGAACATAGATCATGGCTGGATGGTAAAAGTGGCAAACAATTCATCCGGTGAATTGTATGCAGCATGTCCAGGTGTGAAGGTAACAATAGGTGATGTAAAGATTGACCAAAACTTCTTTGTACAGGATACATCTTCATATCATCTCATCCTTGGACAGCCCTACATTGTGGAAGTATCTCTAGGACCAATTGAAATCTGGAGCAATAGATCATATGGATAACCAGTCTCAGGATGTTACTTCTGCACAAAAATTGTGACTAAGCTAAAAAGGACAATCAAACTCACCCGTGAGAAATTTGTTCCTGTTTAAGAAGAGGAGTTTCCAATCTCTGCAAGCTTATTAAAAGTTTAGCCAAAAGCTCCCTGTCAAGGTCCTTTTTCTCAAAGGCGAGTACAATCCAATTAAACACCATTGTGGGGTGGAACTTTGGTGCCCTTAAATCCTCCACACATTGTGCTGCCTCCTTCAGGTCATGGGCACTGTCAACAAATCACCATATTCCTAAAAACATTAACCCTCAAATAGGCTCCACAATAAGCAAGCAACTGGGTTGTAATGGCAAACCTGAAGTATTCAAGCAGGGCAATTTCACTTTTCTCGAATGGAAACAAAGGTAATGGATGATGGTTCAGCATATGCTAGGATACGTAGCAAAGATGGTAAACGAGCTGTCCAATTTCTCACAGTTTGTGTGAACCATGAAAGAAATCGTGACAACCTTAGAGAACATCCTCTACCAAAGGTGAGCAAAGAGTTTCATGATCATAGAGAAATGATGGGTTTTGGCCAAGTACCATTGTAAAGCGGGATTGTAGTGGTACAGAAAGAAAAAGGGTCTCGCCTGATCCAAAAATAGGTGAAGCGTTTTCAATGAGCTCCTTGGTAACAAAGAATGGATCAGTATGTTTTACAAAACTTGAAGATTTGAAAAGATGTGAGAGGCAATATGTGCATAATGTACAAATAGGCATGAAAAAGAGTGGGTTGCTAGAGCCTACTGAAAATGTTTTGGGTTTGTGTGAACAAGTTTCTTTTGTAGATACTATGGGTGAGCTTGATGCTATAATGGGGTCTAATTTGCATCTTGAAAATGAATTTGTGGAAGTTTGCTCTATGGAAATGTATCAAGTAATAGAAGCCTTTAAAGAAAGCCAAACAGTTGGCCCAGAAGTCCATGTTGAAACTAAATACAAGAGTGTAGCAAAGAAGGTGAAACCAGTAGCTTCACCCTTACCACCCAACAACAGGGAAAAGATTGAGCAGGCTTCTTTACAACCAAGTTTGAGGAATCCTAAAAAGATTGGGCATACCTTCACAAAGGAGTCTTTTCAAGAGTTGCAGATTGGTTGCGGGGAGTTTCTAACACAGGAGGAGACAAAGTGCTTCAAAGAAATGCTTTCAAAGTATGGTAAGGCTTTTGCATTTGAGCCACATGAGATAGGATGTGTTGATCCTTCTATTGTAGCTCCTATGGTAATTTTCACAATACCTCATGTGCCTTGGAATCTGCGGCCTATTCCGGTTCCAAAGGCTCATTTGCCAAAGTTAGTAGAGCTACTGAATGAGAAAATCAAAATGGGAATCTTGGAGCCTTCTTGTGCTCCATACTCAAACAGGTGGTTCACAGTTCCTAAGAAGAATGGTTCTCTACGCTTCATCCAAGATATGCAACCAATGAACAAGGTGACAATTAGAAATGTAGGTACAGGTCCAATTATGGATGAGTTTGTAGAGGCATTTGCAGGGAGGGCAATCTACTCAATGGGGGATCTCTACTCAGGGTATGATCAATTTCAACTTGCAATCGAAAGCAGAGACTTGACAACCATGAGGACACCTTTGGGTTTGGTAAGGATGTGTACCTTGCCACAGGGAACAACCAACTCGGTTGCACATATGATGAATGGGATGAATAAGGTCTTACGTGACTTTATTCCTCAAATCACAATGCCTTTCATTGATGATTTGCCTATCAAAGGATGTGAAGAAAGTGACAAAGATGAAGCTTTGGATCTCAAGGGATGTCGCAGGTTTGTGGTAAATCACATAAATGATTGTGATAAAATTTTGTCTAGGTTGGAAGAAGTGAATCTTACATTGTCAGGGAAAAAGTCTATGTTTGGTGTCAATGAAGTGCTTATTGTGGGGCACATGTGTGGGCCATATGGTAGGAAACCTTGTCCAACAAAGGTAGATGCCATCCAAAGAATGAAAGAAACATGCACTAGCATCACTGAGGTTAGAAGGTTTCTGGGAGCATGTGTCTTCTATGTTATTTGGATTCCACATTATGCACATGTAGCTGATCCTCTTTATCAGCTGCTTAGAAAGAATCAGAAGTTTAAATGGACAGAAGCACATGTAAAATCCATGAAAAAGCTAAAGGAGTTGCTCCAGTCAGCAACGACTTTGAGAAAGGTAGACTATGAGTGTCAAAGGCCAGTGATTGTGACAGTAGATACCAGTCGTACAGGGATTGGATGGGCAATAGGGCAAGATGACAAAGAAGGACATAGGTATGTGGTAAGATTTGGAGCAAAGGTACTAAGTGCTCGCCAAAGAAACTATCCACAGATAAAGAGAGAGTTATGGGGTATGGTTACAACCTTGAGAAGTGGGAAAGAGTACCTAATTGGTGCATGTGTGGTTGTAGAAACAGATTGTCTACCACTTCTTGGGATGATTACAAGCTGCTCAACACCAGACATTGCTATGTTGCGGTGGATTGCCTACATTAAGTCCTTAAATCCCGAGTTTAAGCACATTGCAGGTAAAGACAATACAGTGACAGATATGCTATCAAGGGCAAGGTATGAAGATGAGTCACAAATGATTGATGAGGGAGATGATGTAGGTACAAAGTTCTATTCTATCTCTCATGTCAAAGGTAACAATGTCTGCATGACTAATCTACTTGAATCATTCTTGAAAGAGCTTTATGAAGGTGATTGGCTTCTTATTGGAAGCTACTTGAGTACTCTAACAAAACAGGATGATTGGTCTGAACAAGAATTCAAGAGGATACGCAGGAAAGCATATAGGTACTTTTTGAGAGATGGTTACTTGTGGAAGCATCCTAAACAAAAGGGTGCGGTGCTACACCACAATGGGTTATATGCAAAAAAGAGACTCAAGTAAAGCTCATGCAAGAGTTTCATGAGAGTCTATGGGCTGGACACAGGGGTGTGTGGGCAACCTTCTCCAAGTTGAAAGAAAAATACTGGTGGAAGGGTATGTATAAAGATGTATCTCAGTTTGTAGAGTCATGTGTAACTTGTCAAATGTATTCAAATGTTCGACATCGTGATGGATTGCACCCTACATATCCACTAGCCATGCACTATAAATGGGTTGTGGATCTAGTCACAATGCCTTTAGGACTCTGGCAGATGAGATACTTGGTTCTTGCACGAGAAGACCTAACTAATCAGGTTGAAGGAAGAGCATTAAGAGCTAAAACCATAGAAGCTGTGTGCAGATTCCTTCTTGATGAGGTGATTTGCCGTTATGGTTGTGTGGGAAAGATCACTGCAGATAGAGGTGAGCTGGATGCCGAAGAAGCAAGGGATTTCTTTTTTAGATTAGGAATCAAGCTTTCTCTTACCACAGCTTACAACCCTGAAGGCAATGGAAAGAGTGAAAGAGGGCATCCTCCTATCATCAAAGCTTTGGCCAAGGCTTGTGAAGGAAGAGTTGGTGAGTGGCCAAAATTGTTACCATATGCTTTATGGGCTGATCATACAACACATAGCTCAGTAACTGGCTACATGCCTGCGGAGCTAATGTATGGTCAAAAGCCAGTGATGCCGATTGAAGATACAATTCCCACATGGAATGTACTACCTTGGCAAGAGGGGCTTAGCAGGGAAGATCTCCTTGCACTGCGTATAAGGCAACTAGAGAGAAGACCTGGAGACATTGAAGCTACAAAAGAACGACTCAAAAATGCAAGGTTGAAAAACAAGGAATACTTTGATAAGCGACATCGACTCAGGAGCAAAGCAATTGACAAAGGTGACTGGGTTTTGGTGTATGATAGTAGCCTTGATAACCAGCACACAGTCATGTGTAAGTTTTCAAAAAGATGGTTTGGACCGTATGTTGTAAAGCACGTGCATGAAAATGCTACTTACAGCTTGTCTAAACTAGATGGTACAGAAATAAAGATTCCCATTGCAGGAAAAAGGATCAAAATGTTTAAGAGAAGAGAAGACAATGATCCAGAAGATGTTGATGAGGAAGAAGAGCAAACCAAAGGTAAACATCAAAGTGAAGATGAAGATTTGGAATCATCCAGTGAAGAAGAAATCAAGGAATATGTACAAGAGGGCTGATCTTACAAAGAAATAATGTGGCACATACCGGAGGATGTGCAGGTTTAGAGGGGGTGGATGTCGTGCTGTGACACGTACATAGTGGGAACGCATGCTACAAGATCTATCTTGTAACTTTTTAGATACATAATTATCTTTCCTATAATGTACATATGCATATTTAAGTATAATAATAAGCCTTCTATCTCATCCTATTATTTTTCTCAAGGGTAACCTATCCTTACTTTACCATCAGAAAATACTATGGGAAAAGCTCAATAGCTCCGCCTCTTTAACTTGGGACAAAAAGAATTGATTCTTTATTTCTACTATCTCATTATCATCTCACACCCTAGCTAGATCCTATATCTAGGGTAAACTCCAATATATAAATATTCTATGTATTTTTTATACTTTTCTTATATTTCTTTTTAAATAGCTACTAGGAGGGAATCAAATCCTAGTGGGACACTAGGTGGCATGATTTCAAAGATACACTTATTTTAATGCATTATTGCAAGCATGATTACAAAACTTTGTCAAGGAGCAATGTCATGCTTTCATATGGCATGAGGTGTCCTTTGGAATTAAATAAAAGTCTAAGCTAAGGGGACCACGGGAAGACTTTTGCTGCCAGAAATGGACCCTATTTTGATGATTTTTTTACACAAGGTTCCAATCCGAATTGGAAAATGATTTTAAAATAAAAATCGTAGCTAATGAGCTGAAGTTTCTGCCCATATTTTTACTTTTTTATTTGGAGCCACGGTTGAGGAGATATGATCAAAATACTGGACCCCAGTCTGCCCACATCATGCAGGGACAGCTCATTTCCAACTTTTCCAATTCCTATTCACACTGGCTCCTCTCTTCTTGTGTAGACCCTTGGGGGTTCCCTTCACCTATAAAAAGGGACCTCTTCTTCCTTGAAAAGGAACTCAAGCATTCAAGCCATTGATGAGAGGAATTCTTGAGGGAGTGAGTAGTAATGCCTAATTATACTTAGCCCCATTAACATAAGCCCAAGCCTACACTTTCTCCTAGAGGAAGACTAGCCATTCTTGTACGCTATCCTTGGGAGATCAACTCTAATCAAAGAAGGTGTTGTACTTGGCGTATCAATCAAAGTGGAGTGCTCCCTTCTTCTTCTCTCTCCATCAATAATGGTGCCGAAGGGTTTGTCAAGTAAGATGTGTTCTACATTGATGTTTTCTTGATTTGTTGTTGTTTTCTTTTTCATCTCTAATCCGACATATATATATATATATATATATATATATATATATATATATATATATATATATATATATATATGTATGTATCTAATCTCATCTCCTTAACCAAACCTATCTCTCTCATTCTTAGTAATTCATCCTCTCTGGAAATTCTAGGTTCTCTTTTCTACCAGTACATCTCTCCCCGCAGTATCCTTATTGCCTACGGGCAAGAATAGGGCTTGGGAGGAAAACTTCTCATCTCTTCACTTCTCTCATATCTAAATTTCTCACATACTATCCTAAATGAATAACCCACATGATGATCATTTCTATCGCTTTCACTCTGTACGATCTATTAGAATTAACGTATGGATTAGCCGAAAAATACACTTTCAACAACGTATAGTGTTTCTCTTTGGCCCAGAAAGGCTTAATGAAATACTTCTATCACCGGATCCCATCATACTACCTCTCATAGACTATAACTTTTCTTTTGACGTAAGCATAGTTATCTTGCTATGAACCAAGAGGATTTGTACACACAATTAATCCCAATCACTAGACAAAATATATATATTATGGTAAGCACAAAAGTACAATTCCAAAGAACAATTCATAGCCTATTTGGTCAGTCAAGATTGAATGCCATTAACTCATCTATTAACCCTTTCATATTACCGATGATACGATATGACCATAGCCTTGATGTTTTCCTCTTCGTATTGTTTTTACATTCTCTTTTGTGTTCTTTCTTTGTGTGTGTGAGTGCAAGAGAGAAAGAGTGAGTCTTCTTTGATTGCACTTCTTTCCAAACCCTAGTATTCATGGCATCTATGGTTTAACTCCTTCATATAGTTTTTGTTGAGTTCTCTCACAAACTCTCACAGCCATAAGCCCGGTGCTTTCCTGGCAAGACCGCAAATTTCTCGACAGCGGTTGAATGTGGCTGTTGCATTGGTCAAGCGAAAGGGCATGACAATGTATTCGTAAAGACCAAATGTGGTGCGAAATGCGGTCTTTACAATGTCTTGATCAACTATCCTTATTTGATGATAGCCACTTTTTAGGTCAATCCTACTGAAGTAGGTTGATCCTTGTAGCTTATCAAAAAGGTCTTCTACCCATGGAACGGGAAACCTATAGTGATCCTATTTAGTGCTCTATAGTCCACACACATACGATATGTGCCGTCTTTCTTTTGCACTAATAGCACAGGAGAGCAAAATGGAGATGAGCTAGGCCTAACCATGCCTTTCTCAACTAACTCATGCACTTGCCGCATAATCTCCTCTTGTTGAGCTTGAGAAACTCTATAAGGAGGTTTGTTAGGCGGTGAACTTCCTAGAAGAAGTTCAATTGCATGGTCATCATTACCTCGTTTAGGAGGTAGCTCACAAGGGATGACTTCAACAAAAACATCTTGAAACCCCTTGAGAAAATTGGATAGCTCTAATTCCTTTCGGTTGCTTTTATTTTCTTTTGCTAAAGCATTAAGTTCATTTTGAGAATCTTTAACAAAAATCATGTACACAGAAATAGAGCTCTTTATTGACTTGTTTAAAGCTGGTGTATGTACAATGGGAATAGTGTTACCCATTTCCTTAGCATCTATATACATGTCTTTTTCCCTGAACTTAAAGGAGATTCTTCTTTCAGGAAATTTAACATCGGCAGCCAGGCGGTCAAACAAACCATGGTGTCCCTAGGATTACATCCTCATGCTTGAGAGGAGAAATAAAGAAGTCCTCTTTGTCCACATAGCCTTGGACATGAAGCCTCAATTTCCCGATTAAGGGAGTGACTGAAGCTTCTTGCCCCTTGAAGGCACTGTCTGCGGGTAGGACATCTCCCATCTCGTAGGATTGTATGCCTAACTTGGTAGCCAACTCTATAGATATAAAATTTTGAGTAGAACCAGGGTCAAAGAGAATAAAAGCATCATGTTCTCTTACCTTTCCCCAAGCATGGCATAGAGGAGATCCTTTGTGGTGAGTTTGGTGAGCTTTGAGTTGTAGGTCCCAAAACTTGTCTACATATTTGTGGATGGATTCATAGGGAGAGAGCTTTAAGCTTCGCCATTCGGTGAGTACTTTGTCTTTGGCATCGGTGGCCAAAAACTGCTTCATAATGGAAGCTCTTAAAGCTTTCCATGTTCGTGGAGCTTCACCGTTGGCTCGTAGGCTAGACCACCATTGCCTGGCGGACTTTTGAAAGTGCATAGCTACATGGTGTAGGTTAGAGGACTCCGTGAAGCCCTCATCTCCAAACGCCGCATCGAATTGCTGGATAAAGGCCAAGACTTTGTCCGTAGCACCAAAGGTACCATCATAGGTAAGGAAAGAGATGCTCTTCCCTCCCTCTTTGAATTTCTTTAGCTTCGATGACCTCTTCCATGCGGCATAGGATTTCCTATGGCCTCTTATTTTATGATGGTTCAAAGGTTGCCCCATCACTTTCTTCAGAAGGTGCAGAATTTGAAGAAGGTGAAGAAGAGGGTGACCTCTTTCTCGCCTTTTTCTTGTCTTGATCTTCGTTGTCTTCACCATCACTTTCATAAGAGGAAGAGGATGAAGAAGATGGAGAAGAGGGTGTCCTCTTTCTCGCCTTTTTCTTCTCTTGCTTTTTATCATCCCTCTTTGAATTATGGCGTGGAGAAGAGTGTGATGGTCTTCTCCGCTTTGGTGGTGATGGAGAGCATTTAGCCCACCGTCTTCGTGGACCATCTCCGCCGAGGTGGCGGGAGACTCACTTCTTTCTCGTTCCTTCGGTGGAGGATCTTGAGTTCTCATGTGGGAAGGAGATGCATCATCAAGAAGTAAATTCTTGAGCCCTTCGTACGGATTCTCTTCTTCTTCCCGAATCGGAGAGAGACCTCTTTTGGGAGTCTCACAAGGAGGCTTCCTAGGTGTTCTCTCGTCATGGTGATGAGCTTGGAGAATCCCGTGAGCACGGAGCTGCCGTTGCACTTCGCTTTGGAGAGATGGATTGCCCATGGCTTGTTGAAGCCTAGAAACAAGATAGTTAACAAGCATTGAAGCATCATTATTAGCTTGCTCATGAGCAAAATCAAAGTTATCAACATTAATTTCACTCTCTTTACTATTGTCAGCCATTCTAACAACTTTTAGGTGTAAACTTTTTAGGTGTACTTTGGCACTTCAAGCCCTAATTGCTACTCCTCTTTACCCCTTTAGAAAAAGCACTCAAGCTATTGTACCCGCGGCTCGAATACCATTAATTGCAAGGAATAGAAGAGAGGGTCCTTCAACACCAAAACAGCACCGGCTCCTGTCAAGCTTCTAATAGCTCAATAGTGGTTAAGCCGTAGGCAAGCCCTGTAGGACTCCACTATTAAGACCATAGCTCTCGACGGTGATGCCCCGTTAACTGCACAAAGGCAGGCGCACTGCAAGGCTGAAAAATCCCTATTCTACTTACTCACAGGCAATTAATAATGCCAACCATTTATAGCTAGCTTGAGGACCTCCCTTCTTGAGCAAGAAAAGAGAAACCTTGTGCTCAGATTCCAATGTAACATTTAATGGCCTAGTAACTTGTGTGTGTAGCGGAAATTAGCATGAACATAGTGGGCATTTCATTAGAATAAATTCCTAATGAGAATTACAAGAGTGCTTGGGTGGAGAGAGCAACAAAAATCATAACACCTAGTTAGATAGCATCAACAATACTTTCAAAAGAGAGAGAAATTAAGCTATTGACAACAGTTGAGGACCGGATTTGCATGGCGCCGGTCCCCCCTCCAAAAGGCTTTGTATTATGGTTTCTCCCATCAAGAGAGACATTGTACAATACAATTCTTTGTGTTCCTTCAAGACTAGCTAGTGCAATGAAGATGAAACCTTCATGCACTAAGCAAAACACTTAGTAAACACAACTTTAATTATCCCCGTTCTCAGACCCAAGACCTCACACACCTTCGAAGATGGTGAGAGCTAGCATGGTATGAGAGTAGATTGAGAGGAAGAAGGAGTATCTTATGAGAAAGATGTACATCTCCTCACATAATCACTCATATTAGCATAGCTTTAGCTTGGTAGAGGAGATGATCATGCATTGAAGCTTGGCTCTTGGTTGGATTTGCATCCACAAGCCAAGAGTGTGTCGATATAGGCTTCTATCTCACAAGCTTGGAGTAGGTGATGAGTTCTCCATTAAAGATTGGGAAGAGATAGTCTTCTCTTTCTTCACACATGAGATTGTGTGAGTGTGTGTGTGATAATGCCTTGCAAAAATCAGCCCCCTCTCTCTCTCTTGGGCGAGCCCTCTTGCTATTTGCTCTTGCAGGCTCCCCATTGGACCTCCCCAAGTCAAGCCAATGGCTAGTAAGCAGCATAAGTGATAGCCTTCTGACATGTGTCCCCATTTCCCCTTTTGTGAGAGCTTAATCAATTAAACTTAATTGATTTAAATGAATTAAATCCCCATTGGACCTTTCCCCATTCTGACCAATAGGAATTAAGTAGCCCATTGGGCTGCTCAATTCCTATTGGACCCCTTCACAGGCTGTCCAATCATCATCCAGGAGACTTAATTTTCATTGGTTCTTTTTATTAAGTGTTTTAAAATTAATTAGGCTAAATTTACTCTAGCCTAATTCTCATTGGTCCACTTCAAGGGTCATCCAATAGGAATTGGGTACACCTTGTGGGCATCTGGCCTAGGGAGCTGACATGTTTCCCTCATTCCCTTTGTGTAAAGGGAGCTTGTGTGTGTGTGTGTGTGGCCTTCTCTCTCATCCCCTACTTGCTAGGCTCACCCCCTCCTATGTAGGGATATTCAAAGACTTTTTTGGTCACACACAAAGCATCCAATTTCCCTAGGGTTGACCTTTGGACATAACCTTTGAATTTTGAAACCTTAGCATTTTGGAAGTCTTAATGGGCTGAACCTTAGGGTCTTTTTAGCCCATTGTTGCACATGGCTCTTTTGCAGATGGCCCCCCTTTTTGGATCCCTATTTTCCCTCCTTTGGATCCCTAATGTGGCCGGTCTGCTAGCTTAACCAATATTCTAGCTTTTTCTCCCCTGGCACTTCCCCACATTAAATGATCAATTTAATATGAGAAAATCATTTAGGAGAATTAGATATTGATTATTATGACAGTGTGTGGGTGAGTATACCCTGCAAGCAAGGCCTCTTCTTGCTTTGGTTGACCCCCTCTTCTAGCTCATGCTACTTGAAGCTCATTGGCTCAAGCCAAGACTAGCCAACCACAAGCTTGGGCCATTTCTAGCAATAGGGGTAGTCTTGGGACAAGTGTCCCCCTTTCCCCTTTGAGAGAGAGGACTTGATAAATGCAAAAACAATTAGTTAATTCAAGTAATTTATCATCGGACCCCTTTTAAGCGTGTCCAATAGGATTCAAGCACCTCATGAAGGTAACATGGGTGGGAGCTTGACATGTGTCCTTGCTGCCTCTTAAGGCTTGGAGTTACCTTGAGTGTTTTGTGTGTGTGTATTCTCTCACTAGCCCCTACAATATGGGCTCGGTCCTTCTTATGTAGGGATCACTTTGACTTTTAGTGCTCAAGCACCTTACTCATCAAGCATGAAAAAGCACTTCTAGCTTGGGGGTGTCCCCACAAGCATCTCAAGCAAGCACAACAAAGCACCTCAAGCACCGTAGTCATCCAGAAGGACAAGCACCTCAAGCACCTTACTCATCCATCAGGACAAGCACCTCAAGCACCATAATCAAGCACGACAAGTACCTCAAGCATGACAAGCACCTCAAGCAGGACAAGCACCTCGAGCTTGGGTCGGGTTCCCACCTCAAGCTCAATCCTAACTTAGGTCAAAGGACTTTAAACACTAATCTTTGGAGGTCTTTAATGAAGCTAACCCTAAGGTCTTCTAAGCTCCATTGGTAGCCTTGCTCTTTGATAGACCATCTCTCATTTGGGCCCCTTTACCATTGGCCCTGTAATGGAAATGGCATATGAACTTAGAGAATAGCGGAATTAAGAGAATTAGAGTGAGCAACTTTGAGAGCATAGAGGGTGAACTTAATTGGTAGTAGCAGCGTAATCATAACACTTAATTAACTAAGCATGAGCAATACTTTTGCAAGAGAGAAAGTTTAGAGTATATGACAACAGTTGAGGATCGGATTTATGTGGAGCCGGTCCCCCCTCCAAAAGGCATTTGTATTATAGATTCTCTCATTAAGAGACACGTGGTACAATACAATCTTTGTGTTCCTTGAGACCTCTTTGGCGGTACGAAGATGGAAGCTTCATACACCAAGCTTTTGATTAATAGCAACAATCAATGTCACCTTGAAAACAATCAAGAACTTGTGAGCATTATCAATCCTTGTGTTCTCTAAATAATTTGGGTGTATGAAGATGTAAAATTTTATGCATCAACTTTTGTTTAAAGCAACAATTAATCTACTTGCATGAAGTAATTAATATACTTGCAATAAACCATTAGCCTTCTTGAAATAAGCATAACATAAACTTGTGGAAAGCATTGACTATCCCAAGCTTCAGTTCCAAGACCTCAAACACCTCTGAAGGTGGAAAGAGCTAGCAGGGAATGAGGGTAGGGAAGAGGAAGAAGAAGTATTCCATAGGAGAAAGAAATACTTCCTCACTTATCATCACTCTTTTTGCTTAGCATACATAATAGCATAGTAATGAAGATGGAGAAGATGGAAAGCTTAAGCATTGAAACATAGCTCTTGGTTGGATTTGCATTCCATAGCCAAGATTGTTGGTGTAGGCTCTCAACTTCTCAAGGAGCTTGGAGAGGAGATGGAGCTCTTGCACCTTGCATAGCACACCATGAGAGTGTTTGTGAGTGTGTGTGGGTGAGTATACCCCCTAAGAAACCCCCTAGCTTGCTTGGGTTGACCCCCCCTTGTAGCTCATGCATGAAGCTCATAGGACCCCTCTAGGCCTAGACAATCACAAGCAAGAGGCATTACAAGCAGCAAGGGTAGCCTTGGGACAAGTGTCCCCCTTTCCTAAATTATCATTGGATCCCTTGGGTGGCCAACCAATAAGCTTCAGGCACACGATGAGGGCAACATGAGGAGGAACTTGACAAGTGTCCCTTTTGCTTTCTTTGTACCATGCATGCCTTGTGTGAGTGTGTGGGTGTTCTCTCTCACCCCCCTCATGTAGGGCTCGCCCCCTCCTTGTAGGGATTGAATATTTGACTTTTTGACACCTCAAGCCCCTCATGCATAGGCCCAGTTCCCACCACAAGCTTGTCCCTTAAGCACTTTAAGCTTGGGCTGGGTTCTCACCTCAAGTACAACCCTAGAATCTCAAGCATGTCAATCGCCTCAAGCATCTCAATGATCAAGCACCTCAAGCACCTTAGTCATCAATCATGAAAAACAGGACAAGCACCTCGAGCTGCATCGGGTTCCCACCTCAAGCTCAACCCTAGCTTACCCAGAGGAATTTTACACACATTATTGGAGGTCTTCAATGAAGCTAACCCTAAGGTCTTATGCTCCATTGGTTAGCTTTGCTCTTTGATAGACCATCTCTCATTTGGGCCCCTTTTTTATTGGCCCCGTGTTGAGATAGATCTATAAGTACATCTCAATATTTAACCGTTGTTCTCATTTATTCTCCCACATTAAGTGATTAGTTTAATCTGAGAAAATCACTTGGGTTAGTTAGATATTAGTTTTTATGAAAGGCCCTGTGTTTTGAGATAGATCTATAAGCACATGTTTATATCTTAACTCTTGTTCTCATTTATTCTCCCACATTAAGTGATCAGTTTAATATGAGAAAATCATTTGGGTTGGTTAGATATTAGATTTTATGACATTGTCTATAAGCCAATTTTTGAGAAGGCCAACCTATAAGTGCAATGTAGGAAAGGCCTCTAAAATTTTGAGATATCAAAAAATAGTAAAAACGTAGGCTTCTTAAGTGCCCTTTGTTTCCAATCAGGCTCAAGCACATCAGTGCCATCTAACTTCTTTATTGTCATATGCCCTTAGTGTCCTCCGTCTTTAGTTACTCTTTAGCTACCACTAGTGCTTCATCGGTGTCACCTAATCTATTGTTGCCTTTGGCTACCACTGCTATTGTGTTTTTTCCCCACGAACTTGCTTTCTTTGGAGATTATGCTTAGCCACCTCTAGTTTCTTTGAGGATACCTATGAATGTTGCATGATATCTCCTACAAAAAAATTGGGCTTCATCCATGCTATTGTGAGCCATTTCTTTTTCTATAATTGTGTTTATAATAGCTTATTAAAGCCCAACAATGGCTTCCTTGAGGTGGCTTTAATTTTCTATACTCAGTCTCTTGAAGAAAAGAATTAACACCACCACTGATTACATAATAACAGTTGGTTGCTTAATGCAACATTGAGTATGGTAGTTGAAAACAATAGGGAGGATTGTAGCTTTTTGCCATTGATGGCCACTAATTACTCAAGTGCTATCTCTATTGCATCCTCTTCTAGACTTTGAAGTTGATTGCTTCCCAAGAACAAGCCAAAGCTTTGAAACGGGTTGAAGAGAATAGTTCCACGGAGGATGCAAGCATAGTAGATTCATAAAGGAGAAGTAGAGAGTGTAGTTAATGTTGCAGACAAAAAAAAAGAGTTTTCATTAAGGTTTTTTAGAGCCTTAAGTAGGCCTTACAAAATTTTGACTTCATTCTTTCTAAGCGACCACCCAAATAGGGCTCACCCCAACATACCTTCGGCAAGCCATGATGTGGAAACATGAACTTGAGTTTAAAAGTGCAGCTTGATGTGTTTTTGTGAGTTTTCTTGCAAGGAATGAAATATGTTTACTTAAAAAACAATCAAGAATATTGCATATCATATCATGCTTGTGAACTATAAGTGGAAAACTGGGTACCAAATCCATTGAGATGTGTTTCTAAGGTCTCTCAAGAATAGGAAGTGCATGCAAAAGACTCAATTGCTTATGTGTCATAGACTTAATCTTTTGACATACCAAACAAGATGAAGCATACTCCTCTACATCAATACGCATAGTCAGCCAATAAAAACCAGCATAGGAGCGATTTATGCAATTCCTTAATAATTATTAGGGAGCAAAAAGGTTTGGCGACACACAATTTATGCTTGAAATAAAGAAAATGATTTTGACACTATTTTGGTAACCTAATAGGACATAAAAGTGTCCTTTCAACGTTTTGAAAAAACCTCCAAACTCACATAGTCTGAAATAACTCAGAATCTATTGGTTCATCTCTTAATGAAGTTGATGAGATGCCTTCAATACTTTTGGATATAAAATCTACACCACAATGAGTTTTACTTGGCTTGTGAAAGATCTTAAATTCAAAATCCAAAAGAAACATCATCCATCTGATCAATCTCCCTTAAATGGAAATTTTATTGATCAGATATAAAAAAGCATGATGATCTACATAGAAATAAAGTAATTTTCCCAGCAAGTAATGTTTAAACTTAGTAGCACTAAAGACCATTCCAAATGCTTCCCTTTATGTAGTTGAATATCCCTTCTTTGCATTGCTAATGGCAAACAAAGGACACTCATAATCCAACCTGCCTTCTGGTTGAGCTAGTATAGCACCCATCACCATTCCATATGTATCAACAAGCACATAAAAGATTACATTTCATCTCGGTTGGCAAAGTATTGGTTTTGTGCTTATAGCTACTTTTAATGGTTGGAAGGAAACTTAACACTAGAGGGGACCAACTATACCTAAATCCTTTCTAGGTTAATTCATATAGCAATAAAACCTTTGTTTCAAACATATGAATGAATCTTTTATAAAAGCTGACATATCCAAGAAAAGAGCTTAACGTAGACACATTTGTTGGTGCTATAGATTTATGGATGCCTTTGACCTTGTCTTCAGCCATTTTAATGCCATTTATAGACACCAAATGGCCTAACAATTACCTTTTGAATTATTTGAGCATTCAACTCTCGATAATCCACACAAACTCTGAGTTTTCCATTATTCCTTGGTACCACCACAATCAATCACTGCTTTCCATTTCAGTGATGAATCTCACCATCATAAGGTTTTTGGACTCTTCCTTGACCTTCTTTGCATAGTTGGGATGCATCCTGTATCTTTGTAATCTGATTGGAAATGCATCAAGGTTTGATGGTATTCTATGTTGGCAAACTTCTAGGTATACCCCTTTTCAAATCTGTATGCTCCCATGCAAAAACATCTCAATATTTTTGAAAAAGTTGTATGGCCTTTTCTTTAAATGATGGCTTCAGATGTTTGTTGATCTTGATTACCTTTGGATCTGCTTTCGTGCACACGTTCCACTCTTCCACTTCCTTGTTATCTGGTGATAGCCAATTGGGTGTCCCACCTCCTTTATTATGGCCATTGATTCTTCCTCTTTCTCTCTTCTTATCCCAAAACTACATAAGTCTTTCTGTTGGATATCTAAATTAGCTGATACCTAATCTCCTTTAGATGTCGCACAATCACTTCTTTAAAGTGTCTGTGCATTTTGATTTTCAAATTCCATGTTATCGTTATATGGTATGGCCATTCTAGGTGTATTATTGTTTAGGATTGGATCAATCTCTGGACCTGTTGTTGTTGGTGTGGCACCTTCTGAAGTTGGGCACTATTTGAACTTGCCACGCTTGGTCTTTGGTTCATTCCTTCTTCTGCCTCTACACCATCCATGCATTTTGATTTTTCTCATTTATTTGATTTTGTAAGATTTTTAGCATATTGATGTTTCTATTCTTGAGCCTTTTTCGACTCTTAAACAAATGCATGCAGATCAATTTTAGCTACGGGGAATATGTTCACGGAAGCCAGCATCCTTTCTATCTTCTTCATGTGATACTTGTTGCATAGCTCTTCATGTCACACTGCCTATTAGTTTGAACCTGAATTCTTCTGTTTGACCCCTAGATTGTGAGCGTCTAATCTCCTACATTCATTAACCAAGGTCTACCCATTGATTTGGAGATTCTCTATTAGGCCACTAGCTTGCACAATTTGTTGATTTTGCATTCTAATTTTGAATGGTGTAGGCTTCATCTCTGTACTTCATAGTTTAAGCCTAATATGTTCTCCAAGAATGTTTACACCAGCACCTCCATCCAGTATCACTCTAGATAATGACTCCCATTGCTTTTGTACATTGTATTCAATCTAGATGAATGGTACTTCATCATCCTTAATGTCCAACCAATCTATATCCATCACTTCAGATGGAGTTATCTGATGTCATCTAGCTCAATAGTGAGCTTTTGGATTTTTTCACATACCTTCACATAGATTTCATCATGCTCATTCCCAAAGCTAGAGTTTGAATTGGATGATCTCTCTTCTAGAAAAGTGTCCTTGCAGTGCCATGCCGCTATTGGCCTTCTCTATCTCTTGATCAATGGACCTTTTGAACCTTTTTGTTAATAGATCCTCAAGTCAGCTTTGAGTTGCACTACCTTCTTCTCAGGGCTCTTCTCATCAGAGCCTTTTACTGGGATTTTTTTTTTGCCTTTTCAGCATTTTATATACCAAATCAGGACAGTGGGATTTCTAGTCTTTGGGCTTCTAAATCTATGGGCAAAAGCTTCTAAACAGATTGGGGTACTCAGCACTTTGATTTCTTTGGCTTTTTATGATGCAGATCCTAAATGATCTGATAGCCAACACCCTTTTTTCCTACCACTCATCCACTTCGTTTGCATTCCCTTCAGCCTTCCATATTGCCCTTTGCTTCTCTTGCCACTCATCAATTAATTGTCGTTCCCTTTAGACTTCTATAATGCTTCTATAATGCCCTTTACTTTTCCCACTTCTAAGCCTCTTTATTTTGCTTAGGTTGATTGGTTAACTCTTTTGGTATTTCTTTGATGTCAACCCTAGTGCTCCTAGTGATCACATGCACTGGTATTGGCTCTGCCATCTTCCCCTCAGTCACTTAAGCTTTTACATTCTTTGGACATTGCATTGAGAAATACGCGTACTTTCCATAGGTATAATGGCTAAAATTCCCTTTGGTAAAATATATGTCTCTTCCTCTACCTTGAATAGAGAAATTCTCATATGACCCCCTTCCAAAAATACCTCTGGCGGTTGTTCCATTGTTTGGGTTTTTAGAAACATTAGATTCCTTCTTCACAATTTTAGGATTGGTCAATGCAATCACGGATACGTATTTACCTTCTTTAAATTGGTGTATCTTGATCTTACAGTTATAACGGAAACGACCATAAGTTTTACATTCTGTGCACTGCTGTGATGTTGTTTAGTCTTGCATCTAACACACCAAGTTTCCACCTTGCCCAAAGATTGCTTGGTTTTTGAAATCTCAATTGTTTGGAGGGTTCTTCAATCTTCTTTGACCTTCCAGGTTTTGGGTGGTTCCTTAAAGTGCTTATCCTCAAATTAAGTAGAGTTTGAGGTTGTTTCTACAAAAAAGCTCTCACTAGAGCTAGAGACAATTTTTTCTTTTTTGCTCCTTTCCTTCTTAGCCTTCTGTTCCAACTTTCTTCTTGAACCACATCATTGAAATTTTAGTTGGAGTTGGAACCTCTTGGTCCCTTAGGTTTTTGTTTTTGAATCCATTCAAAAACCATTCTTGCATTTGTGTTTATGATGGTTGTAGTTGTCAAGTCAGCTCCTTAATCTTTTCCACATAGCTCCTCATAAACAAACTCCCTTGATGTATCTTGTCTAATTCATAGAGTATATCTTCATCACCCCTAGTTTCAATGTATTCCAAGATGAAAGCCTTCTTCAATTTAGAGTACGTCCTTAGCTTACATGATGGATAGTGGAAGTACCACTTTCTAACTGCATCTTTTAATATCTCAAGAAAATACTTTGCCGGTTTGTCCTCATATGATATGCTTAAGGTCAGCATATTGCTCAAAGTCCCTTATGTGCACATCGGGGTTATCTTTCCTTTTGTCTTTGAACATTGGGAAGGAAATGTTTAGGTCATTGGTCTTCTCCCAATGTCTAGGTTTGTCATGGTGATCAAGTTTTGTCTCTCAATGTGTGGGCTTGACATGGTAATCAATTTATTTGTCCCAATTTGAAGGTTTCTCATGGTAATCAGTTTCAGTCCATTGTCACTATTTTAGGTTCCTTGCCTTTGCGAGGTTTTTTCATTGATTCAGAATGCTTGTATCTGTGCCTCTTAGATTCACTGGTATCAGTGGTTTCCTTGGCCTTGCCTTTCCTAGAGGAATGGCGAACACTATGTAAATGTCTTTTAGACCTTTCAAAGTATCTTCAAAACCTCCGTGATCGCACTTTTATTGAGTACTTACAGTGCCCTAAAGCTTAGTGTGCTTTAGCTTCTTTGTTGCTTCGATCCATTTTTGTCTCCTCAAAATTTTAGAGCATGGCTGAGTATTTGAATCCTACTGTGACACTTCATCAACAATAATGATATGATCCTCTTTCTCGGCAACCACTCTTATGGATTTTTTATGTTTGTTTGGACGGTGGACATGCATTTTGATTGGATGACTAGATCTAAGTTCAAATCCAAGATGCTGGTTTTGTCAAGAGCTTTAGCTCAATATCATGATTGTGATAATAGATTGAGCTACAACTTGACAACTTTTAGGGTTTGACTTAGAGCTACTTGGTAGGGAATCTAAGTATCAGATAAGCAAGTTAAGTCATACTCATAGTTCAAAACTTCAGATATAAGATGTTTAGACAACAAAGAATTAGATAAAGGAAATACAGATGAGTCTAGCACCAAATTATAGCCTAGGGGATTCACTCTATATATAAAATGGGACGCCACTTGCGAGTGGAAAACTTATATAAAACCCCTATATATGACTCATAGTAGGAAATATGACCCCCCTTTCTACGCTTATACGATAATTAATGCAGAAAACTATCATACCCCTATCTTACATATAAAATTTAGGTCTCACATGATCTAACTGAGTAAAACTAGTCAAAGAGCGTGTAGCATAGTGACTAGCAATGTACTAAGGAACCACTTATGTTGATAACCAGATGTACCTTCAATGTGTCTTAGTTTGACTTTCAAACTATGTGCCCGTCTAGCTACTCGTCCAATTCTGACCCATCTAAATTACTAAAACAATATGGTTAGAAAGTTGTGCTAGACTGTCCACGTAAATTTACATTTAACAAACTCTTTATAGCTTTCATCCCTCAACAAATGAACTATAATCACAAAACAAGCAATTAATACAAAGCAGTGTTAGTTCTTGCATGTATGTTTATAGCTATTGACTCACAAGTTCAAGGGAAGACTCTTTTGGGAAGTCATGATTTTGAAACACAAAAACTTCCTCTCATTTTTTCCTTTTCTCACTTCTCACACCCCCCCCCCCCCCCCCCCCAAAAAAAAATAAAAAATAAAAATGATACCTCCTCCCTTATTTTTACGTTTGGGAGATAAATTATTGGGGGCCTGCCCCCCTAACTTATATGTTGATGTAACTTGTAAAAAAATCCCCCTCCCTGCACTTACGTGTGCAGTAAGTTTTCCATGGTGAATCCCCCAGGGATTATAGATATCAGCATACAAGCTAAAATGTATTGAATAAATGGACAAGTTCAGACTAGGAACACTCAATTAGAGACACTCATAATGTAGTTCAAATTCATATTCCGATTCAAGTTCAGATACAAAGCTTAATGATGCAATGAATATTTAGATTATAGCTTGGGAGAGGTTCTAACTCACAATGATACATTGGTGTTAACTAATTGACATCACATAACAACATATGCTAAAGGACCAAGCCTTACAGATCGATGCACATCAATGATAAATATTAAGAAGCAGTAAAGATTAGAGTTACACATTTTCACTTTTTCTCAAAATGGTCATGTAAATTTCCAATTTATTTCAAGCCATTGTAATAATTGTAATCTGTTATGGGCTCAATGAGAGTTCCAAGCTATAAAGAATATGTCAGTTGGTGTGCCTAAGTTGCAGTAACACTTATTTGTGGAGCCCTAAAGGCCTTGGACGCTCGGACAATGCACATTTTAACTAAGGAAGCATGGATATCAAGAGGAAAATAGCTAGGATGAATAGAGCTAAGTTATGTTGACTCTTTGTTTCATGATATAGGAATGAATGCATGCGTACCTTGTGTGGAAAATGATGCTTGGAATGGGAATCTTAAATTACAAGCCGAATAAGCACATAAAGATTAACTTTTGATTAGCAAGCATGGTAGGGTGATTATCTTAAGATCCTTGATCTTGCATTATGCGCATATTTATGGAGACATAATATAAGAATTAATTACATAATAGGATTCTTGCATTATATGCATATTGATGGAGTGCTTTTTTTAAACAAGGTGGGATGAGGTTCATGTCTATTATAAAAAAACATGATCAAGAAGATCATTTTTAATAAGTGTGGGAATCATCTCAAGAGACACCAAACTCAACCTTTCTTTTTTCTTCTTACTCAAGGGGGCACAAGGTTACCACCATAATCTTGTGAATAGAAAACAATCCTTTAGCAAAAATGAAGATGAGAGAAGCTATATATTTATGGGAACCTACCGCAATTAGAGGAAGAATCAAAGAGCTGCTACACATTTCACCCTCATGATCACCCCGTCCCTTCTTGATCGGGGACACCATAGGTGGTGGCATCCCCAACAGACAACAACGACAACTTCATAACGTGCCAACGCAGTAATGGAACATGTGAGCATGAGTAGAGATAGCATCCATGTGGTAACTATACACAAAAAAACTTGCAAGGACCCTCAAGGATTTCATTGACGTGATCACGATCGTGTAATTACATTAATAACTCTAGTAATTACACGAGAAAAACACGTGATCACGTTAATTGTTAACATGACTTTGATGATGACCTGCAAAAACCCATAGAGCCGGTTAGCCCATCGGGCAAGAGAATATTCCTTGGTTAGCCCGACGAGTAAAAGGCATTGCCCGACGGGCTCGTCAAGAAAATAAAAAACCTTGATGGGCATAATTATATAAAGTAAACAAAGAGGTTAAGGTGGTGCTTTGACTAGGAAAATCCCTGGGGAGTGTATCCGAGTGCCGGGTACAATTATCTCCTCGTGAATTGACCTAAGGTTGCAGAGTCACATGTCCTTTTTTTTGGGCCAGACGTGATTCTTAATTCGATAACCACTTCTAAAAATATTTAAACCCTTTAACCGAACATAAAGGTATGAAACCAAAAAAATTGAAAATTTGGAGAGTTATGCTCATTGCACGATGAAGCCATTTGTCCAAATGAGGGTTGTAATTGGTTTTAGAAGATGAGCATATGCAAATGACGAGTTGATAGTCAAGGGTTGGATGTCATGTACTAGTGTACTGGGCATATAAAGATCCTTGAAGTCTTGCATTTTTCACCATCATACGTTTGAGTTGATATACATTGTCACTGCACAATATAAGAACTGTAATCCTTAATTGGGTGAAAATAGCCTTTATATATCAAATTGGTTGCATAAGGGGACTTGGAATCACTTCTTCACAATAAGTGCGTTGTGATTGAGGTGAATGGCAGCTTGAGTAGAAAGAAAAAGTGAAAGAGAAAATTACATGTCTACGTGGCAACGTAAACAAGGCTGCTTGTTGGTGGAGGAGTGTAATGGATGCATACCATGTAATGATGACCGTTATGTTTGCGATTTGCAACCTTGATAAAAAAACACCAAATATGGCAAAGTGTGGATGACATGGTGGTCAATCCAACAAAGTCTTGAAAACCTTGAGGAGCTGAAAGAATTTGTAGCAGAGAAGAAGTGGCGACGTACCATTCTCTGGCAAACATCGAAGAATTTTGACCAAGTGTTTTCATGCAAGATGGAAGAGCGCTCAAAGTCCACTCCATAGTGTGGCTTACATGCTCGATCCGGAGTATTTGAATTTAGATCTGATATTCAATACAGAGGTGGTCAATGATGTCTATCACGTGGTCAGCACATTCTACTCCAACGTTCAAGACCGAATTGATTGTATCAAAGAAATGAGTGCATTTAGATTAAAAGAAGGTCCTTTTGCTAATGATTTTGTACAGTCAATGGCAAAAGAGCAACCTGCATGGTAGTGGTGGATGATGAATGGTGGAGATCATTACTCGACCTTACGTCCCATAGCAATGAAAGTACTGGAACAATGTGCAACAAAATCAATTTCAAAGAGAAATTGGAGTATGTACAAGTATGTTCATAGGACTATTCGCAATAGACTTAGCAGACAGAGTGGAAAAATTCGTGTATATGTTTTGCAACAAAAATATATTGCATCACATCGAAAGTGCTGGCTACGAGGAGGAAATGCCAGCCTGGTTGTATGATTGTCAAAACAAAGATAAAGAAAAGTTCAATGTCGGTGTATCTCAATGCACTATAGACAAAATAAAAGAGAATCTGGTAATAGATGTGGTTGAATTACAAGGAGACCCACAACGCTCAAACTTAGAACCAGATAACAACTTCACATATTTGATATAGCTTGGGAGTAGAATAAAGATTGTGTCAAAAACCAATATGAAAGAGCTTGTATTCAATGTGTTTTGTTCATATACAATGCTTCATATTCACGATTATACATAGATTCGCGATCTCAATTGTTATGCTCAGAAGCAGCATCTCAGTCACCAAACAAGTTTCTAATTGTGCTAGGAGTATCTTGGCGGGCCTTCTTGAATTTATACTCATTTTCCATGCCAAACATAACATATATACCTTGTGGAATATCTTATGAATAGATTGCACATTGGCTACTATTTTGGATTAAACAAATAAGACAGACGAAGTGATAATAATGACCACATGTCAATGTATAACATCCACTCCATCCATCAAATTCTTGTAGTAAAATGGACATTGGGAAGATGAAGATGCATCCAAAGTAGACAAGGGGACAAATCTGGATGGAGGACAAGGTGAATGTTGTGTGTCCCTTGTACAAGCAGAGGATTCACTCGCTGTGTCAGATTCTGAACATTTGGCTTAGGCAATGAATACTTTTCTCCATCCGGCCTGTGAGAGTTGGGGTGTTTGGGTGGCTATAGAAATCCGTGTTGTTTCTTCATCTTTCTCTATCAGTTGTGTGCGTAAATATATTTCTCTCTCTTTAACTGTAAGTCAATGTGAGATCATCTCGAGTGAAAGTGACACCATTCTCCCTAATATCATGGGTGAAAACAGTTGTCTCCTTCGACAAAAAGTCTACTGGTCCCCGTTGCACAAAATGAACATATAATATTTTTGAAAAATATAACGCACAATCTGTATTGTGTGGTGGATGGCCATATACTTCCAGGTAGATCCTCTCAGCTTTTTCTTTTATCGCTTTGTGGAGTAACTTTGATACCTTCCACCGTCCTTTCTTTATCTCCACATCCTCACATGACCATATTGTTTTGATCATGTCCTTGGTCACTTCTTTATTCATCTCTTTCCATTGCATGTGGTTTTGATTTTCTTATTTTGAAAGTCGTTGAGTAGTGCACGTCGCTTGTTGTGCCGATATACCATGCGCTAGAGATTTCATGCGCTAAAATGCATTAACAGCCGCTTGTTGTTGATCATCAAGCACATATTGGGTACCACAAACTTGTTCTTCATCGGCCCTCTTATCTTAGAGCTGCAATGGACAAATAGACAAATATTCAATAACATTGACAAAAATATATTCTCATGATTTAACAGTCTCACAAATACACAAAGTAGATCCATCTCGTCCACTACATAAGACATCATAGGCCAATTAAATCAAATCACAATTGATGCGACTAAACAAAATCACAACTGACCGAACCAATTGAACCACAAGACAAATTTGAAATACCCGGACAACAAGACAAACTTGAAATGAATAAGATAATTGATCCGATTAAAATACAAGACAATTGATCCGATTGAAATACAAGACATGACTCAATGAGGTGAACCACCCCAAACCAGATAATACACTTCAATATAAATGACATACCCCAAAAAACAACACAAATGTATATCACAAAAATGTTTAGGCCGGGTAAAAAGATGGTGCAAGTTCAATAAGTGGTCGTTGGACAAGATTAGGGTCTGTCTTTAAATGTTCTTTGAAAAATATCAAAACATCAGATGCATTTCTTCTATTTTCCCGCTCTCTTAACTTCATCCAATAGTCTACCTTCATCTAAATGGCCCTCATAACATCTTGGTCGGGGTGGTAAAATACTTCTTCTGGGAAATAAACTTTCCGGGCTTCACCACTCACAGCTGCTTGCACATCTTGGGCCATCTTCAATCTCTTGGGTAAGGAAGCTTGGTCCTGAGCTTTCACCCGCTTCATCTTGACTTTATGTTCCTCCCATAATTTTTCCCAGAGCTCTAATTTTGTCATATCACAGGCACGAGGGATATCTTCCTTTAAGTCTCTGCAAACAGACTTTCATAATGCCCAACACTGTCCTAACCTTATGGTGGGGGTCAAATTCTTGAATTCATGTTGGAATCAGCAACTGATATTGGCCTTCACCTCGCAGCCTACACTCTGTGTTCTCCCACATAGCGCTAGTGAGGTCTTTAATGAAGACGTCGCTTTCACTAGTCTGCTGTAGGTGGCCATCTACACATTATGATATTGCAAAAATACATTCTCTTTGAATGGCACGCATAATAATTTTCTTTTGATCTGGCGTCTTTTTAACACTGGACAATAAAAAACAACATATCAAATATAAATTCATGGCTGCAAACTGCACTAACACTCTCACAGTAGTTCATACAAACCATAACCATGACTTGAAGACTTTAGAAATGTGCATGAATATATTGATAAACATCCGAAACAATTTTTACTTTCAAACGCAATGTTTACTCGTGTAAAATGCAGAGCAAATAAGTACTTTTTAAGAACTTCATCCAGATCAAACAATACATGTTAAAAATTTGAAACATTCCAGCATATTGTAAATTTATAATGAATGGCAAGTGGTAACCATCTTTTTGCAACATTTTTCAGCCTACTCAACGTCCTCTTCCTCATATGTGTATATATTTTTCTACGCTATTAAGTTATCTAGAGTAAATTCCCCCTCTTCCTTAAACCTTTGTGGAGACACATACATTGTACTCTTCCCAAAAATGTCACCTTAGTCATATATTTATATTACCACCCTTTTCTTTTTTGCTTTGTAAAGAAAATTAAATAACGAACTATCTACCCCAAAACTTTCTTACCTCTTGTGAATTAGTAGTAGAAAAATAATATATCCATCTTCCATCCCATATAGATAAATTACCATGGAAAATCAACTCTCCACTTGTCTTTACCAAAGATTATAGTCCATCTCTACAAGTCTTCTATGCCCCCTACATAGGTGGCCCAATATCTCTTAAGAATATACATATAGTTTTTCTCCTTTCAAAAAGACTCAAATTGTATATTCTTTTCACAAGCAAATAATATTGGTCCCTCCTCTATTTGTTTAAGCATCATACCCTTTTGAAAAAGCATGATTTCCCTTGGATACATACAAGCAAAGGGCCCATACAAGAAGACTTGGAAGCAAAAGGTTCCCTAGCCTAGTGTGGACCTTCCAAAACGAATTCCTTGGTGCATGGGCATGAAGAATAGTCCAAATTCATATCAAACATGTTGAGAAGGTCAAATTTTCCTTTTGAAGCATGTCATTCCGAGCTACAGGTAAAAAGTTATGGTCAAAATAGTGTAAATCTGTCAGATTCACAGCAAAAGGGAACTATAAATAGTGTAAATCAAGAGGGTGAGATCTTATTTTTCCCATACTCATCTTCTAGAAGAGCAATGAGTGTTCAAGGTCACTTGCATGTGATGGGACCAACCTAAAGACGCTTTCTAAATGCCAAGATAGACAAGTTGAGATACCCTGCAGGAGCCACCCGTAGGGCCTCATGGTGGGGCCCACCTACATTATGCACCCCTATGGAGCCTTCACGGTCTAAAATGATATTTTTGGTGAATAAATAGTCCCTTTTATGTCCAATATTCAATGAGTGGTCAAAGGACACTTAATTACGGCTAATCACTCACCCTAATTAAGTGTAGCATAATCCCACTCCTACACAACTATAAATAGCCCCCCTTGGAGAGACTCAAGGACACACACCTATATTTTCAACTTCATGTTGTTCTTGATCAATAGTAGAGAAACCCCCAAATCTCCCTCTTTCACATCCTCCCTCCTAACCCTCCTCTTTGGAGGAAGTGCAACTCTATCCTCCACTCTTTCTATTCTACAATCTCTTACTCCATCAACCCAATAAATCATTGTAGCACCTCAATAACTTGTAAATACATCATGATCTCTCTCATGGTTATGTTAATGATCATTAAATCATCTTCAAACAATCAAGTGTTGCAATTCGTGATGGTTAGCCAGTGTCTGTCTATCCCTTAAAAGGTGTGCAAGAAATCAAGTAAGTGTTCTACTCTCAATTTACCATTGGTTTGTTTCTCCACACTTATTCAATTAGTCTAAAGAAAATTCTCACTCCAACTCTCTTTTGGTTCATTACATATGCACGTGGCTACCTCTCATGGTGATTTTATTTGTCACGGCATTGCATAGATGGAGATGAGCTCTCTATGCAAAGTGTGTTAGTTCGATGTAGGTGATTCTCTTGTGTGCTTGAGAGGCAGGTCTTGTGCGCGTGATTTTTTTGATGAGTGCTTGAGGGAGGAGGAGTTTGGATGTATCATGGGTATTCTTATGGGGAGAAGGTGAATGCTATTCCACAAATTGAATATTTACATTTGATGCACGACATTGGGTTGCATAATCATTGATGGTGTCAAGTGTCCAAAGTGTACATAGAGTAAGGGTTCTCAAAGTGTGTTGCTTGAGTGGGTGAGTGCAAGCGTTATTTTGATTGGTTTCCTTATCCACTCCCAAAAGAAGGTGGTGCCCCAAGTAGTGTGCGTACCTCTTTACGAACATTTTATGAGGGTAGGCCCATTGGTTTGGGTTTAGAGGCCCCACTTCAAAAAGCTCGCCCTCAATAACTTATATTTTTCACTGTGCACTCTCACACTAGTTCAAACAAAGCATACACCGACTTAAAAACTTCAAAAAATTGTGCAAGATTATATTTATTCATGCTGATAATTATTTTGACTTTAAAATGGTATGTTTACTCGTGTAAAATGCAATAAAAATAAGCCACCCTCATAAAATTGTCAAATTTTAACACAACATGTTAAAAAACCAAAACAATTCAAATTTTTTTGATAAAACAAAATGACTAAGTTTATTTTGTACGTTATCACGATTCACTTCAAAAATAATGCCTCTTGGAAGATAGATGCATCATGATGTACATATTACCAATTTTATTTTAGCTTATTTAAAACATTGAAAGTATACAAACTGCGCTAGGAAATTGCAAAGAACGTCTTGCTCTTTAAAAAGATAAAAATAAATATTTAACATTCAAATTGTGTGCGTATACTTTTTACATAGAATCTATGTAAATGTAGCATTTAAATAGCAATGATGATTGATGAATAAAGCATTCTTTGAATATAATTAGCTAGTATATATTTTCATAAGAACACTTAAAAACAACAATATCAAACAATTCAAACATTAATTGTATCTAAAATACTCTTCAAGGCCGCGTTATCGACCAAGTATTTCATATACTTAATACTTTAAAAAATAAATTGCACATGCACATAAAAATTATATGGCACCTGTACGGCCGGGTTAATGACCTGAACGTCGCATTTATGTAAAAATAAATACTTCTAACAAACGACACTCAATTAGCCGCGTTACCAACCGAGTGCCATCCGAATCTAAGGAGAAATAATGTCTTGCATACGAGCATCATATAGGCGCGTTATCGATCGATGCCTATATGTTTTTTTGGGAAGGGGAAGAGAAGTTGACTCACCAAAAGGATACTAGAATCCCCTTGTTACTGACGTAGTACCCAGACAGTGAGCCAATACTTACCACAAGGACACCATATTCCCTGCGTCATCGAGGTGATGCCCCCGTGGTAAGCATTGTTCTGTAGAATAGCTTACGCCCAGACTCCCATTGTATGGTAAGGTACCTTATGACTACCGTGCAATATGACAAAAGGCACACTACCACACAACACATACACACACACAACACATACCTGGGTCATGTGGTCAGGTACTCCGCTACTGCTGTGCACTTCGATGCAGAGCACGCTCCCTCACAACCCTCTTACTCCCTCTCTCCTCTTGACGCACCTACGAAGTCAGTCGTCTCTCTCTCTCTCTCTCTCTCTCTCTCTCTCTCTCTCTCTCTCTCTCTCTCTCTCTCTCTCTCTCTCTCTCTCTCTCTCTCTCTCTCTCTCTCTCTCTCTCGATAAATCAAGGAATAACACCCAGCGGGCCCGTTCGGGGCCCTATATATAATATTTTGCGGCCTCGTCGGGCTTCTTGGCTTTCTTGGCGAGCCTGCAAGGAAAACTGAAATTCTCGGCGGGCTTTTTGTGGGTTCCCAGGTTGCTCTTAACCGGCTTCTTTGTGATCATGTTAAGTGTGATTATGTAAGTGTGTCAATAAGATCTTGTGATCACACAAAATTTGTGGTAATTACCTAAATATTAAATCCCTTTGTAGCAAGGCAAATCAAGGTCGACATCTACACCCCATCTTAAGCTTTTGCCATCCAGCCACTCGCTTTCTCTCCCCCTCGTCTGCAACGGATGATGCCCACACAACATGTGAGTATAGAGAATGAGGAAAAAGGTGGGCACCACCTTTTTAAGTTCAGGTGAAAAGTACCGACTCATGGTTATAGATGGTTAATGCCTCATGCACATGAGCAGTTTGCTTCTCTCTCTCTCTCTCTCTCTCTCTCTCTCTCTCTCTCTCTCTCTCTCTCTCTCTCTCTCTCTCTCTCTCGGTGCGAGTCTAGAGTATTAAGACAGATCCCACTTGAGAGAGTGGTTAATATACATGAGGATTATTGAGCAAGTGTTTGCTTGCATCACCCTAAACCCCAACAAGAAGAATAGGAACAAGATAATGACATGAAAAACAAAAAATATTTCCCATAATTGAACAACATATAGGTTGATCCTTGATTTGAGATACGAAACATCACCAAATCAAGGTAGCATGAATGTGAGTGAAAAAACCCTTGGGGGGACAAGAGAAAATCCCACAATCCCCAGATGTTGCTCGTTGTTGCATTAAAGATACTATCTCAAATGATACAAAGAGTCAAGTTACAAAAATAATTGTCCACAAATGGAAGTGACTATCTACTACATTTCCTCCTCAGGAGAAGGTCCACAAACTTTCTTCTCTAAATACTCATAGAAGACAAATAAATCACCCTTTAACATTAGACAATGACAAATCTCTTTTGTGCAAGCAAGTCCCAAGCCACCACATCCAACAAAGACATCCATAACATCGTCAACCTCATATATGAATGTTGCTAGTGAAGCAGTCCGGGGTGAGTAACAAGAGAGGCAACCTCTAAACACCCATCAAGGCTCCTGTGCTGCTCAATAGGGGGTGGGGAAACCACAAGCAAGAAACAACAACAAAAAACCCACAGCCAAACAAGTGAAGGGGCACCACCTAGTCATGACCAAGAGGAGGTGCAACAAAGCACACACAAACAATCTCACACCAAGACACACACCAAGAGAGAGCTAGAGCAAAGGGAGAGTGAGAGATCCCTTTGAGAACCCTTACTCTCCCTTTGAGAAAGGGTTCTTAAAGTGTGTTGCTCGAGTGGGTGAGTGCAAGTGTTATTTTGAATTGTTTCCTTCTCCACTCCCAAAAGAAGGTGGTGCCCCAAGTATTGTGCGCACCTCTTTACGAACATTTTGTGAGGGTAGGCCCATTGGTTTGGGTTTAGAGTCCCCATTTCAAAAAGCTCGCCCTCATAAAGTGGTGCCCCCACTGAGGAACATATTTCCAAGTTACCTTCAAATTTTTAGTGATGAACAATGGAGTTCCCATCTATCCATTTCATTTTGCACAACACATTAGAGTAAATGTTCACATAGATAGAAAAGTCTTTTTCCAGCAACGCATTGTTTTTATGTTTGGTGCAGAAAGACTTAGAGAAATACTGGCATCACCCAATCCAATTATACTTCCAATCATCAATTATGAAACTTCTTTTGATGTTCACGTGTTCATTTTGTTTTAAAGGCAAGAACAAGGAGTGGTGAAGGGGTGCTCAAGGGCCATATGAAGGAACGAGGTCTTCAAACCAACAACGAGGAGTAGCACATGAATCACGATCAAAACAATGAACCTTTTAGGCCTATTGCTCGGCAGTCCATTCATATAATCATTGCAACTAAGTTTAGGTTTCAATCTATCATAAGGAGGATATTTGGATCCACTCGCCTCAATGAAATCAATGCTTCAATTAATCCATTTATTCTACCTATGATAAAGTACGAATTAACAATGGATGTGTACATCTTCATTTTAATGTAATCAGATTTATAGTGTCAACAATCTTGTGCAGCCCGTAAGAGAAAATTTTCTTTTTAAAAAAAATTTCAAAAAGTCTAAACAAAATGTCAAGTTCTTTTCCCACGTTCTATGCAAGAAGTGGGGAAGATGCGCAAGAGTTTCTTGACAACTTGGAGATGGCACATCTCATATCGAGTAGAGATAAAGAGGAAGTAAAGCTACGAGCCTTCCCGTTGGTTCTAAAAGCAGAAGCTAAAGCATGGTATGAGACCTTGCAACCCCAAATCAAGTCCAACTGGGAGAGAATGTGAGCAAGCTTCCTCTCCAAGTTCGGGCAAGGTGATACTTCTGAAGGACTATGGAAATGTCTTATTGGACATACGCAGGTATCACTTGAAGACTATCCCTCTTATGAATCAACCTTTGTCAATCTATGGGGTAGGTGGGAGGCTACATTAGAAAATCATGGTGGTGCACCTAACTTTCTAAAAAAAGAGAGATTCATGGTTGGCTTGTATCCACTTTTAAAGGCTAAAGTAGAGCTAAAATTCCCATCCACCTTCGAAGAAGCACGTGAGGTAGCCATCATCAAGTTTAGAAAACTACACTTCCTAGCACATAGAGCAAGGGGTTTGAATGAAGTGAGTGAGAGGGAGTCTTCACAAACCATGGAAGCACCAATTAGGGTCCCTCTTGCACAATCTTCACAAATAGGAGATAACTCTCAACAAGAGGTTTTACAAAGGCTAACTCAACAGCTTGAGAACCTCACTCTGAATCTAGTATAGGGCCTACCTCAACAACGACAACCAAGAGAAGGGAATCGCAATCAACGAAGACAAGCTCAAGACTTGCAATGTTGGAATTGCAATGAAATGGGCCATGGAATGTACAATTTTCCACATCCAAGGCGACTTCCGGGAGACATATATCCCCCTAGACTGCCTCCTCTCACTGTGCAGCAAGAACTAGCTCAAGGCCCACAAATCCTTCGTCGACCAGCACCACCAGCAAATATACCTCCCGTCCCACATGAGGAGGAAGAAAGAGGAGTCAACATCATCAAGCTAGAAGAGGTAATAGATGAGCATGTTCTAAACTTTGATGTTATGCCGGCAAAAAAACGCACAAGAGCACATGATAAGGATGAAGACATGAGAAGTGAAGGAACAAATTCAGTCAGAAGGGACAAGAAGAAGAAGTCAAAGATGGAAGAAGCTGAAAGTAGCAGGAAGAAAAGATCAAGGCGAAGGGAAATTGGTATCAACGACTTCCCATTGGGAAAGGAGCTAGAGCCCTACAACATCCTGGAGGATTTACAAACCCAAAAGCCAAACATTTCATGGCCTCAACTTCTACACCTATCAGCCAAAGTAAGAAGGCAATGGCCAAAGTTGGTAAGTACAAGAATTCCAAAAAAGAAAGCAAATCTTTCCATTAAGGTTGTGGCCTCAAAGCTACAAAAAGATGTGGAACCCATTGTGGATGCTTACATAAGGGGTAAAAAGGTGTCTAATGTATATGTTGATGGTGGAGCTCAAATGTGTGTGATCACGGAAAAATCAATGAACAGGTTAGGGCTTGCAATTACAAAGTCCTCTAATTGTCAAGCTAGGCTAGCCAACAACTCAAGTGTGAAGTGTTTGGAGATCATTGAAAATGTAAAAGTCTCTGTATGCAACATAGATGCACGAGTGGATATGTATGTCATGCCAGCTAAGGGGGAGGGCTATCCCATCATCCTAGGGAGGCCTTGACTCATTGCTGTGAATGCAAATCAAAAATGAGGAAGTGGTCGTTTGATTCTTAAGAAGGGTCAACCGGTGGTGTATGATTGGCGAGAAGGAAAGCAACTAGATATCAACTATGAAACCACGGCAGATGAAGAGAGCGAGGAGGAGAGTCCTTACTCAAGTGATGAGGAAGCATCAACCAGTGCATCAACCAGTGAAGAGGAGTCTTCTTTGGAGGTAATGGGAATTGTATTTAACGCCAATACCCAAGATGTTTCTGTAGAAGAAAAGCCAACAGACAATCACACACGAGGGGATGAAAGATGCCACCACCTTGAGGAAGGATTTGAGAAGATGCTTGCAAAAGATCTTACTTGTGAGGAGAAGAGGTCCTACATCAATATGTTAAGGAGGTATCCCAATTTGTTTATCACTGACTACTCACAAATAAGAGGTGTAGATGTAATAGAGCATCGAATTGAATTGAAACCAGGGACCAAACCCGTGGCTCAAAAGTTAAGGCGACTAGGATCTGTGCAACAAAAGGCCCTCCTACAAGAAGTGAATCGACTCTTGAAGGCTGGCTTCATCTATCCAGTATCCAACTCCAAATGGGTATCACCTATTGTAGTCACTCCCAGGAAGAATGGTAAGTGGAGGGTCTGCGTGGATTACAAACCCCTCAATGCTGCGACAAAGAGGGACCACTTTCCTCTCCCTTTCCAAGATGAAATTTTGAATGAAGTAGCAGGTCATGAATGCTACACTGTGTGTCATGGGTATTCAGGATATTTTCAAATTAGAATAGCAGAAGAGGACCAACCAAAAACCACCTTCATCACACCTTGGGGATGTTTTTCATTCAGAGTAATGCCTTTTGGGCTCACCAATGCTCCTAGCACCTTCATGAGATTCACAATATTTGTATTTCAGCCATTCTCTGGAAAATCTATAAGAGTCTTTATGGATGATTTCTGTATTTATAGTTGTAGATCACTTCACTGCCAAAAGGTTGAAGAGGGGCTTAAGAGGCTCCATCAATTTGGGAGACAACTCAACCCACAGAAGTTTCATATCGGTGAATCTCAGGTGGTTTTGCTAGGCCATGTGGTTTCTTAACAAGGAATTCAAGTGGATCCCTCTAAAGTAGAGGCCCTTTTGTCATTATCTCCACCAACAACAACTATGGAGCTAATGACCTTCAATCACAAAGTGAGGTACATGTCTCGCTTCATCCATCTCCTAGAAGAAGCCATCGCCCCTTTGTATAGGTTGGCAAACCAATCTACATTTGAATGGGGGAGGGAACATGCAAAATGTTTTGAGGAAGTGAAGGGCATTCTTAGCTCTCTCCCAATCCTAATGCCACCAGATCCAAAGGAGACCTACTATGTCACTCCAAGTGTAGGTTTCGAAGCAATTGGTGTTGTTTTGATGCAAAAAGATCCTAAAACATCATACATGAGGCCGATCTATTTTGCAAGCAAGGTGATGACTCCGGCCGAGAAGGGATACACTGAAATGGACAAAGTGGTCTTTGCAATCTTGTTTGCGGTAAGGAAGTTTCGATCGTATCTTCTCCCTATGCCATTTGTTTTTCTCACCTTAGAGCACAATCTACCATATGTAGTACAACACATGAGCCTCTCATCTAGAATAGATAAGTGGGTGCTTGAACTCCAAGAATTTGAATACACTTTCCTTGTAGAAGATAGCACAAGAGCAGGACTTGCAGACATTCTCACCTACAAAGTGAGAGAAAGGGAAGGATCACGACTACAAAGAGAGGAAGGCTCAAAACAGTTCAAAGTGAAGGAGATTGATAATGCCCATACTTTATGCTTTGACAGAGCTTATCAACGCCAACAAGACAAAGCAGCAAGGGGGATCATCATTTTGAACCCACAAAAGGAGGTAATGGTTAGAAAAGGTATCACTCTACCCAATGTTCACTCCAACAATGAGGCTGAGTATGCTGCTCTAACCCTTGGGTTAGAAGAATGCAAAGAATTAGACATACAAAGACTTATTATAAAAGGTGATTCTTTGCTAGTGGTCAGGCAAATCCAAGGGACTTGGAGGTGCAAGAATCGTACATTGTTTGAGTGGCTTAGTAGTGTAAGAGCTTTGATGAAGGGTTTTAAAGCAACACAGGTACAACACATTGTGAGAACTCATAACAAGGAAGCAGACTTACTCGCAAATGAAAAGCTTCAAATGGCGGTAGGAGGTGTGAAACTATATGAACCCAAATATCAAGGTCAAGAGGAGCTAAAAGAAATTATTTTCTTTCTACAAGTAGGTGAGTGTCCCAAACACTTAGACAAGGTGCAAAGACATAGACTAGTTAAGAAGGCCACACCTTACCAGTTGATTGGGGACGATTTATATCACAAAGGAAAAGATTTGGTCTTGAGGAGAGTACCAGGTGTGCAAGAGATAGAGAAAATTATTCTTTCATGTCATGATGATGTCTGTGGTGGTCACTTTTCTCAAGATATTACAAGTAGGAAGATTTTACAAGCAGGGTTTATTTGGCCGAGCTTACATCGTGATGTCCAACATTGGTGTAAGGCATGTAAGCAATGCCAAATTGCTGGGGATAGACGACTAACATATGAGCCTTGAGTCCCAATAATATCTTATGGCCCTTTTGAAAAGTGGGGTGTGGATGCAATAGGTCCCCTACCTCGTACTTCTACAGGGAAGGTTTTCATCATCATGGGTGTTGACTACATGACACGATGGGCGGAAGCAACAAGCACAACCCGAATCACAGCTAAGAGGTATCAAAGTTTATTTTTGATCATATTTGTAGTAGGTTTTGAACACCCCTAGAAATCTTATTAGATCGAGGCCCGAGTTTTAGGGCTGACCTTTTGAATGATCTCTTGAGGAGGTTAAAAGTGAAACACTTGCATTCCACACCCTACTATCCTCAATGCAATGGATTGGTGGAAAAAGTGAATGGAATGATATGTAAGATCATTTCTAAGCAGGTTGTGGACCGGCCTAATGATTGGGATCGCCATTTGACGGCGGCTGCTCTTTGGGCGTATAGGACATCTTTCAAGGTATCTACCCAATTCACCCCTTTTCATATAGTTTATGGACAGGAGGCACTTCTCCCCATGGAGGTAGAGCTCTCAAGCTTGCACGTTCTTGCAAGAGTGGAAAAAAAACCAAAGAGGTTCTACATGGAAGGATCTTAGATCTCCAATGACTTGAGCTAGATAGAGAAGAGTCCATTGATCACTACATCACCAAAGCGACAAGCCAAAGGGACAAAATCAACAAGAAGCTCAAGGGGAAAGGATTGAAGGAAGGTATGTTGGTTCTTCGCTATGATAACCGACTTGATACTCGACTTGACAAAAAGTTTTTGCAAAGATGGGAGGGACCTTTCATGATAAAAACAAAGTTTGGGAATGGCAGTTATAGATTAGCAGATTTATCAGGAAAACTCCACAAGACCAGAGTCAATGGATGGAGATTAAAGCCCTACTTTCAACTTATCAATCCGTTGATAGGAAGTCATCACCTACATCGTCTAAGCTCCAAATTGGCATGGCTCCCTTCGGCTTGGAAAATGCTCCACCTATTTTTAAAGCTTTGATATGCAAAGAAGAACCAGCCTTGGAATCTGAACATACACAAGGCAACCCTCCCATCTGCGATTTATGGGATTTGAAAAGCAGGTCTAATGGAGTAAAAGAGTGCATGTCGCTCCTCCTATTTAAAAAAAAAAGAGAAAAAAAAAAGAAGAAGAGAAAGAAACAACACCGTCCTCCTAAAGATATGAATATCTCTAGGCTTGGGGAAGGGCTAATATGAATGGCATAAAATGGTAACCATCTTTTTGCAACATTTTTCAGCCTACTCAACGTCCTCTTCCTCATATGTGTATATATTTTTCTACGCTATTAAGTTATCTAGAGTAAATTCCCCCTCTTCGTTTAACCTTTGTGGCGACACATACATTGTACTCTTCCCAAAAATGCCACCTTAGTTATATATTTATATTACCACCCTTTTCTTTTTTGCTTTGTAAATAAAATTAAGCATACAATAACCAACTATCTACCCCCAAACTTTCTTACCTCTTGTGAATTAGTAGTAGAAAAATAATATATCCATCTTCCATCCCATATAGATAAATTACCATGGAAAATCAACTCTCCACTTGTATTTACCAAAGATTATGGTCCATCTAGACAAGTCTTCTATGCCCCCTACATAGGTGGCCCAATATCTCTTAAGAATATACATATAGTTTTTCTCCTTTCAAAAAGACTCAAATTGTATATTCTTTTCACAAGCAAATAATATTGGGCCCTCCTCTATTTGTTTAAGCATCATACCCTTTTGAAAAAGCATGATTCCCCTTGGATGCATACAAGCAAAGGGCCCATACAAGAAGACTTGGAAGCAAAAGGTTCCCTAGCCTAGTGTGGACCTTCCAAACCGAATGCCTTGGTGCATGGGCATGAAGAATAGTCCAAATTCATATCAAACATGTTGAGAAGGTCAAATTTGCCTTTTGAAGCATGTCATTTCGAGCTACAGGTAAAAAGTTATGGTCAAAATAGTGTAAATCTGTCAGATTCGCAGCAAAAGGGAACTGTAAATCAAGTAAATCAAGAGGGTGAGATCTTATTTTTCCCCTAATCATCTTCTAGAAGATCAATGAGTGTTCAAGGTCACTTGCATGTGATGGGACCAACCTAAAGATGCTTTCTAAATGCCAAGATAGACAAGTTGAGATACCCCGCAAGAGCCACCCGTAGGGCCTCATGGTGGGGCCCACCTACATTATGCACCCCTATGGAGCCTTCACGGTCTAAAATGATATTTTTGGTGAATAAATAGTCCCTTTTATGTCCAATATTCAATGAGTGGTCAAAGGACACTTAATTAGAGCTAATCACTCACCCTAATTAAGTGTAGCATAATCCCACTCCTACACAACTATAAATAGCCCCACTTGGAGAAACTCAAGGACACACACCTATATTTTCAACTTCATGTTGTTCTTGATCAATAGTAGAGAAACCCCCAACTCTTCCTCTTTCACATCCTCCCTCCTAACCCTCCTCTTTGGAGGAAGTGTAACTCTATCCTCCACTCTTTCTATTCTACAATCTCTTACTCCATCAACCCAATAAATCATTGTAGCACCTCAATAACTTGTAAATACATCATGATCTCTCTCATGGTTATGTTAATGATCATTAAATCATCTTCAAGCAAGCAAGTGTCGCAATTCGTGATGGTTAGCCAGCGTCTGTTTACCCCTTAAAAGGTGTGCAAGAAATCAAGTAAGTGTTCTACTCTCAATTTACCATTGGTTTGCTTCTCCACACTTATTCAATTAGTCTAAAGAAAATTCTCACTCCAACTCTCTTTTGGTTCATTACATATGCATGTGGCTACCTCTCATGGTGATTTTATTTGTCACGGCATTGCATAGATGGAGATGAGCTCTCTATGCAAAGTGTGTTAGTTCGATGTAGGTGATTCTGTTGTGTGCTTGAGAGGTAGGTCTTGTGCGCATGATTTTTTTGATGAGTGCTTGAGGGAGGAGGAGTTTGGATGTATGTTGAGCCAGCAGAGCCAGCAGAGGATCACACCCACATTTTTGCTCACACTCATCATTTTTGTAACCATTGATTGTAATAAATGTCTTTCCGACATTGATTTTGATTGGAGCCATTCATTAAGTAACGGGACTCAATTGAGTTTCCAGCTTGTAATTCCGAAGTAACTTCACTCGCTGATGTAATTAGTTAGAGATGTTCTCACCTCCAAGGCTGAGGTATATAAGCCAAAGTTTTTGTAACCTAAGGAGATTCATTTTATTAATCAAAGTGAGTTTTTGAGCGTCGTGACTGTGTTTGAGAGAGAGTGAGAGAGAGTCTTATCTACTTGCTACGCGAGCTAAGGAGCCGCCATTGGAGAAGCGACACCGCCATTGTGTTAGCAACGGCGAGAGCTACGCACAGATACCAAGAGTGCGCGCTATCGGCTTCTATGTGTGGTAAGTTCCTACGAGCTTCGGTGTGAGTTTTCTTCCAACTCATGTGTTGGAATGGAGTGTGCAGCATATCTATAGAACCACAACAAGTAGAGCTACACATTGGTACCATCGGGGTCAAGTTTCGATCACCTGTATTTTTCGGCCTGTCTTCATACGCGTTTGCCGCACGGAGTGGTTACAGGTTGATTTTGCAGTTCAAGTCTTTAGGGTGTTGTTCTTACCTAGTGTATAGACTTCCCCTTGAGTTTGAGATCGATTCAATGATTCTAGATCCTGTTTCGTATAGCATTCGTTCATAGTACGGATTTCAGCCACTTGCGTATTTTAGAACTTAGATTTGATTTCCTTAGTAGTGATTGTCATTAGAAGGTCGAGTAGGTGATTTGACACCCACCTAGTTGTTTCCATGCGCCTGCGGGTCAAGCTCCGTCCTCGTCTGACAAATTCTGTTGTTGGTTGAGTTCTCGCTATTTAGCTTCCGCTAGCGGCGTAACCGCCTAAACATTTGGCGCCGCTACCGGGGACGAGAGCCCTAAGTAGGTGACCTTAGACTAATCCTACGAGGTGAGTCGTATAAACTACTTTGTATACTTTAGTTAGAAAAGATCTAGGAGTGGTGGACTCCGAAGATCTCGAGAGATACTAGGAAGTGGGGTATTCCTTGGTCTTCCGAGTTGACAGTATTTTTAGTTTAGCTTAGAATTGTTTGTTGTTTTGTTGGTGTTGAGTAGTTGTTGATATAAGAAGAATTTGCTAGTCCGTGAGTGGCAGTGGATCTCTTTAAAATCACAATTACCAAACCCATTTTATGATTAGGAATAGCTTAGGTAGGACTTCATTTGATCCTGATCTAGAGCTAGCAATCATTGGAGTATTTGCTTGATATGGTTGATTGCATGTTAGATCACTAAACTATTGAGTTAGTAGTGAAACTTGCAATAAACAAAAGTCAGAGAAATTTTCTGTGTATCTGGGAGTTGCTGAGCACTAGAGGAAGCTTTAGGAAGGATTCTGTGCCAAAAAACTGGAAATCTGCAACTTTAGACATCATACGCGTATGATGTCTAAATGACCAAACAGAGACCAAAACAGAAATTTTGACTTTACCAGAGTGTTCAAAAGGGGGGTTATACCCTAATTTCAACTTAAAACAAGAGCATTAACACTCAAAGAAACCCAAAAAGACAAGTCGGAGCCCAAGAAACGCAAAGAACAGAAAATTTTGGATTCAGATCTTGTTTTTATATTCAAACCTGACAAAAACACTTGAAACTCAATTATAAACATTGGAGAAGGCTTAAAACCAAGAATAGTCAAAATCTGGGACAAAAGACATCATACACGTATAATGTCTTTTAGCACATCCACTGCTTATTTTTGATATCTGACCTGACAAGATTGTTACAAACACTGTAGAAAGCATAAATATCAAGTCTTGACCCAAATTGATGAAAAAGACATCATACGCGTATGATGTCTTTTACCTAATTTTGGACATATTTTGATACTTTGCCAACACAGATCCATTGTAATAGCTGTCTAGAGGTTATATTTCAAGTTTCATCCCATTTGGATCACAATTGACCCAAAAAAACAAGTCAAAAGCGGAAAATTGCCAAGAAAAGCCTAAATTAGCCATAACTTGCTCAAACAGAGTTCAAACTAAATTTTGTGAGTGGACAGAGCATAAGGGGGCTACTGAGAGTGAGCATAACCAAAATAGTCTAAATCTGTGAAAAAAGACATCATACGCGTATAATGTCTTTTTCAGCATAACTGCAACAAAATTCTCACTTGATGAAACAGAAGTTGTCCAACTGACAAGATTAAACAATTGACAAAGTATCAATCAGTTTGGATCAATTCTGACCACAAAAACTTGAGGAAAACAAATTGCCGAGACGGAAAAGTTAAAGTCCTTTAGGGGAATTGATGAATTTGAGATCGGGCAGGAACCTCCAGAATAACCAACCAAAACAAGGGGAACCAGCAAGTGTCATATCAACCGAGGGAAGTGTAAACCAAAGTTGGGTGCAACCATTAGAGCCGATCTTTGAAGGAAGTGTTTCTAATACTTCGTCGGAGAGATCTTACGAGATTTTCACCGAACACTTGGAACACCTGAACCTGAACAACAGAGAAAATATGGCAGCAGGATCATCAAACCCTTCCGCCACAATGAAGCTATTGTTCATAAAATACCAATACGACAATGAGCAAGGTGCCAGGATCTACAAAGATGGAATGGACCGCTATTGTGTAAAGATAGAAGAGAGACCTAGTGAGTTCAAGGACTTAGTGCCTGTGAGCTATAGCGGAGATAGATATCTAGATGACGAGGGTACCATGTACTTGGTAGTCCTAAACCCTAACATTGTGGACAAGTGGGGATTGATGGGCACCAAAGCCAAAGTAGATGAAGAACTCGAGGAGAAAGCACCAATAATGAACTTCCCTGATGCGAGGTTAAGAAGAGAGAATGAAACTACAAGGATCAACACTGATAACATCTATGTGGGGCTATATAAATATAATAATGGGGAGCAAGATCTCTATTATAGATGTGAAGAACCCTACACCGGAGAGTTGACAGACCGAAAAAGACTTTATGTCTTTACCTACACAGAGGGATCGGAAGTGAAAATTGCCGCTTACGACAAGTATGGGAGGCAATACTCAACAATGGGCAAGAAAGAATTAGAAGGATATACATACTTTGGGGGACCACTACATCAGTATTATGTTACTTCTAGCTCACAAAGACCAGCACCAACAAATGGAGGGCAAAACCCAATGACGATAGGAGGACAAAGAACTCAGGCTGCTGACTCTTTCAGTCAACCTCAGTACTCGAAGCCCGGACCAATGGGATCATTACATTCCAGAGAGTCAATGGATACGAATCGAGGTAGTGTAGTTCCAATCCCCACATATACCACTCCAGGTCCAAGGTTCGAAGCGGAACCATCACATTTACCTCCTAGTAGTAGATTCAGAGCAGGGGAACCGACAAGGGTAACCCATGAAGTCCATGATGCTAGAGAAAGCTTTAGCCAGGACACAGGAGCAATGAGATTGGTAGCAGACCATAGACGTATGAGACCATCTCAAGTAGCGAAGTGTATACCAAAGAAGTATGGTGGTTCAGGAGATCCGTATGCACATGTGTCACTCTTTAAGCAAGTCTTAAGAGCTGAGCAGATAACCGATTTCCATACACAATACGAGGGATTTGGTCTTACTCTAGAAGGTACGGCATTGACATGGTTTCAATCACTGAACATAGGGGGATTCCATGACATTGACCATTTGCTAAGAGAGTTTGCTGAGGAATTCTCAAAACGAGGGATTAAGCACAATACGGTCTCACAAATATATGCTTTTAAACAGAGAGAACACGAAAAAGTGAAGGAAGCTTCACTTCGCTTCAAACAATACATTGAGAGATGTCCAGTACGTGAACGACCACAAGATGACAGACTATCTATTCTCTTTATTGAGGGACTGGAGAACGACACTCTCAAGAAGGACTTGCACTTGAAAGCTTGTACAAGTTTCGAGCAAGTGACGAGAGAAGCATTGTACTTAGTGGATAACTGTACGGTTTATGGAGAGGTGTCAGCGGATACAGATTTTGCATCCAGTAGCTCTTCCTCCGTAGCGAGCGAGACTACCACTAAAAAGAATGTTCAAACAACAACCATGCCAAATGTAGAGCAAATGATAGAAGATGCTCTAAAAAGGATGGCACCATACCAAAAACCATTGCCAAAAACACTGAAATGGTGTGCTATTGAACAAAAATGGACAAACCACCCAACAGAGGAGTGCTATTACAACAAAGGGTATGTAAGGGAGTGTCAGTATGCACCTCCTGCTCAATTAGCACCTCCTCAAGTACATCCAGTACCTCGATACCCAACGGGAAATGTACCAGGACCTATGGGGATAGAAAGACCGCAACCGGTATTGGGACAACAACCACCTTTACCAGGAGCAAGACCAATGGGCATTAGATATGCACCAACCTTAGAGAATCAGGAAGAACAAGCCTTAGTGCTTGTTCAAGCCTATTATGAAGAATCTGGTGCACACATGTCTCCAATTGTGTATTACCCACCAGAAGAACCCAAACAACCAGAACCATGGGGCATTATTGGGAATGTTGGAACCCCAACAGTTACAAGTGCTTCTGATGAAGAGAGATACAACTTGGACGCAAGAACATTGATGTTCATAGCTCATGGAGGGTTAACAGGACAAAGACCATCCTATCCACAAAGGACGAATCAAATGGGACCAAGACCAGCACTAGGACCCTGTTACAAGTGTGGAGGTGACCATCTGATGAATGTTTGTCCACATACGGAAATCATTAGAATTAACGCTTATTGCACTGAGTGTGGGGTTACTCACTTCATTGAGGATTGTTCAAAAAATCCAAACAAAGTGCAAAAGACGACATTGAATATGCTAGAAACTATTCCTACCAGCAGTGGGTCTGAAAATGAAACTCTGATACCAACGCAAGTTGTTACTAGAGCTCAAGCTAAGAAAACCACTAGAGAACCTGAGAATGGAAAGTTAGCGACTGAAATGGTTAGTCAAGGACCGCGGAAGTCAGAAAAACACATGGAAAGCTAGAAAAGCACGCATGAAGTTGAGAAAAGAACGTGAAGACGCTATTTAGCTGAGGAACTAAAGCGAACGAAAGATAGATTAGAAAAACTTGAGAGTCAAAACGGGAAACGAGAGATGAGCCCGGAAAGAACGAAACAAAAGAGTATCAAAGAAACAACGAGCTTAAGCTCAGGGGGATCAGTGCTAGTCGACAAAGTACACGAACCATTGGACGCACTGATGAAAGCTTACGAAGCTAGGTTAAAGAACAACCAAACACAAGAACAGAGGTGGATGACATACCCAAACGCGGAATTGGAAAAGCAGAGACTTGAAATGTGCCAGAGAATGATCGAGACTGCACAAGCCTTATTAGAACCACCAAGAGAAACAATGAATGGTGGAACGGAAAACCCAATTCAGCAGGAGACTATCATTTCACGGGTAGCTGAAAAGACTCCCAGTGCACAAAAGCCTGAAAATACACACAAGGATGACCGCATAGTGTTGAACACAACCGATCAGGAGATAGAGAGTTTTCATCCAGTCGTACAGAGGTCTTACGAAAGAGATGAGGATTACAATGAATTTTGGAAACAAGTGAGAGAGGCAAACTTTGCAAACGAGCTAAGTTGCCAAGCTAATTAGACAAATTGGGAAAAGGACATCAGGAATCCTCCCATAGTGGAATTTGAGGGAGGATCTCTAGTGGATTTGGATCTGCAATCTTACTGGGGAGATGAGGGCTCTGTTAGAACAATGGAGAGCAAACCTTACTCACTGAATACCTTACCTTCATACTTAGGAGAGTATGAAGCAAAATCCGAGACTAGAGCACTTCCCTCACGAAGAATTTCATCAGAAAAAGTCATGGACTCGCAAGGATTGATAGAGATCTTGTCAACACCAGTGACATGCACTATCACTCTAGCTGAGCTTTTGAGGCTAAGACCACATATGTGGGCCACTGTAGGAAAATGCTTGGAGAAATTCGGGATAAAAGACCCAACATCGAGACTAAAAGAGGGTATACAAGATTTGAGTAAACCACAAAAGAACGCTAAGCCTGTACCCTTAAACAAGGTCGGAGAGTATTGCGAAGGTGAAGAGGGGAATACAACCTTACCAGTTGAATTCCAAGGAGTGAACACGATGGCAATACTAGATAGCGGAGCTGGGGTAGCCATTGCTACAAAAGAAATCTGGAAAAAATGGGGGAAACCAGCAATAAGGAAGACTAGGTTGAAACTCCAATTAGCAGATGGACACATGGAGAAACCTATGGGGTTATTAGAGAAAGTCGTAGTGACTTCTTGCGGCATTGAATACGAACATACTTTTGCTATTGTCGATTTTGGCAAGGAGAATAACTATGATATCATACTGGGAAGACCATTCATGAGACAGTTGAAAATGGTCCAAGATTGGGGCTACGATCACATATACCTGAGAAATATGGAAACCACTACATGTGTGAACCTGAAAGACCATAGCTACAAAGATGTGAACCGAACACCGGTGGAGGAGTTTGATTCAGCTACTTTGGCGGGATCCGAATTTCCAGCTTGGTTAGGTAAACCCAAGGAGTTATGGATGTGTGGAGCTTCGAAATGTGAAAGTCTGAAACGAGAAGAATGTGTTTTAGAAAGGGCTATCGAAGATGAAACTTATATAGGAGAACCCTTTCCAGAGGACACGCTTGAACCATTAGAATGGACACACATTCTAGCAACCCTAGATGTTTGTGCAATTCCGGATGGTCCCACAACGAAATTTTGCGACAAGGACGGGTACGATGTGGTTCCGTACTTCATGTTGAGAACTGTACTCGAAAAAGAAACTGAAAAAAATGATACACTGGAAAAGGAAAATGAAGAAGAGGTGTTTCACGACATTCCCGATCATCCTGAGTGGGGAAATGAAGCAGACAACGAGTCAACGGACAATTCAAGCGGAAACGAAGAAACTATAACGGATGTCCGATTTTATGATTTTCCGAACCAAACTAAACAACGCCAGAAACGCTATAGAGCAAAGAGAAAAAAAAAGGGGGTTAGAACCAATCCGATGCCTAGAATAAGAGGAACAAATCAATTCCTAATGCTAGTAAAGGCGGAAGATTGTGTTAAGGACAAGGTTTCTGGAAGAATGAGAGGCAATGATCAAAAGAGCTTACGAAAAAACAAAAGAGGCTCAAGAAATCGAGTTCAAAGGAATGGAATGAAAACTGAAACTGAAAAATCAGAAAAGAACAAGCACAACAGAGAACACACGGAGTCCAAGCTAGAACGTAGAAACAAGTACAGAGAGCTCAAGAAAACTCTGAAAGAAGTTTGGACGACAGAAATTGAGAGTGGAGAGGATGAAAACGCCAAAATCAAGGAAAACATGGATGTTCCCTCTCACTATAGGAAATTCACAATAGAGGATAGGAAGGTGGTATTAACCCCACCTATTCGAGAGAGAAAGGAGAACGAATCTTATGACGGACCGGAGGATGCAAAAAAAGTTGATTTAGTAGCCCCAGGTGAGCCACCTAGACCGGTGTACATAGCCACAGATTTGTCTCCAGGCGAGGAAGAGAGACTTTTGAGTCTTCTCAGAGAGTATAGGGATGTGTTTGCATGGTCTTATAAGGACTTAAAGGGAGTTGACCCATCGATATGCCAACACACAATCCCACTAAAACAAGACGCAAAGCCTAGCAGACAGAGACCATACACATATAATGATACATTTGCTAAGCGAATCAAAGAAGAGATAGATAAGCTAATGGAAGCTGAATTCATATACGAGATTGAACGCACCGATTGGGTATCTCCAATTGTGGTAGTACCCAAGAAGAACGGAAAACTCCGAGTGTGTGTCAACTTAAAGAAAGTGAATGCTGCAACAATCAGGGACAATTATCCCCTGCCGATAACTGATCATGTTCTAGAGCGTGTATTAGGGAAAACAGCATACTCTTTTCTTGATGGTTTTTCAGGATATAACCAGCTAGCCATAGCACTGGAAGATCAACATAAAACAGCTTTTGCAACGGAGTGGGGAATTTATGCTTATAGGGTTATGCCTTTTGGTCTAACCAATGCTCCCGCAACCTTCCAGAGGCTGATGACGCATGCTTTCAAAGAATACTTAAGGTTGTTTTTAGAAATATACATGGATGACTTATGTGTACATTCTCTTCTGAGCGATGAGCATCTAGAACACCTAAGAAAAGTATTTGAGAAATGTAGGACATATCGCATTTGTCTCAATCCTGAGAAATGTGTGTTTATGGTCCAACAGGGCAGAATTCTGGGACATATTGTCTCACAAAACGGAATATCCACGGATTTAGAGAAGATAAAAGTTATAGTGGATATGCCTAGACCAACCAATGCGAAACAAGTACAGAGCTTTATGGGACATTGCGGATATTATAGACGATTCATTTACATGTACGCTATAATAGGCCAACCACTTTACAGGCTAATAGTGAACTTTGAATGGACAGAGGAGTGTGAGGAATCGTTCAAGAAATTGAAAGAGGCACTCATTACTGCTCCAGTCTTGAAATCACCAGATTGGGAGAAGATATTCCATGTGCATATAGATGCTTCGGCATATGCAATAGGATGGATTCTGGCTCAGCCAGAAGAAGGAAACATGGATTTTCCTATCTGTTACGCCAGTCGACAGCTCAATAATGCAGAGAAGAATTACACCACAACAGAGCGAGAGGGATTAGGAATGATATATGCTGTGAAGAAATTTTAGCATTATCTTCTAGCCAACAAGTTTGTGTTTTTTTACGGATCACCAAGCCTTGCTCTACTTAGTGAATAAACCATGCAATACCGGGAGAATAGTGAGATGGTTCATTATCTTACTGGAATTCGACTTCACGGTAGTAGTAAAGAAAGGAAAAACACATCTTAGAGCTGATCATCTTTCGCTATTGACGAATGGAGAAGACCCTATAGGAGTAGATGACGACATGCCAGACGCGTACTTGTTCAACATAGAAATGATACCGAAGTGGTCTCAAAATGTTGTTAACCTATTAACCTATGGAGGAGAGTTCGATAGAAGAGAATACAACCAGAAACATATTGCTATTCAACAATCCAAGAATCTTCAATTGGTTGCAGGAAGGTAGTATCAATTGGCAAATGATCATGTTTTACGACTATGCATCAATCCTGAGGAATATAATATATATCTGCGCGAAGCACATGTTCAGGAATGTGCATTTCATTGTTCAAGAAGGAACACATATAGGAATTTGTTACAATTGGGAGTCTATTGGCCAGGAATGAAAGAAAGCGTACATGAATATGTCACTGTATGTATTGTATGTTCCTCAAAACCGCCAGCAGAGTATTCAACATTATATCAGATAATGATCGCTCCGGAATGGAGTCAGTATATTGTTGAATATCTCACAAATAGAACTTTCCCAGAAGGAACGTCAAAAGCTCGTCAGAAATCTGTAGAGACAGAAGCTAGAGATTACGCTTTAATAGGAGATCAACTCTATAAGAGAGGTAAAGACAACCAGCTTAGGATTTGCGCATCAGAGACTGAGTATGTGATAATCCTAGAGCAAGCTCATGGAGGAGTAGGTGGAGGCCATTTCTCAGGTGATAAGACAACAAAACTTGTCTTAGCCGCAGGAATATGGTGGCCAACATTACATATGGACGCTGAGGAATACGTTAAACGGTGCGATGACTGTCATCGGACCAAAGTACCACTTAAAAGAGATGATATACCGCTTAGACCAATGATGGGGGCAAGAGCTTTTGCAAAATGGGGGATTGATTATGTCGGACCCATTTCACCTCCTGCATATAAGACTCATGCACAATACATCATTGTGGCTACAGACTATCTAACAAAGTGGGTCGAAGCAAAGGCAACTCAAACAGCATATACCAGGACCACGGCACAATTTCTATATGAATACGTCTTTGTACGATATGGATTGCCAATAGAAATTGTGAGCGATCGAGGCACACATTTTATAAATGAAGTGATAGAGATCCTTCTAGATGAATTCATGGTAATCCATAGGAAATCAGTCCCGTATCATCCACAAGCAAACGGACAAGCTGAAGCAACAAACAAAACCATATGCACGGTCCTCACAAAGATTGTATCTGAGTCGAGAACTGACTGGGACCAGAAGTTGCATTCAACATTATGGGCATATAGGGTAGCATATAAAACATCAATAGGAACGACCCCATATAACATGGTTTTTGGGCTAAATGCTATCTTACCAATAGAATTCTTGATTTCAACCTTAAGGGTGGCTAAGGATCTAGAGTGGACAGGGCACGAGCTTTCTGATAGAATAGATGACCTGGAAAAGCTAGACGAGCTTCGCCTAAAAGCAGTAGCTTCTATCTACGCTCAAAAAAGGTGACAAAAAGAATTTTTTGATAAGCATGTGAGGACTAAAGAGTTTAAGGTTGGGGACTATGTCCTAGTTTACACTCTGAAACAGCATGCTAAGAAGCTTAAAAAGCGAGGGATGGGACCTCTGGTGATTAAAGATCTATCACCAAGTGGAGCCGTCAAGCTTGCTACATTAGACAGAGAAGAAATGCCCAATTGGATTAGTGGATGCAGAGTGAAAAAGTATCTTTTGCCGCTAACCTAAGACATGCTTCTCAAAATACATCAAGAAAAGCTGCGTGTCCAGAAAAAGAAAATGATTTTGGAGGAAGCACAAGCCGAGGCGAAGGAAAGAATGGAGAAAAGAAGACTACTGCGTCAGAAACAGCGCAATGAAGGAGCAATACGAATAAACGCAGTCAGTATAACAGAAATGGATAATGACAAAGAAGAACCCATCATTGAATGCAAAGTAGGAACCAACCAAATCAAAGCCAGAGCACTATTGGATTCAGGAGCTCAAGCTAACCTACTTTCACTCAGTTTGTATAGACAATTGACAAATGACACTAAACTACAAACTGCCAAGCAAGAGTTAAAGAGCTACTCTGAGAATTCAATCAAAACTATCGGATGCACAGTTTTACATATACACATTAACCAGTATGTGTATCCGCATATGTTTTACGTGGTTGAAGACCAAGCTACACAACATCCATTATTGCTAGGACAACCATGGCAGAAGCAATACAATGCAATGATTGACTGGAGTTCTGAATCAGTGCTTATCAAATACGAAGGTGAAAGTCAATCAGTTAAGTTCACCAAAGGAGCAAAGCCAACTCCAAAGGAAGAATCCACGAACAAGAGCAAACAACAACCAGAGAAAAAGAAGAAGCAATGGCAACCAAAAGTCTCTACACAACTGGATTGCTCTTCGACGAGGAACTCTCAACATTGGATAAGGAAGACAAGCAATAATATAACAGCTCAACCTTGGAAAAAAAAGGGATCAAAGTTGATATGGAGACCAAAAAAGGTGGTGCCAGAGAAAACAAAGGTGGAAAACAGAGTCTTCAATACCAGACAACAGAGTGATTCCAGACAATCAAGGACAATGAAACAGATCTGGATTCCAAAGAAACTCATGACGGCACAAAGCCATAGCAAGCAAATTTGGATCCCAAAGATTTGTAAACAGGAACTCCCTTCTGTACAATCAACGGAAACTCCTAGGTATTTCAAGGCGAGGAAATCAACACAAAAAACAAAGCAGGTTTGGGTCGCAAAGAGTTTGTGGCACGCACAAGCAAAGCGGAAGCAGATTTGGATTGTGAAAAAGAACAACAAGGTAAAGAAGAATCCGTCTACTGATTCTACTACCGAAGTGCCAAAACCAACCCAAAACCCGACCAGCAATTCTTCAATCAAACAAAGAGCAGCTTTATTGGAAAGACTGTTGTATCATCGCTCTACAATTGCATTGGGAACTTATGACCAAAACAACTACAATGCTTCGCCCACAGACACTTCATAGTCGTCCGGGAGGACTCAGACTAGGAGGGGGGAAGGTATACAGGTATACAGGAGTTACAAAGCAGCTACAAGCGCCAAAAACAAAGAAAAGCAAAAATTATATTACAAGGGCAGTGTCTTACATGATTTTGCAATTTTTATGTTTGATTGTGGATATTGATAATATTTATGCCCTTATATACCTTGTTTTGCAACAAGAAGAGATCAAATGATGAATTTGGGTCTCTAGACGTGTAAATATCACTAAATAAGAGTGTTTTTGGAGCTAAAAAGTGGTAATCCAAGTCCAGAAATCACAAATAAGTGTATATTCATATCCACAGGGTTACCAGCTATTTATTGTGTATGTTTGGAATTTTTTGGCTTCAATTTGCTATTTTTCTTTATTTTTTATGATTTTCTTAATAAAAATAAAAGAAAAATAAAAAAGCAGGTGAAACGAGATCGGAAAAAAGAAAAGAATAGACGGTGATGGTCCTAATGACAAGGGCAACCCATGGTAAAAATTGGGTACAATTCTGAAAAAGTTGCGGAAAGCCCGAAATGACAGAATTTTGGCAAAGTGGACAGATTTCTCAGAAACAGGTCAAACGGAGTCCAAATTGAGAAATTTCAAATCCTAAAGTGCATTTCACAACGAGATAGGAGCACATGTCAAATTTGGTAACAAGTGATCCGGGAAGCCCGAAGTGAAGTATTTTTCACATCACTTTCAAGCTCATTTCCACTATTACCTTCTTGGAGAGAGCAAAGAGCACACAGGAGCATCCGACCTTCTACCGACTTCTACGACTGCTACGAGAGCTCAGAGGATGCTAGACATGAGACGTAGACTCGTTGCCATAAGCTTTTGATGCTTATCGTTAACTTTTGTCGCGAAAACTGACCAAAACCAAGAAACAAGAGCAGACGGGGAATGGGAAAGAACGCTAGGAAGGGGCACAACCGCCTAACCAAACCTTGCAAGAACTTAGAGGTGGGTTACCCTAGCATAGAAGATGGGTTTCTAACACTCAAAGCTCGAGAAAGAACGACTTGAAAAACCCTAGGTCAACAGAGCCTGCAAGAGGCAAACAGAAAAAAGTTGTCGAAATGAAACAAAACTTCTCAGGAAGCTTAACAACATCGAGGGCAATGCAACCATGGAGTATCTCCGGGTTTGGATCACCAAAAGTAGGTCGGAACAACCGATTCGGCTGCGGACACACAAAGCGTCATTTTGGCATAACGGCTAAAATTGACGACCAAATGACATGAAACTTCACAAGCAGCTTCAAATATACATGGATGACTTATGTTTGCAAGCAAAACCCAAAAGAAAGCTGATTCACTTACCGATGGTGAAAAAGACGCTTTCGGGCAACCAAATGGAGAAAGATGGAGAACGGGGAGCCAAAGTCAAGTTCAACCAAATAGGTGGCTTCACAACATATCCAATGAGCTGGAAATGCAACTCTTAAGAAGAAAAGTTGAACAAATTCAACTCCAAGGCAAAAAGACGACTTCGGAGACTGAAATGCCTATAAGGGGGCTTTTTAGCTAAACTGATGACTTTTTAAGTTGAAAACTAGTTAGCAGGGCTTAAGGCACTAGCACAAAGCATTCTTTGCACAAAAAGACCAACATTTCAAGAAAAGGCATCATACGCGTATGATGTCTCACAGCATGATTTTCACATCCATTTCAACATTTGAGTGCATAGCCTCATTCCACATGTTAATCACATCCTATGAACCAAGTATCATGAGAATTGGAGTTAGAAAACCCAAGGAAAACCAAAAAGACGCAAAGTAGGCCATAAAATTGATTTTTGGTCCTAATTTTGTCAAAATAACTCCAAACTCATTGAAACTTTGTAGGATTGTTGATTAACACATCTATAAGCTATCTGGAACCAAAAAGCACCATTTTGACACAAAAGACATCATACGCGTATGATGTCTATTTGCACTTACAGAGCCAAAACTGCTCATTTGTCATCATACATCCATTATATATATCTAATACATGCTACATATGAAATTTGGAACCATTTGGTCAAGAGGATCACCCCATTAGCCCAATTGAGGGAAAATCCTTCACCTAAAGCCTATTTTTGGCCCAAATCCAACATACTCAAGTCCAAACCAAGATTTGAGTAGGGACAGTCCTTCACTAGTACATGGGGAGTCCACAGAACCAATCCCATGAAAAATTGATGAAAAAGACATCATACGCGTATGATGTCTCCAGAGCCATTTTTAGCCCAAAATCTATCCAAACTTCATAAATCCACTGAATCAGCCTATCTAAAGCCATATCCAAGCTTATAGAGAAATTTGGTCCAAAAATACACTAAAAGACATCATACGCGTATGATGTCTCACTATGTGATTTTGGCACCTCAGGGCTTCAACCACCAAACAGAAGTGATCTACATGCCATTTGAAAGTGAACCACCAAGTTTTATCCAATTTGGATCATAAAATCCAAATCCCTCTCAAAATTTTGCCAAGAGCCTGAACTGGACTAAACTGGCCAAAACTTGACCAAATGGGATCCAAACTCAAATCCAAGCATATGATACTCATGTATACACTATCAGCTACAAGCACAACCAATATGAAGTCATTTTGACACAAAAGACATCATACGCGTATGATGTCTCCAGCATGATTTTGAGCCCAGTTTGCATATTTTTTCACCTACCCTGCATCCTTAGGCCCTGAATAGCTCATGTTTCAATTTTCAAGTCATTTGAATAGTTGAAAGCTTCATTTCGGCTTTCAGTACTAAAAAGACGCTAACTTCTGAAATTGGAGTTACAGGATCCATGGATTCCGCCAAGTTATCGGCAACGAAGAGAAAAAGACTGACAATCAAAGATGCTCTTGCAGAAGTGGAACCCTTTGACATTCCAACAGAAACCCTCAAGCCAACCAAAACTTGGGTGGAGGAAGCAGTACTGGAACAAGAGGGAATAAAGATCTACCAGGGGACTTTCAGAGATCCTCAAGGGCAAGCGGTGGATATACCGATGATCCCACAAGAATTGGTGGATTATAGCAGGTCAGAGAACATCAGCAGGTACCTGGAAAGGGCAGACTTGCACAGATTCTTCACCTCAAGACTATCAGGTGTAGATACAAGAAGAGTGTATGAGTTGGCAACCTCCATTCACAAGGATGGGAAAGCCACATTGACAGCAATAGATGGAGAGAAAGTAGAGGTACAGATCACTCCACAGCTCATTGCAAATGCATTGAAGCTGCACAACAAAGGGAGCTCTGTCAGGGAAAGAAGGGAGGCTATAGAGGTTTATGGGTCCAAGAAACAGAATGCAACCTATGGAGATATGGCAGACCAAAGAGCGGCAACCCTTTGCCGACTGTACAACCAGTTTCTCCATATTTGCAGTAAAAGACCGCAAAAGTATACGACACCACCCCATGCCATTGCAACTACCATCACAGGGGCATTGAAGAGCAATATGCCAAAAGAGGTGAATTACGCTCAACACATCCACGAGCAAGTAATTGCCATGCACCACGAGAAGCCAAAGTATATAGGAGGAGCTGAAGTTCTGACAAGAATAGCTTATGAAGCTATTGGAGCCAGAGATCAATGGCCAAAGGTTCCCTCCTAGAATGAGTGGCTTAGAGAAGCCGATGAGGAGGAAGAACAGCCTGAAGTATCCAAGAGGGCGTCCACAAGAGCACGCAGGAAACTAGAAATAGTTTCAAGACCTGAAGAGGATGTGGATGAGCCGCTTATGAAGAAAGCAAAGAAGAAGGTTGTTCCCAAGCAAACCAAAAGTCAGAAAGCGGCAAGAATGGAAAGACTGGTGGAGCAGTTTAGAGCGGAAAGAGCTCTAAAGGGGGACTTTGAAGAAAAGTGGGTGCCAGACCCCACTAAAGTCGGAACTAGCTCAGCCAAGCCACATGTTGATCAATATGATCAATATATTAGATCTTATGAGGAGTCAGAGGCTATACTGGAGCAGCAACTTGTCGAGCCATACACTGAAGAGGAAGTACAGCTTTTAAAAGCTGAGCTGAAAAAGGACGACAAGGGGAAGAAGAAAGTAGATGAGTCTACTAAACCTCAAGAGAAAGACGGGCAAGCAAACAAAGGGAAAGCCAAGATGACTGAGGACAATCAGCCCTCCTTTACTGATGTACCAAGCCCGAAGAAGACGGAAATCATTGTGGAAGAGACCACAGTAGAGATGGACATGGCTGGTATGGAAAAGCCGGAGGCCGGGACCAAGGAAAAGGAGATAGATCCAATTCAGCAAAAGAAAAACGATTATGAGGATCTGGTAGCGATAGGGTACACTGAAGAAGAGGCCCTTGAGGCAGTCTATGGGATCCACCTAAAAAGAAAAGATGATCGGAGAGGGACAGAGGAAAAAATAAAGAGTACAAAAGAGAGTGAAGAGAAACTGGACGAGCAGAACGTACTAGAAGAGCCAAAGCCAGTGGAGGTGGTGGCAGAAAAAGCTTTAGAGTTGACAGATGAAGATGAAAAAGACATGCACATGGTGCATGAACTGCTCAGCAAGATCAAAGAAAGATCCAAGGCAAAGGAAGTGGAGATTGAGACAGCCAAACAAAGGGAAGCCGAGTTGCAGAGGAAATTAGAGGATGCTATGACTGAATCTGAAAGTCATAAAGCATCACTCTACGACGCGGAAAACGAGAGAGACGGCTTGATACTCCAGCTAGCCGAGGCTTCAAGAGAGGTAACAAGTGCACAGGAATCAAGGGAGCGGATGGAAGACGACTTGGAGGCGGCTAAAGATGAGCTCATTGAGCTAAGGGAAAGAGTCGAGCTCCAAGAAAGAACAATCACTAGACTCAGGACTACCCCTAGAGCTAGCAGAGCAGGAACCGAACAAGAGGGAGCTCTTGTACCAGCTCTGGAAGACCAGGTCCGAAGCTTACAAAGAGAGCTAAGATTAGAGCAAGTGCAAAGGTTGCACATTGCGGAGGGATCATTGGCAGCAGAGGAGAGGCTCACTTTAGAAAATCAAACACTAAGAACAGAGAATGAGACCCTCCGCAAACAGCTCCAAGATCTACAAGAGCAACAAAGAAGAGAGACAGAGACACCACAAGAAGAATCAGGTGGAGCAGCCATAGAGCTACCAGAAACTGGAGAGGCAACCACAATTGAAGATCCAGCCCCAGTTCACGAGGTCGCCTCGACTTCAGGAATCTCTGAAGAAGAAGAACAAAGGCTCCATGAACAAATAGCAAAGTCAACAGAGGAGAGTGCCAAGGTGGAAATGGAATGGGAGAGGAGACTCCTAATCTCCATTAGACTTCAGGGATTAGACACAAAAGTGCTCCATGAAGAGTGGATGCAACCCAGTCTGCCTTTCCCTTTGATGAAGTTTGAAGTGATAAAAACGAAAAAGAGAATAGAGGAGGAGCAGTATGTCGCTCTTTACGAAGGCGACATCACAAAAGAGGAACAATCAAAGAAGATTGTAGATTCGCAGCCTAGATGGAGGAAAGGTTGGTTGAACAAATACCCAGCCTACCTCATCTACTTGGTGGAGGCACCAAAGGAGATTCGGGAGAATGCAACCTTCTGCCCGGTGCCAAGAGTCAGAAGCTGGAAAGAGCATGGCAGGATTGCAGAAAAGAAGCCAAATTGGCATAATTACCCCAGGATGCCAGGACCAAAGGCAGGAGAGAGAATAGGTAAAGCCTACATGGTGAAAACCCTAACGGGCACCATCAAGCTCTTTACTGGCTCTCCTGACCTTTCGTGTCAGATGCTCAAGAAAATTTGCAAGACTCTCTTAGCTTGCATTGAAGTGTTCGCGCTAGATAAAGCCACAACCTCGAGTCTACTATCGACGGCCGACACAGTGACTGATATGATGTATGATCTTTCATTGCAGCCTTCTCCAAAAGTGTTGCACCTCCTATACCAGAGGATTATGTTTTTGCCTAGCTTCCACATGCAAACATTCGAAGAAGCTTTCTACACCGTCTTTTTCACCCACGAAAGCAAAATATTCGGCCCAACCTTGACCATCGGCAACCTACGATACGAATCACATTTGCAGATGCTCAAGACGACAGGACTTTATTGACCAAGCATAAAAGTCATGTCAAGGACGACATGAACGCGGAGGGGGGGAGTGTTGAGCCAGCAGAGCCAGCAGAGGATCACACCCACATTTTTGCTCACACTCATCATTTTTGTAACCATTGATTGTAATAAATGTCTTTCCGACATTGATTTTGATTGGAGCCATTCATTAAGTAACGGGACTCAATTGAGTTTCCAGCTTGTAATTCCGAAGTAACTTCACTCGTTGATGTAATTAGTTAGAGATGTTCTCACCTCCAAGGCTGAGGTATATAAGCCAAAGTTTTTGTAACCTAAGGAGATTCAGTTTATTAATCAAAGTGAGTTTTTGAGCGCCGTGACTGTGTCTGAGAGAGAGTGAGAGAGAGTCTTATCTACTTGCTACGCAAGCTACGGAGCCGCCATTGGAGAAGCGACACCGCCATTGTGTTAGCAACGGCGAGAGCTATGCACAGATACCAGATACATTGGTACCATCGGGGTCAAGTTTCGATCACCTGTATTTTTCGGCCTGTCTTCATACGCGTTTGCCGCACGGAGTGGTTATAGGTTGATTTTGCAGTTCAAGTCTTTAGGGTGTTGTTCTTACCTAGTGTATAGACTTCCCCTTGAGTTTGAGATCGATTCAATGATTCTAGATCCTGTTTCGTATAGCATTCGTTCGTAGTACGGATTTCAGTCACTTGTGTATTTTAGAACTTAGATTTGATTTCCTTAGTAGTGATTGTCATTAGAAGGTCGAGTAGGTGATTTGACACCCACCTAGTTGTTTCCATGCGCCTGCGGGTCAAGCTCCATCCTCGTCTGACAAATTGAGTTCTCGCTATTTAGCTTCCGCTAGCGGCGTAACCGCCTAAACAATGTATCATGGGTATTCTTATGGGGAGAAGGTGAATGCTATTCCACAAATTGCATATTTACATTTGATGCATGGCATTGGTTTGCATAATCGTTGATGGTGTCAAGTGTCCAAAGTGTACATAGAGTAAGGGTTCTCAAAGTGTGTTGCTTGAGTGGGTGAGTGCAAGTGTTATTTTCATTTGTTTCCTTCTCCACTCCCAAAAGAAGGTGGTGCCCCAAGTAGTGTGTGTACCTCTTTAGGAACATTTTGTGAGGGTAGGCCCATTGGTTTGGGTTTAGAGGCCCCATTTCAAAAAGCTCGCCCTCAATAACTTATATTTTTCACTGTGCACTCTCACACTAGTTCAAACAAAGCATACACCGACTTAAAAACTTCAAAAAATGTGCAAGATTATATTTATTCGGGTTGATAATTATTTTGACTTTAAAATGGTATGTTTACTCGTGTAAAATGCAATAAAAATAAGCCACCCTAATAAAATTGTCGAGTTTTAACACAACATGTTAAAAAACCAAAACAATTCAAATTTTTTCGATAAAATAAAATGACTAAGTTTATTTTGCACGTTATCACGATTCACTTCAAAAATAATGCCTCTTGGAAGATAGATGCATCATGATGTATATATTACCAATTTTATTTTAGCTCATTTAAAACATTGAAAGTATACAAAGTGGGCTAGGAAATTGCAAAGAACGTCTTGCTCTTTAAAAAGATAAAAATAAATATTTAACATTCAAATTGTGTGCGTATACTTTTTACATAGAATCTATGTAAATGTAGCATTTAAATAGCAATGATGATTGATGAATAAAGCATTCTTTTGAATATAATTAGCTAGTATATATTTTCATAAGAACACTTAAAAACAACAATATCAAACAATTCAAACATTAATTGTATCTCAAATACTCTTCAAGGCCGCGTTATCGACCAAGTATTTCATATACTTAATACTTTAAAAAATAAATTGCACATACACATAAAAATTATATGGCACTTGTACGGCCGGGTTAATGACCTGAACGTCGCATTTATGCAAAAATAAATACCTCTAACAAACGACACTCAATTAGCCGCATTACCAACCGAGTGCCATCCGAATCTAAGAAGAAATAATGTCTTGCATACGAGCATCATATAGGCGCGTTATCGATCGATGCCTATATGTTTTTTTGGAAAGGGGAAGAGAAGTTGACTCACCAAAAGGATACTAGAATCCCCTCGTTACTGACGTAGTACCCAGACAGTGAGCCAATACTTACCACAAGGACACCATATTCCCCGTGTCATCGAGGTGATGCCCCCGTGGTAAGCATTGTTCTGTAGAACAGCTTACGCCCACACTCCCATTGTATGGTAAGGTACCTTATGACTACCGTGCAATACGACAAAAGGCACACTACCACACAACACATACACACACACAACACATACCCGGGTCATGTGGTAAGGTACTCCGCTATTGCTGTGCACTGCGATGCAGAGCACGCTCCCACACAACCCTCTTACTCCCTCTCTCCTCTTGACGTACCTGCAAAGTCAGTCGTCTCTCTCTCTCTCTCTCTCTCTCTCTCTCTCTCTCTCTCTCTCTCTCTCTCTCTCTCTCTCTCTCTCTCTCTCTCTCTCTCTCTCTCTCTCTCTCTCTCTCTCTCTCTCTCTCTCTCTCGATAAATCAAGGAATAACACCCAGCGGGCCCGTTCGGGGCCCTATATATAATATTTTGCGGCCTCGTCAGGCTTCTTGGCTTTCTTGGCGAGCCTGCAAGGAAAACTGAAATTCTCGGCGGGCTTTTTGTGGGTTCCCAGGTTGCTCTTAACCGGCTTCTTTGTGATCATGTTAAGTGTGATTATGTAAGTGTGTCAATAAGATCTTGTGATCACACAAAATTTGTGGTAATTACGTAAATATTAAATCCCTTTGTAGCAAGGCAAATCAAGATCGACATCTACACCCCATCTTAAGCTTTTGCCATCCAACCACTCGCTTTCTTTCCCCCTCGTCTGCAACGGATGATGCCCACACAACATGTGAGTATAGAGAATGAGGAAAAAGGTGGGCACCACCTTTTTAAGTTCAGGTGAAAAGTACCAACTCATGGTTATAGATGGTTAATGCCTCATGCACATGAGCAGTTTGCTTCTCTCTCTCTCTCTCTCTCTCTCTCTCTCTCTCTCTCTCTCTCTCGGTGCAAGTCTAGAGTATTAAGACAGATCCCACTTGAGAGAGTCGTTAATATACATGAGGATTATTGAGCAAGTGTTTGCTTGCATCACCCTAAACCCCAATAAGAAGAATAGGAACAAGATAATGACATGAAAAACAAAAAATCTTTCCCATAATTGAAGAACATATAGGTTGATCCTTGATTTGAGATATGAAACATCACCAAATCAAGGTAGCATGAATGTGAGTGAAAAAACCCTTGGGGGGACAAGGGAAAATCCCACAATCCCCAGATGTTTCTCGTTGTTGCATTAAAGATACTATCTCAAATGATACAAAGAGTCAAGTTACAAAAATAATTGTCCACAAATGGAAGTGACTATCTACTACATTTCCTCCTCAGGAGAAGGTCCACAAACTTTCTTCTCTAAATACTCATAGAAGACAAATAAATCACCCTTTAACATTAGACAATGACAAATCTCTTTTGTGCAAGCAAGTCCCAAGCCACCACATCCAACAAAGACATCCATAACATCGTCAACCTCATATATGAATGTTGCTAGTGAAGCAGTCCGGGGTGAGTAACAAGAGAGGCAACCTCTAAACACCCATCAAGGCTCCTGTGATGCTCAATTGGGGGTGGGGAAACCACAAGCAAGAAACAACAAAAAACCCACAGCCAAACAAGTGAAGGGGCACCACCTAGTCATGACCAAGAGGAGGTGCAACAAAGCACACACAAATAATCTCACACCAAGACACACACCAAGAGAGAGCTAGAGCAAAGGGAGAGTGAGAGAAATGAAACTTGCATAATATCTCGTTCGTAACTTGCAAATAGAGATGGTTCATGAAAATGCTACCATAGAGCTTGTACAAAAACTAACCCAATGTGTAGTGAATGCTAAACATTGCCAACACACACACACACACACACACACACACACACACACACACACACAGTCTTAGGGTGTGGGAGCCCTCTCACCACAATACCCTCTTACAATGGAAAGAATTTGGCCATGAAAACACATTAAGCACTTTCTCAAACAAGTTCAAATGATAAAACTTAAAAGACACAAGTCATCCTACATTTTCCATAGAGCTTTACACAAGTGGAAGGACGCCAACACACACACACACACATACACACAGTCTTAGGGTGTGGGAGCCCTCTCACCACAATACCCTCTTACAATGGACACAAATTTGGCAATGCAAACACATTAAGCACTTTCTCAAACAAGCTCAAATGATAAAACTTAAAAGACACAAGTCACCTTGCATTTGCCAAAGAGCTTTACACAAGTGGAAGGATGAAGAGAAGCCAAGCACGTCTTTGAAGCACCAAAAACTCAATTGTTCATAGTGGAAGAGCATGTACACTAGTGGTTTGAGATAAGACACTCACACTCTCTCACTTTGCAATGTGTAGCATCAAAGCTTCTCTCACCCCAAGTGTGAAACTCACAAGGTGATGACTATACCTAAATCGCTCCTTACGTATAGACTGTCGAGGTGCTATGTGAGAGCTTGAGGATGATTTGCAAGAAGGAGAGGGGCCTATTTATAGGTTAGAAACCCCTTATTAAGGTTATTGATAACCTTATTTACACCCTAATCAAATCAAGAGTAGGATTTATTTTGAATATCAAAACATTGCGGGCCTTGAGTCATGCATGTGGGCTCATAAGAGAGCACTATTGATGGTAGATAAGGTGAAAGTAGAGTTTCAAGGAAGAGAGAGAGAGAGAGAGAGAGAGAGAGAGAGAGAGAGAGAAAGAGAGAGTTTTTACTATGCATGTGTCTTGAGGTGAGGTGCCTTCTATGGTTAGATCAATGGCTATTTTGTGTTAGTAGGTTAGTGGTTACTGTTAGCAATCACTAAAACGTTAATGATATATTACAATGGAAAAAATGAGGTGAATGGTTGAAAGAACATGGGTGAATGAAGTGAGGGAATCGTTGTGATGGTGAAGCATTGAAGCAGTTTTGAACTTACTTTTGTAGGTTCTAAAAAATGTCGATCCTATTCTTCTTCTTCTCTTCTTACGTCGCCGCCATCATAGAGGTTGAACACCATGATGAAAGTGATGTTGTTGGTTGATGAGAATCCCTCAATTTACAGAGATTAAGCATGGTCTTACATGCTGAATTTTATTTATGTAGAGAAGAGATAAAAGGAATTGTAATCTAGAGGTAATAGAGAAAGGCATAAAGATGGTGTATGCACATGCAGAGTTCATATGAGAGCTATGAAAGTGAGAGGGGAGGTTAATGGTGAAGAGAGTAAGAGAAACCATGGAAGGTGCAAGTTTTAGGGAGGGAAAGAGATAAATAAGTGTGTGTGTGTGTGTGTGTGTGTGTGAAGAAAGGTGAGAGAAGACTAGGGTGACTTGTGAGAAAAAAGTGGACCAGTGGTCCACCACCCAAAAAAATCATATCTCACCGGTGGCAGTTTTAAAAACCATGAAAAAGCTTGAGGTGATTATTCAACTTGTGTGCTTAATTTTTCACTTTGATCACCTTCTCAAATTCGGAGTGGAGGTGAATGCCACAAATCTCACTAAAATGCCTGTTTTTCCTCCTACAAAAGTCTTCAGTGGCCCTCGGGGAGGTCACCTAATAAAAATGTAACATATCACATGAGTTCAATAGAAGGGCATTTAAAGTTCTTGAAATTTATAGAAATATATATACAGAAGGGCATTATTTTTTCAAATTTGACAAAAACTTACAGATTTTAAAAGAAAAGGGTACATTATATTCTTAACAAAATTTACAGATAAGGGGTTTTACAAACATGTCTTGAACGCATGTGATATGGTAGTTTTACACATAGTGAACCCCCCGAGCAGTCGCCCCCCTTTTGTTGAATTTGCATAATCCTCCAAGAGTGAGCCCCTCCTTGCATGAGAGCATGACCTAATAGATTCTTGAGGGTTTGAAAATATGTATGTATTAGGATGAGTCACAAATATGATATATAAACATGATGAGAAAAATAGGTTAGGATATAAACAATTCATGGAATCTAGAATAGTGTTAGCTGTATATAAATATAAAATGAAAAAGAGAAATATATGAAAATATGGAGAATCAAATGAGGGGGCCTCATTTGTTTTTATTGATTTAGGACTATTTATAAGAAGTAAGGAAGAATGCACGTAGGATAATGATAATTTAGTAAAAGAGAATGACCAGGTGAAAGGTATTTTCTTGATTTTTTCTCGGAGTGATATACACCAAGATTTATGGAGGCTTACATGAAAATATCTAGTTATATAATAAAGAGTATGCAAAATGGTAAGAAAAATTATGGTAAGGGAAGTATAACATACTTAAGCAAATAACCCACACCTACATGGAAATGTTTAAATAAATACCAAAATAATTATAATAAAAAATTCACATATTTAGGCCCTATATACAATGAAATAGTTACACACAAAGGGACCATAATATCTTTTATTTTTTATTATTTTTATTTTTTTGGCTCAACTAGCCCAATGACTAGCTAGCTAAGAGTTTTAAGAAGATATGGAAAGAGTTTCCTAACTCACACACGCCTACGTACAAGGAAAGGTTGAGAATAGCCACAGTGTTTGAGTGTTTTTGATAGGGTGAGGTAGCTCACTATGGCAATTTTGGATAGCCCAAAAATGGCTATCATTAGCCCTCCCCCAAGATGATGGTTTAGTCATGTACCATCATAAGGCATTTCTTCCAAAGAGAGTGGTTTTGAGTCCTCTATGATACTTGGTATCTTAACAAGATTTTTATTGTATATCTCCTTGCCACTTTGGCCAGAGTTACACACATGCATCGTGCAACAAAACTTACACGAGATAGTAGCTCTTTGACAATTCCTTGGTAGATCCTTTAGTAAATTGCAACTTAAGTAGGGCATTAACCAATACCCATTTTCCTTCCTGAAATGCTCTTTACCATTCAATTCCATGAGCTGGTAATAAATCGAATTGAAATCCTTCTTGACAATGTATGGTCCCTACCATCTAATCTCAAACTTGACATCAAAATGATTATCAAGTAGATTGTCATACCTTAGCACAAGATCTCCTTCCTTGATGCCTTTTTCTTTTAGTTTCTTGTCGAGCTTTTCTTTTTCTCGTATAGATTTCCTTTTATAGAACTCATAAGTAGCTTCTCTCTTCCACTCAAGTTTGACTAAGGTAAGAAGTCGATTTGCCCATCTTTCTTGGTCATCTTGTGCCTCTTTGCGAGATGAAGCCATATTGTTGGAATGTTGAGCTCTATAGGCTGCAAGGCCTCTTGACCATAGACCAAGTGAAATGGTGTGAACTTTGTGGTCTCCCTATATGTGGTTCGATATGCACAGAAGGCACCATCCAAGAAGTCATCCCACAAATTTGTCTTGTTTTGAACCATCTTTCTAATGATGCCTGCAATGATGCCATTAGCTTTTTCTACCAAACCATTTGACTGGGGATAGTAGGGTGTATTGTGATGATGTAGAATGTGTAGTTCTTCACAAAATCCTGTGAGTAAAACCTTCATGAACCTTGGACCATTATCAGAAACAATTTCCAAAGGTGTGCCAAATCTACAACAGATGCGAGTGTAGGCAAACTTACTCATTGTCCTCTCATTTACCTTTGCCACACTTTGTGCTTCCACCCACCTAGTCATATAGTCTATTGCCACCAAAGTGTAGAGTTTACCATTTTTTGTTCTAGGCAGAGGACCATAGACCCATAGCATCAATGCCCCACTTTTCAAATGGTAAAACTTGCCTTGGACCATGTATCAATCTTCTATTTCCATTTACCTGACAGTTATGAAAACTTTTACACCAATGTTGGACATCCACATGCAGGGTTGGCCAAACATACCCCGCAAGCAAAATCTTCTTCATAGTTAACTCTTGGGAAAAAGGACCACCACATGCTTATTCATGCAAACTTTCTAGAATGGCTGGAATTTCCTCCATTTAGTACTCTTAAACACCAGATGTTTTCCTCTAGAGGGGTTCTTCTAGGAAGAGATGACACTTGCCTTCTTTATGAGCCTCCTCTTTTGAGATTTTGTGAAGCCCTGTGGAAACTCACCTTCCAAAATGTAGCCAATAATGGGAGTCAATGACTCCAATCCCTAGTATCTTAGTTGCTTGATAGCTGTTGCCACCATGATGACATGCACTTCTTTCTCAACACATGTAACTACTTGTTGTGCAAGTAAATCATCATCTTCATTCTGTTTTCTAGGAATATGGTATAATTGCACTTCTTTAAATTGATTAAACAACCTACGAATGATATGAACTTTTGTCCTTAGGCTTTCATCGTTGCATGCCCAAATGCCTAATATTTGCTTCACAACGAGAAGTGCATCCCCCTTTACTATGAGTCGTTGTATACCTTGACTAATGCAGATCTTCAAACCATGAATTAAAATGCCGTACTCTGCTTCATTCTGCTTGTTGAACCCGGTAGATTGACCTTTTCTTTCATGACTACCTCTCCACTTGGGTTGAGCAATGCCAGCCCTCCCCCTACTTTACATGTGGCTCATCAAAAAGCTCCATCAAAGAGCAAAGAAAATGCATTAGGGATACTTTTAGGTGGTGGCAATGGTAGGGTTTTTACTTCAGGAACTTTAATCTCCTTCTCATGTACCCTATAAGTGAGAATACCTACCAATTGTTCACGCACACTATCTTCAAAGAGTATTGGAACTCTTGCAATTTTATAATCCACTTTGAGATCTTAGTACTAAGATTCATTTGAGATGACACCCAAGGAAACAGATTTTCTGCCGTGAGAATTACAAAAGGTTTTGGTAATAGGTAGGTATCTAAATTTTCTCACTGCAAACATGAGAGCAAGCATCATGAGTTCTGCTTCTGTGTAGTCTCTCTCCAAGGCATTCATGACCCTACTAGCAAAGTAGATGGGTCATATTCTGGTATTGTGGGGATCTTGTTGTAACAAAATTGCACCAATTATTTCTTTTCCAACACTAGAGCTAACAAAGAATGTGTACTCCCAACAAGGAGGCATGAGTGTTGGTAGCTGTGACAAAATGATTTTAATGTTACAAAAGTACTCTTCAAGCTCATCAGACCATGCAAATTCTACTTGTTGTGTCAACTTTTGCAAAGGGTGAAGTAACTCTGAGGCTACATGAATGAAGCAGGACATATACTTCACCTTTTGAATAAATAAAATGACCTCCTTGATATTCTTGGGTGATGGTAGCTCAATAAGAGCCTTTGCCTTTGAACGATCCACCTCAATACCTTTACAGAAAACCTTGTGATCGAGCAAGATCACATGGTCCTCACCTATATGGCATTTGTTAGGATTGAGTTGACCTCCCATGTTGTACAATTTATTCAAACCTTCTTCTACCCTTTGTAGGTGCAATGATTTTGAACTATAAATACAAAAGTCATCAATAGAAACCTGAATGGACTCTCCAAAAAATGCTTGAAACACCATGTTCATGAAGCGTTGGAAAGTTGTAGAGCATTTGTCAAGCCAAATGGCACGACTCTAAATGCATAACAACCCCAAGGAGTGATTAAGATTTTTTTCATTTGATCCTCTAATGTGATGCCTATTTGAAAGTAGCATGAGTAGCCATCACACACAGTGTACTTCTCATGACTAGCTACCTCATTTAGTATCTCACCTTGAAATGGGAGGGAAAAATGATATCTTTTTGTTGCCTCATTGAGTGGACAATAATCCACACACACCCTCCACTTGTCATTCTTCTTGGGAGTGACAACAACAGGAGAGACCTACTCTGAATTCTCCATTGGATAAATGAAACCTGCAGCTAGAATCTTTCTTACCTCCTCGAGTAGAGCCTGCTCTTTGATGACTCCTAGCCTTTGTAGCTTCTGAGCTTTAGGTGTGGCCTCAGGATTTAACTAAATCTTGTGTTGAAAAACATCTACTACACGCATGTCGGTGTAGTATTTAGCAAAACGCCCAGGAAAATTCCTTAGCACACATTTGAACTCCTCTCTTTCTTTCTTTGTAAGTTTTGTTGACATCATATCTTCTATCATCCCTTCATCATGCACATTTTGGTTCTCTTGGGAACCTACCTCCTCCAAACCTTGACAAGAGGTCTCTTGGTGGTCTGGCTTAAACCTCACCCCCATGACTTCAATGGAAGACTTCTCTTTCGTAGTGCTACCGCTACCTTCTTCTTCTAAAGTTCTATCCGTCCACTCTTCCTCCTCTCACTTTATGATGATTCCTCATGGAGATCCTCTTGGTGTTGCTCCTTCATGTCGAAGACAACCTTTTTATGATTTTCATTACTACAAATAAAATTTCCACTTTCCCAATCCTGCAAAGCTTGCAATTTCATTAGCCATGGTCTTCCTAGGATAAATGGATAGCCACTTCCCTTGGTCAACATAACATAAAAATACATTGCCTTCTTAATGCCAAAGGCCTCCACAAAAACATTTTTTCAAATACCTACGCACCTAGCTTTGCTATTGTTTGCCATTTTTTCTTTGATTTCAGGTGTCTCATGGATGTGCATGCCTAATCTTTGTATGAGTCCTTTTGTCATGATGAAAATTTGTGCACCCCCATCCACTAGACCTTTCCTAACCAACCTTCCTTTAATGTAACAATCTAGCACATGTGTAATATCCTCATTCATGTCAACTTGTGCAATTTTTACAACATGCACACTCTCTTTTACCCTTCTCCCAGTGCTAACTTCCTAAATCCCTCCTAAATTATGGACATAATGCAAGAAATTGAGGCCATGAGATATCAAGACCCTTACCTCTCATGTCTTCCAACAAGTTGTATGGAGCCATACCATGTCCAAGAGAGAAGTCTTGGAGGTTGATATGACGTTGATTCCTCTTGGCTTCCTTGGTCTCCTTTGCCTTCTTGCCTCGTCCATGGTCACTCTGTGATGTGACCCCTTCTTTCTCCTTACCTTTTCCATGGCCACGCTTAATACCATCTGCTTTTATGTCAACCTCATTTGAATTCGTCACGTCTACCACATGCACATTTGGATATGTCAAAGGTGGAACTTCTTCTACTCCTCGTGAAGGTGGTCTTTCCCCATTTGGTCTTTGTAGAAGCATTGGTTGTTGACTAGTTCCTTCATCTGCATTCATCAATGGATAATACAAGTTAGGTCTTCCTGGCTCCCCATGGGGCCAAGGTAATTATACATCCCATGCCCAAATTCCCCACAATTCCAACATTGTAGTACTCGCCTGGGTTGTTGCTCTCGCTCCTCAGCTTTCTTTGTTTGTCCCTTGGGACCTACAGCTTGTGCAAGATGAATTAACAAGTTGATTAAGGATTCATTAACTTTTCAATCACCTCAGTTGTTACCTCAGGAATCTCTCTAGATGTTGGTGCTTGCAATTTTCCCTTGGGTCTAGAACCCTCTATTGGAACCTCCCCTCTTAGGCACTTGAGTTCTCTATACTTTTCAACAACCCTAGTTTCAACAGCACCAAAGGTAGCAGGTGCAAACGCCTCGACTTTTATCTTGAGTGTGGAAAAGAGACCGGGTATGAACCTCTCCTTCTTTAGGAACTCTGCACCATCACCAAATTTGGCAACATTTCTCACCCATACAGCCCAAAGACATAGAAACTCTTGTTTGTACATGTAGTAGTCATCTAAGTCTTTTTGTTTGTGAGAAATGATGTCTTCTCATAGCTTTTGAGTGTTTTGGGGGTCAAAGAAGTATCACTGAAATGATCAATGACTTTCTTATAGTTTTTCTTAACCTCCTAAGATAGAGACTCAAACCAAGTGTTAGCATCCTTCCTCAAAACTACCTCAAACATTTCTAAGCATTGCTCATCTCCTATCACTCTTTTAATGCGGCAAGCCATTTTGAAATTTTCTAGAAATAGTTTGGCATCCTCGCCAGACTCTCCAAAGAAGAGGAGACATTTGGTGTTTGGCCTCCATTGAATTGATTTCAAAGTGACAACACATTTTTTTTCTTTCTTAGAAATATTTACATAATAATGTTTTCTAAATTGCAATCTATTCTACAATAAAATAAAAATATGCACATCAAATGATCTATGATAGTCAACAAGAGGCAAGATGACAGGCTTTGGTGACATGAGAATTTCTCCTACTCTTTGGGCACCAAACATGAACACCATATGTTGCTGAAAATGGATCTTTCTACTAATTGAAATGTTTGTTCTAATGTATGGAGTAAGATGGAAGGAAAAAACCTCTATTCATGGGCCATTATCCATGGTCTATACATGACCTAATGCTTAAAACAAAAAAAAAATAAACGTCCAAACTAAGGTCGTACCTAATGAGAGGCAAAATAAAAGGATGTACTAAAGCGTTTATCTTGACCAACATAAGAGGGCCCAAAACTCTACGAATTACTCATTGAAATTGTAATTTTGCAGTTACAATGATATACACTTTTTGCTTCCAATGGAAACAAATGGGTCATATAAATTTTCGTGCTTCATGCAAGCTACTTGATTACTCTAAAGGCTGAGTATTCACAACAACATACCATAAGCCCTCCTCCATGGGGCACCAAAGTTAAAGCATTTGGGACAAGAAACAAGAGAGGTAACCTCTAAACACACGTCAAGGCTCCCATGTTACTCAATTAAAAAACCACAAGCAAGAAACAATAACAACAAACCCACATCCAAACAAGTGAAGGGTCACCACCTAGTTATGGGATGAAAACTAGGACGCAAGAGAGATCTTGTCACGACCAAGAGGAGGTGCAACAAAGCACACACAAAAATCTCACACCAAGACACATACCAATTGGATTAAGAGAGCTAGAGAAAAGGGAGAGTGAGAGAAATGAAACTTTCATAATATCTTGTTTGTAACTTGCAAATGGAGATGGTTCATTACAACGCTACCATAGAGCTTGTACAAAAACTAACCCAATGCGTAGTGAATGCTAAACATTGCTAACACACACACACAGTGTCTTAAGGTGTGCTTCTCACCACAATACCCTCTTACAATGGATACAAATTTGGCAATGAAAACACACTAAGAAATTTCTCAAACAAGCTCAAATGACAAAACTTAAAAGATACAAGTCACCTTACATTTTCCAATAAAGAGCTTTACACAAGTGGAAGGACAAAGATCTTGTAGCCAAGTATGCCTTTGAAGAACCAAAACCTCAATTGTTGATAGTGGAAGAGCATGTACAATAGTGGTTTGAGATAAGACATTCACACTCTCTCAGTTTGCAATGTGTAGCATCAAAGCTTCTCTCACACCAAATGTGAAGCTCACAAGGTGATGACTTTACCTAAATCTCTCCTTGCGTATAGAGTGTTGGGGTGCTAAGTGAGAGCTTGGGGATTAGTTACAAGAAGGATAGGGCCTATTGGAAACCCCTTATTAAGGTTATTGATAACCTTATTTGCACACTAATCAAATCAAGAGTAGGATTTATTTTGAATATCACAACATTGCGGGCCTTCTTTGTTTGATTGAGTCATGGATGTGGGCTCAAAAGAGAGCACTATTGATGGTAGATAGGGTGAAAGTAGAGTTTTAAGAAAGGGAAGAGAGAGAGAGAGAGAGAGAGAGAGAAAGAGAGAGAGAGAGAGAGAGAGAGAGTTTTTTCTATGTACATTTCTTGAGGTGAGGTGCCTTTTATGGTTAGATCAATGGCTATTTTGTGTTAGTAGGTTAGTGGTTTGTGTACATTTCTTGAGGTGAGGTGCCTTTTATGGTTAGATCAATGGCTATTTTGTGTTAGTAGGTTAGTGGTTTGTGTAAGCAATCACTAAAATATTAATGATATATTACAATGGGTAGAATGAGGTGAATGGTTGAAGGAAGATGGGTGAATGAAGTGAGGGAATCCTTGTGATGGTGGTGAATCTTTGAAGAAGTTTTGAACTTACTTGTGTAAGTTCTAAAAAATGAATGCCGATCCTATTCTTCTTCTTCTCTTCTTACGTCACCGCCGCCGCAAAGGTTGAACACCATGATGAAAGTGACAATGTTGGTTGATGAGAATCCCTCACATTACAGAGATTAAGTATGGTTTTACATGCTGATTTTAATGTATATAGAGAAGAGGTAAAAGGAATTGTAATCTAGATGTAATAGAGACAGACATAGAGGTTGTGTATGCACATGTAGAGTTCACATGACAGATATGAAAGTGAGAGGGCAGGTTAATGGAAACCATGGAAGGTTCAGGTTCAAGGGAGGTATAGAGAGAAATGAGTGAGTGTGTGTGTGTGGAAGTGTGAAAAAAGGTGAGAGAAAACTAGGGTGACTTGTGAGAAAACCGTGGGCAAACTGGGGTCCACCAAAACAATCATAACTCACCAGTGGCAGCTCCTAGAATTTTGAAAATTTTTGAGGTGATTATTTAGTTTGTGAGGTAAATTTTTTATTTTGATCACCTCCTCAAATTTAGAGTGGAGATGAATGCCAAAAATCTCACCAAAATGCCTGTTTTTTCTCCTACAAACGTGTTCAGTGGCCCCCCTTTTGTTGAATTTGCATAATCCTCCAAGAGTGAATCCCTCCTTGCATGAGAGCATGAACGATTCGTGGGGGTTTAAAAACATGCATAGATTAAGATTATTCACAAATATGGTATATGAATATGATGAGAAACACAGGTTAGGATATACACAATTCGTGGAATCTGGAATAGTGTTAGTTGTATATAAATATAAAATATAAAAGAGAAATATATGAAAATATAGGAAATCAAATGCAGGGGCTGTCATTTGTTTTTATTGATTTATGACTATTTACAAGAAGTAAGGAAGAATGTATGTAGGAAAATGATAATTTAGTAAAAGAGAATAACTAGGTGAAAGATATTTTTGTGATTTTTTTTTGGAGTGGTCCACATCAAGATTTACAGAGGCTTGCATGAAAATATTTATATATATAACAAAAATTATGCAAAATGGTAAGAAAAATTATGGTAAGGGGAGTATAACATACTTAGGCAAATAACGCACACCTAAATATAAATATTTAAATAAATACCAAAATAATTATAATAAAAAATCCCTATATTTAGGCCCTATATATAATGAAATATTTACATAAAAATGAGCCATAATATATTTTTATTTTATTTTTTATTTATTTATTTTGGCTCAACTAGCCCAATGACTAACTAGCTGAGAGTTTTAAGGAGATATGGAAAAAGTCCCCTAACTCACACACACTTATGTACAGTGAAAGGGTGAGGATAGCCACAGTGTTTGAGTGATTTTAATAGGGTGAGGTAGCTCACTATGGTAATTTTGGATAGCCAAAAAATGGCTATTACTAGCAACCAACTGTGTTAAGACATAATAATCAAAATTCAACAACATGAGCTTGCATAGAACTATCAAGATGCGTGTGTCGATTCACAAAGGTTCATGGCTAGAAAGTTACTTGGTAAAAGTCTCAGTATGCTTTGATCCCCCTTGAATTAAATCTCTAGCTACCCTTGTATAATCGTTAGTTGAATGAAGTGGAGACTTTGTGAGGTAGCTTCTTGAGGCTGAAAAGAACTCAAGAGAAACATCCTCCCCATCGTTTTTATCATAATGAGGTGTTATGTTTTCAACATTCTTACGATAATACAAACCAAGAGTGAGATCCATCACCTATGAAAGGAGAGAAAAATTTACTTAAAGATAAGAACTCTAAATTTCATACACAAGCTTCACATAGAGAAGGCAACTTCACCCACTCACTAGTCTCTGGATGCAAGTATCCCCCATCACACATCAAAGTCGACAAGCGATGGAGCTCCAAACTAAATCTATTATCTTGCATGACAAGATCCCCCAACTGTTGTGCAAGAGACAAAGTCACCAAGAAACCCTCGTCTGCCAAGTGAACATCAGCAATTTCCATGACACTGCTTGCCAAGGCAGTGGAGAAGTGGTTCCACTCAGGAACAGCTTTTACATTATCTACACTAGTTAAAATGAGCAAGTTGCATCATAACATATATATGCATTATATAACAAACACAAAACCTCCCAAATGACATAGAAAAATTTCACTTGTAGTGTGATTGTGAATACCATCAACTAACATAGGCATAGGAGAGTCTACAAAGATCAACTTTGCCACATACTGGGAGATTTCCCCCTTCAATGCATACTCATGCCCATCATAGATTGTTGTTTTCTTGAACCATGTTTCAATACTAACATAAACCAAAGGATGTCAACAAATTAGATCATGGTAAGATAACTTTTTAGAGCGATATGCAAGTCTTACCTATGCCATGCTAGGTTATCAATTGCTTCCACATCCAATAACAAAGCATCCACACATGTAATAAAATCCTCTCTTGAAACATGACAATACCATTTTCATGTGCTTAAAATCTCAAAGGATGCTTACTAAACCATAGGGAATGTTAAAGGTTAATGCAAGCAATAATAAGAGCAATAAGAAGTGAATAAACAAGCAAAGAATGTATACATGTGGTACATTTTGCTGGCATCCACTCATATAGAGAACGACTCATAAGAGTCTCAGAGAAGCAAGAGTTTGATGCTAAGGTGGGTCCTTTCGGTGGAAAAGAAAGTGGAAAGCTCTCCTCCTCCCAATCATCATCTATTGGCACACATTGGGAGGGTTTTTCAAGAATTTTTTTACCTTTCCTATGACATGTGAGGGTGGCTTGGCTGATGACTCAATGCGTGTAGCTTGGGGTGAGATTACACCGTCATTAGAGATGGGATTCTCTTTCAAGAGCCTTTCCATACAAAATTTTACCAAAAAAAGATCAACAAAATTCTATTTTAACCAAAATATAGTAGTTCATACAAGAGATTGTAATCCACTTGTGAGCATGAATCTCTTGCTCTCTCTTTGGGATAATAGCTAGGGGATAGTCCAACCACCAAGGACAATGAGAGCATCCCCACCTTATCCAAGATCGTTGATGAGAACATAGTATTCTTATCCTCTTTATCTAACCATTCATGTACATCATACGACATAGACTCTATCGTCCTCAGTTGCATACAATTCAATAGCCATCTAAATGAAAAATCAATATGAAAAAAGGACAATAAAATACATCATGAAGTGAAATTAGTATTCAAGCAATTCAATACCTATACAAAAGATGTTTGCTTGCATGCATCACTTTGGGCAAGGAGGCATAGTCAGAAGCACTCTTCATGTTTTCGAAAACATGAGTATAAGCCAATGAAACATGTGTCTTCCTAGATGCCTCAAACCAAGACTCAAATTTTTTTGGCAACATAGGACCCTCCACCTCAAACTTAGCAATAATAATTATTTCTTCACCAAACATTCCCTGCCAATAGATCTCTTGCCTCATGTAGGCTCTAGGTTTCTTATATCTACAAAATGACCTCCCTTGGAGTCCTTAACTTTGGTCAAAATCATCATGTGAAGAAGTTCTTTGAGTCTATTAAATAAATTTAGAATCTTCAGTCCAAAAATTAATTCAATAACTACAATGCACATTAAAAACAAATCAAAGTTTAAGATGAAATGAAACATACCTCTCTGTTATGATCTTTGTGGCACACAAGCTGTATAATTTATCCCGAGTAATCCCTACCATTGTTTTGTCATGCCACCAAATAGCATAAAAAGAACTCTTCACCATGTCCAAAATTTTCAATAGAAAGGTGCTTATATTTTCTACATCTCATTTCTCTTCTTCCTTCTTGAAAGCTTCATCCATCTTCTTTTTGCCCAAGAAAGCCTAAAGTTCTAAGCCTTCTCATTTCATCAGCCAAAAAGGTTTCCCATCTCCCCTTCAAAGAAACACGACTGATTAAAAATGTTTTTATGAGCTATTAGCACACAACACAAACAAATCCATCAGTTGACACCTTTGCATAGGCTTCCTACGTGGGAATTCAAGGCATATTTCAAACGATGATCCCATCAATAACTTGCCACCTCTACATAGGCCTCCCAGGTGGGAACTCAAGGAATGTTTTAGACCATGAATTCATCCATGACTTGCCACCTTTTCATAGGCTTCCCACGTGCGTATTTCAAACGATTACACCATCCATAACTTTCCACCTCTACAAAGGCTTCCCACATGGGAATTTAAGGCATTATACAAATCATAAACCCATCCATAACTTGCCACTTTTGAGTAGACTTCCCATGTGGAAATTCAAGGCTTATTTGAAAACATGGATTCATCAATAACTTGCAACCTTTAACTAAGCTTCCCTTGAAGTAGTTGAAGACATACTAATCCTCAAAGTAGTTGCAATTTAATTTTAAAAAAGAAATCTACCTATTACCCAAACAAGTTGAGCATGACATACCTTCCAAACAAGTTGAGCAACCAAAATGCATGGCGTTGAGTACCATGGCACAATCCCCTGGTTATATCTAGCCTCCAACTTAAGCTCAACCTCCATCCAAGATTTCTACTCACGAGTTAGATATTCCATTATGCTCGGACTTGTTTGCCATACCAAACTTCTGAAACATTAAATACTTCATGTGCCAAGTTGGTGGAGCTGTAGCCTACAAGATTCTAAAAGTAAGAGTTGGAGGAGAAGCAAATTAAAAAACACATTACAATCAAATAATTGAACACCAATGATCCATATAATTCTTATTTGTTGTATCAAGACTCAAAATCAACTCTGCTTCCTTCCTTTTATCTATCTGCTCATTTTTTACCCAAAAAAGGTCATTTTGATATGAAAATTCTCAAATGGAGTCAAAGAAATCCCTAAATTTTTGGGATCACTTGCATAAGCATAGATATGCATTAATTTTCATTAATATTTCATTTTGGGTCACTTTCCATGCAATTTTATGATGTCGTCCGTCAACTGCTATTTTGGCCATTTTTGCCCGCATAGAACTTGTAGGTGATGTTTGCACACTATGACGATCCTTGCATGCTAAAAGTCCCACCCACATCTTGCACCCATGTCGATCTATTATGAGATGTTTCAAAAAAAAGACTAAAGCATAATCTATGGGAAATTTTTACTTTATTTATTCTCCTGTATTTCCTTTTTCCCCTCTTTTACTTTAGTCTTGTTCTACTTAGGAAACCCACCAAGCCTAGTGGTGTTAAGGACAACCAATTTTAAACCACCATCCCTTGCTTTCATCGATCATTTCACTCAGCTATCTAACAGAGTAATATTTGACTAATCAACATCCGTCTAAGTATTATCTGATCAAGCATAATATGACTAATATGACCAAGCATTAGCTTTACAAAATACTTCAGGTTCAACATGAAGAATGACGCATGGTCTTTGTGCGATTTTCCTAGCAGAAAGCTCATTGATAATTAGTGGGGTTTCAAGTTGAAACATAAGTTTGATAATAGTAGTGTTGATTGCTATAAGGCTAGATTTGTGTCAAAAAGGTATGCTCAAGAAAAAGGCATTGATTTTTATGTGAGTTTTTCTTCCACTTGTTGTATAGCTATCATTCATAGCATTTGTGCATTGCTGGTTCATAGTTGTTGGATTGAAATTATTTGGACACACAGATTGCATTTTTATATGGTGACTTGCATGAGTAAGTTTATGTATTGCAGCCTTGTGGTTTTGTTCAAAAAGGGTAGGAAAACAAGATGTGCAGACTTAAGAAGGCATTCTATGCTAAAATCAAGCTCTGGATTCTTGGTATGAAAATACATACTTATTTGGTTGCACATGGTTTCCAATATAACCCAATTGAGAGCACTTTGTATGTCAATCGTGCAAATGATTTATTTCTAATCATGTTGCTTTATGTGGATGGCATGATACTCATTGGACCAAATGAGGGATATACTTTTATTTTAAGGCTAATTTAAACGCCTCTTTTGAGATGTTAGATTTGGGGATTTTGCATCCTTATTTGTGCATATAGTTTAAGCAGGTTGATGGAGGTATTTCTTTGTACATTGTACCATACAAAGTATATTGAAATACTATTGCGTAGATTCAACATTGAGGACTCCATAGTCTATTGCTACTCCTATGAAGGCATGTTTAATTCTCCATGATGTTGGAACTTACTTTGATGTCACACTCTATCATCAAGCTATTGGTTTCCTCATTTATGTATACATTACTAGGACTATTCAATATGCAGTCTCACAAGTGAGCATATTTATACATAGACCAGGCTCTACACATTGGAATGTGGCTAAGTGGATCTTTCACCTTAACTCACACTGTACTTCTTGGGTTGTTTTATCCCAATGGGGGATCATTGCCGCCAGACTCATATGTTTTTTTAGACTCAGATATGACTGGTTACTACAAAACATGAGTGCTCACTAGTGATTTTGTTTTCATAGTCACAATATCTCATGCATATCTTGGTTGAGTAAGAGGTTTCCTATAGTGCCCACTTCTAGTTGTGAGGTTGCATGTAGTGCTCACTTCTAGTTGTGAGGTTTTCTATAGTAGCCACTTCTAGTTGTGAGGCTGAGTACATGGTAGCTTCCATAGGTATGGTTGAGTATGTTTGGCTTATACGCTTTCTCAATGATTTGGATTTTGAACAGCAATTTTCCACCATAATGTATACTATCATAGTGATTTGGAAGTTGAGTAGGTAGCTTCCATAGGTATGGTTGAGTATGTTTGGCTTATACGCTTTCTCAATGATTTGGGTTTTGAACAACAATTTTCCACCATAATGTATACTATCAGAGTGATTTGGAAGTTGAGTAACCTAGTATTCCACACTCACACAAAGCACATTGAGGTAATTATCACCATGTGTAGGGAGACTTTGTAGCAACGACTTAATCGCAACCCACACAAAATTATCAAATCCGTGGATCGGCAACCCGGCTAGGGCATGGAAGCATGAGCATCAGATGAATAGAATAAGAGGATTCATGAGTATGCTCATCCAATGCAAGTAGAGATTATCCATGGCATGACTAACTATAATCATACTCTAATCACTAATCAATCAACTCCTACACACATCAAGCCCACCGAAGTCCGACTTACCATAGACTAGAAACCCCAAGCACACTAATGATACTAGCATGCACTAATTGCATTGGTGTTGGCCTCTCCAATCACCACATGCCAATCACGGCACTTCATCTCAATAGCTACACATACGAGGTGAATAGTGCTAGAGTTTCATAAAACCTATCCGCACACAAGCAAACAATAGGGCACACACACTAATTACAAGATTAAGACCCAAATTAATCAACCTAACTAGTGATGCTAAATATCGCAAATTGAATGCTCATAGAAGGATAAGAGTGTTTAATAGCAAAAAGTCATCACACAAACTCAAATCTAGAATAATGAGAGTGTAAAACTACTTCATGACATAATGAAATGTAGAGAAGATAAGACGAATGAGTAAAATAGGTATTAGATTAATCAAGAAGAGCTTACTCTACTTACAAAGGATTAGCACTAGACTCTTAAGCATGGGCATTAAGCTCAAGGCTATGCCATAGAGTGAACACGAGAGAGAGAGAGAGAGAGAGAGAGAGAGAGAGAGAGAGAGAGAGAGAGCTATCAAAAGTGGATCCTCAAGAGCGGATACTCAAGAATGAAGCCTCCTTACATAAAGGCTTTTTTTTTAAGGCTTTCACCACAATCCCTTATACTATGGGTTTAAGTTTGAGCCCTCTAACTACCATATACAACTTTGAAACTCCCAATGAGCCCAAGACTTATACAAAGTGAGTTGGAAATATTATGCACAACCATGGCATGTTTCCCGCTTGATGCATATTTGGTGTAGCATGTGTTAGTTGTTGCTAACATTCCCCCTTCGTAATTTGGCGCACGTGCTCGTGTGTCAGTGAAGCAAAACAGGGTGCATGGTAGAAAGCAAGTCCATGGAAGAAATGTTGAGCTGTAAAACATAAGAACAAGTAATGATCATCAAAGGCCAACAAGGATAAAAACATGAAGTACAATGAACAATCATGCAAGGTGATTTTTTTGCTTCTAAAAGATGAGTGAATCATAGTAAAAAACTAGACAACATAAAGCAAAAAAGACACCTAAACTATTGTGAAGATTAAACCACTAAAAATTTCAGTTTTATGCATGAAACACAAGCAATCAATTATGACCCTAGGCTAATGCAAGGTCATAAACCTACTATCCTAAGCAATCAATTATGACCCTAAGCTAATGCAAGGTCATAAACCTACTATCCTAAACACTATGTGACCAATCTTAATAAATCATTCAAGTCTATCATGTCTATGGGCTATAAAAAAGCTCCTAATCTATTAGAAAGAAGCTCATGGAATTTTTGTTGTTGTCTTTTATAGAAAAAAGTAAATCACAATACAAGACTACCACCCCAAGGCAAGTCCAGGTATGACTCTCGGCTCTTTGAATCCCCAAGAAGGTGTTCCAAAAGCCTACTAGCCTACCAAGGCAACGGTTAGCCCCTATCATCCTAGAGAATCGGTTCAGGGCCTTGACCAAGCGATCCAAGGTGATTCCCCTCGCCTACCAAGTGCCAATAAGACACTAGGCCTCACAAAGACACAACAAAACATAAAATATTTCTTTTCATGTGTCTAGTAGCATTTTTGCTACTTTTTCTTCACACTTTTCTGCTTCATTGTTTCATTTTTTTAGCACTTTTTTATTGCTTCCATCATGAAATGCTAATTTGGAAAATGGACTAAAGGACTAAAGCCTAATCATAGCCCTAGGTCATGTTAAAAATGAATGAAGTATTAAGACTATCACTAAGAGTTTAGGACTAATGAGAAATGAACCTACATCAACCTAAGGTCAAGGCCATACTTATGATTAGCACACATAAAACCAAATTTTTTGATGAGTTAATATTCACAAAGCAAAGTGTTGAAACTTTAGGATGCCTAGCTTTTGAACATGAAAGAACCATAGCTTAGAAGCAAAAATTACTTAAGCCAAGCATAGAGAATGGAGAGATGAATAAAAAAGCAAAATCATGGAAGGATTACACCTATCCATGCTCTTTGAGCATCCTTGAGCAAGCATCCCCTTTGTGTAGAGAAGTCTCTTGATCTTTTTATTTGCAAAAGAAGCTTTTTGAAGCTAAGTGTAAACACAAGCTACAAAAGCCAATTATTGAAACCCAAAAACACACAAAAAACATTAATGAAAACCTAAATCTAGGGTCTTGCATACTAGAATTTACCAAAGGGAAAAAAACCCAAGGGAAAAACATGCCTTTGTTTATGCACATGATGCTCTTTGATAGCAAATTTATGCATACACAACAAAATGAGAGAGAATGAGCTTATACATAAGAAAATTTTGCAATGTTAAAACCTCTCATGCATAATTCAAAGTTGATTAGTTTCTAGCTCAATGAAATATGGAATAAAAAACAAGCCAAGAGCTGAAAATAGTGCATCTTTGATTAAACGAAGTGATTCTTGAAAGCCGAAATTTACAATTCAAAAGCTCCAAACAAGTTGGCTAAACACTAGCTCACATGAACTTTTACAATTTTTAGAGCAATCTATGAGCTAGAGATTACTGCAACTTGATGGAATGGAGTGAATGGCTCTCAATAGCCAAATTTTGTACTTGAAAGCTCTCAAAAAAGTTGGGTAAACACTAGCTCAAATGAAAACATTTTCACTTTAGACCAAGCTATGAGCTAGCATGTATACAACTTTTAGTAAAAAAAAGTGGAATGGCTCTAACTAGCCACATTTTGCAATATATTGCAATGGTGACCCCTTCTTGGATCAATGAAATTTCTTGTTTTCCATGATCCTTCAAAACAACTCAAATGTTAGTGCTTTTAAGCATTTGGAAATTCAACACAAGCACTAAAGGAATTCTCAATCAATCACAAGCCTAAAATTTTCATGCTCTCTCTTGGCCATCAAACAAGCTTAATTTTAGTGCTTTGCAATGATTTCTCAATCAGTTCATGCACTAAAATGTGCAATCAAACCAAGTTTAAGCACAACATGTCTCGATCAAGCATGAACGCATCATCAATGTAGCCCTCAAATGAAGCTCGTATGCTTGCCAAAATATTTGTTCATGTAGTGCAATGAAAATGCCAATGAACTCGAGCATCAAATCATGCACAAGCCAAAAAAATATGGAATGAGAGTTCATTTATGCATGAAGATGATTACACAAGCATAGCACACATGAACAAAATGCATGGCTCTTGAATAGCCAAAGTTTGCATTACAATTCAATTTTGTGCCCCTTAATAGGCATTTGGATCCTCAATCCTCTCTTAATCTGCCAATCACCCCTTCTAAAACATGTTAGTGCACAAAAGTATTTTTCATACATATTAAGCACTAAAATATCCCAACCATGCACCAACTCATCATCAACAATGTGACCCTCACGTCTGCATGCATATCAGAAAGAGAAAATTCCCTTTTTACAACCAAGCTTCCAGTCGAGATGGCACAAAACCAATGCATAAGGCTCAGATGGTGCATTTATAGTTCATTCATGTATTAACGTTCTCAATCAAAGCACACTTGAAACCATTGCCCACTCCCTTGCTCTTAAACTATAAATATTGCATATATAGGAAAGGAGAGAGAGAGAGAGAGAGTTTTAGGATGAGGAAATTTTGAACCCTCTCAATTGGTTAAAAACCCAATATGACACTTCATGGCCATTCAAAAACTCTCAATTTTTAGTGCTATATAAGGATTTTTGCATACACATTAAGCACTAAAATACACACTCAATATCAAACTCAATTTTTAAAGCACAAGACTTCTTGACCAAGCATGAATATATCATCAATGTAGCTCACAATCCAATCAAGCCAAGCACTAAAGATCATTGCACACTTGCACTCATCTAAAAAATCATATCATTCAAGGCAAGAGAAAAGATTGAATACATTGTTTATAAAGCCATTTGCACATTGGCCAAACACAAGTAGGAGTGCTCCACAATTGAGGGGCAAGAAAGGAGGTTTAGCTTCAATTCTTGATTTGGGTTTGCAAAATTTTATTTTTATTTTTCAATTTGTGACACTTCCCGCAAAAACTACCCACAATCACTTAATAATGCCCAAAAAAATTTCATCCTCAAATTGAAGCTAGATGTCTTTGTTCAAGGCTCGTTTGAGATGGAGGTAACTAAAGGATTCGTGCTGCAAGGCAAGGATGAGGGAGGTGTATAGTGGAAGTCACCTTTATTTAAAAAAAAAGAATTTGTGGTTTTACTTTTCTATGGCGGTGACGGCCCACGACTGTGGCAAATCAGAGAAAGAGAGGGTTGAGTCAGGATGGTGGATGGCCAGAGGCCCAGAGAGTGTATGTATATGTATGTGTGGATGGCGTGGGCAAGTACGTAGCGAGTGCTGTGGACTGAAGTTGTTTTTGTGTTGCACCAACTGAATTCGGCAGGTTGAAATGGCTGGCATGGGGTAGCACGTGCATGCGTGCATGTGTGGAGAAAATGGCAGGCATCGGGTCTGCAGCAAGTTGGCAGAGGTAGTTGGAGGTTCCATAAAGGTAGCAAGAGAAGCAGGGTTGAGGCTTCTATGTGTGTGGGGTTGGATGCACCAAGCCAGGGTGTCTTGACCTGTTTTGGGACAGGTGTGGGGTTGGATGCACCAAGCCAAGGTGTCTTGACCCGCAGAGAATTGTGCAAACAGCGTGTGTTGCAAATGGCAAGTTGTGACTCATGCTCCATACATGGCTAGGCCCCAAATGAGTGCTTGCTAGGAAACCATCACAGTGCTACTTGGCAGATAAGAGTTCTTTTTTAATCTCTCCCCTAAATTGAAAAAATCTTCTTGAGAAGTGGAGGTTCCCACGGTGGAATGCAAGGGTGTAGGCGTGTTTTGATCTTGAGCCTTTGGGGTCGGTAATGCAAGAGATGGAGAGGAGTAACTTGTGGCCATCTAGTGGGAGAGTGAGAGAGAGAATCGTCCCGACTGAGAGGTGTACAAGGTTTCTCCTCTACATTGATCACCCGTTAAGGCGACTCAATTGCATATTAGAATTGCACATTCACTTGGTTTTAATTCTCCCATTCACATCCCAAAACACTCGAAATGACGTTCAATTCCTCAATTGATACCAAAAATTGGTTACAAGCTCATAAAGATATACTTTTTTTGGTCTATATTGAGAGTTTGTTAGCCATTTGGTATAATGCATATCAAAATTTCGATCCGTTGATTATCAAAATGGGTAAACCATATGAAATTGATGCATCTTATACTCTATGAGGCATAGCATAGATCACAACATATTGCACTAATTCTCCCATTTGCAAAACCATTCCCAATTGGCATCATTGCAATCTTAAATTGCTCATGTCTAATGGCCCTCATCATCCAAATTCAATTGAATTTGTCATTATGGTTTGCATGGGTATATATGAGTGAATTTGAGTATAATTAAACACACAAATGAATGCAAAATTTCCATGTTCATTACATTGTTCAATCATTAGCATGGCATACAATAAAATTAACACAATTAAGTACCAATTGAGGGATCTATCTCAATTCTCAAAGCCAAATGTCACAGACACATCAATTATTTGGCCCAATTAATCATCATAATTGGTAAAAATACCAATTATTCATTCAAACACCTTGGATTGCACATGTCATTGAGTAGGCACACACCCAAATTTAGGCCAAAATTTTATGCAACTATTCCATCAATTTCACATTGTAATGCTCAAATTGCAAACTCAATCAAGCATAAGTGAATGCATGCATTCTTAATTTCTAAAAAATTAGCATTATTTTTACCCAATCAAGCAATGCACACACTCAAAAATTAAGCACAAAAGTTCAAATTTGGCTCAATTGACAATGCATTTAGGCTTATACCTAATGATTGCACACACTTTTCATGCACATTTCACAATAAAAAATCATTTAGGTGCCCCAATTGACCATCAATCATTTGAAAATCAAGTGGTCTTGGATGAGCACACACACACTCAAATTTTACCCATTTTTTTGAAAATTAAGCTTATCTAATGATTGAATTAGCCTAGCATACACATCAATTACATGATTTCATACTCACATATCATCAGTTTATCAATTTCTATGCATGCACACACTCAAAATTAGATGCACACACACTTGAATCATTTAGGTGCCCCAATCGACCATCAATCATTTGAAAATCAAGTGGTCTTGGATGAGCACACACACACTCAAATTTTACCCATTTTTTTGGTAATTAAGCTTATCTAATGATTAAATTAGCTTAGCATACACATCAATTACATGATTTCATACTCACATATCATCAGTTTATCAATTTCTATGCATGCACACACTCAAGATTAGATGCACACACACTTGAATTTTTTGACAGTTTTTTTCCTCCTTGGTGCATTACACACACAATGATTTTTATACACACACATGAATTATTGATAAGAATTAAGCATTATCTTGACACACAAAAAGTTAATTAGTCAAAATTTGACCATCAATTTCATTCCAAGTGAATCAAATTGGGTGCAAAGTGTAGGTCAATTGATTTACACACCTAATTAAAGCAAATAATTAGCACACATTGAATCACATTAATCAATCAAGAATTGACATGAGCAAGTGAGTTCACTTACATCGTAATCAGGCCTTAGCCAAAAAATTGACCATTGTAGGCCAAAAATCAAACGCTCAAATCATCAAATTAGGCATAAACTAGCACAATTAACTTGATAAAAGTGTTGATTCCACCTCTTGCAAGGGGATTGAACATACATTACACTTCAAATGTTAGTGGTTAGGCTAGAAAAGTTAGTCAACGATTGATAACAATTAGCATGAAATTAGTACAATTAGCATGGAAATGAAGCGAAATTAGTAAGGGTTAGTATGAAATTAGTGAATTTGGGGTATTCATAACTCAACAATTAGCTTCAATTGCTTGCACAACATCATCAAATAAAACCAAAATTGAGTTACACATACTCAAAACCAATGAAATTAGTAGTGAAATTACTCTATTCTAAAAATCTTACACTCACTAGCTTATGTTATCGATCCCCGACAACGGTGCTAAATGTAAGGAGACGTAGTAGCAACGACCTAATCGCAACCCACACAAAATTATCAAATCCGTGGATCGGCAACCCGGCTAGAGCATGGAAGCACGAGCATTGAATGAATAGAATAAGAGGATTCATGAGTATGCTCATCCAATGCAAGTAGAGATTAGCCATGGCAAGACTAACTCTAATCATACTTTAATCAATAATCAATCAACCCTACACACATCAAGCCCACGGAAGTCCGACTTACCATAGACTAGAAACCCCAAGCACACTAATGATAAGCACACACTAATTGCAATCGTGTTGGCCTCTCCAATCACCAGATGCCAATCACGGCACTTCATCAATAGCTACACACACGGGGTAAATAGTGCTAGAGTTTCATAAAACCTATCTCCACACAAGAAGAAAATAGGGCACACACACTAATTACAAGATTAAAACCCAACTTAATCAACTTAATTAGTGATGCTAAACATCGCAAATTGAATGCTCATAGAAGGATAAGAGTGGTTAATAGCAAGAAGTCATCACACAAACTCAAATCAAGAATAATGAGAGTGTAAAACTACTTCATGACATAATGAAATGTAGAGAAGATAAGACTAATGAGTAAAATAGGGATTAGATTATTCAAGAAGAGATTACTCTAATTACAAAAGATTAGAACTAGCCTCTTAAGCATGGGCATTAAGCTCAAGGCTACGCCATAGAGTGAACACTCAAGAGAGAGAGAGAGCTCTCAAAAGTGGATCCTCAAGAGTGGATACTCAAGAATGAAGCCTCCTTGCATAAAGGCTTCATTTTAAAGGCTTTCACCACAATCCCTTCTACTATGGGTTTAAGTTTGAGCCCTCTAGCTATCATATACAACTTTGGAACTCCCAATGAGCCCAAGACTTATACAAAGTGAGCTGGAAATATTATGCACAACCATAGCATATCTCCTGCTTGATGCATATTTGGTGTAGCCTGTGTAGCCGCTGCTAACACCATGTTAGGGAGAGACTCTCTATAAGAGAGGTCAACTTCGCTTATGTGCCTATGCACAACAACCGTGCTGATCTTTTCACAAAGGCTCTGCCTTGTGAGAAGTTTGAAGCCTTTTTCAAAGCTTTAGGCTTAATCCCCTTTGTGGAGTGATCATATAGTGTATAACACTTCCCTCTATATGATTGTCAGCTCATGTTCCCTGCATCATAGGCCTGGGAGGATTGTTACCATATATGGTAGTGATGTGTGTTGAACACACTTAGAAGAACCAAGGCTTGTTTCCCCCTCTTTAAGAGGATTTTTAATCCCAAATTGTATATACACCCATCACTTTAGGAAAAGCCTCATCTTTGTATTGGCACACTTAGTAATACTACTTCATATGTTGTGTGCTCTTGAGCTTCTGTTTCATTTTCTCCATTGTTTTATGCATTCTTGTAGTTGTATTTTCAAAACAAACTAATGTGAGGGTATGCATTTGTTGTGCACCTCTCATAAAAATGAAAATAAGACACTAAACATAAGAGAAAAGACTCTATATTTTGTAATCACAAGAGGAACGGAAGTTGCATCTAAGCAGTGTAAGGATGACACAAGAGGTAAGGTTTACTGCTCCTCACTCTTCACATAAACAAAAACACTTACATTTGTGCACACATGGCACACTCTCACCTATTTCTTACTCAAAATATTTGTAAAGATCCCTTTCTTGAATGTCTTTTGCACCAATAGAAGCAAATGTTGAAGCAAATGGAAGAAATAGTTGTCGAGCATGAAGACTAGAGATTATGGAGCTTATCTATAAATAAAAGTACAATGGAAAAGAGAGCAAGGAACAAGTCACAATTTTCCTTGAAAAAAATGGACCATTGATGGAGAAACCCCACACAATTGATGGAGCAACCCCACACAATTGGTTTTTTTGAAGATGAGTTAGATGAACCAAGCAAGTGTGTAATAAATGTAGAACAAAATAGGATCTTGTATAGCAAGGAGAGTAGAGAGAGATACAATACAAAGTAGATTAGCAGCAAATAAAAATTTAGACTAGCACTATTACAAAGTGATGGAGTCATCCACCCCTGTGCTCTCAAGGTAGAGCTTAAATGGCGATATAGACAACTAGAGCTAGTAGGCAAAAATACAAGGGACTGATTATCCTTCAATATCGGATGCCATGTTAGATGGAGATGGCCTCCTTATGTAGTGCTATGTGGCATGTACATATGGCCTAGTATTATAGGGAATATTCCTTCAAAATTTTCCTCAAGGGTGATGTTCCCAAAGCCCTGCTTAAGGGGCCGTTGGCCCCACAGACCTGCGAGTCAAGGTTGTTGCTCACCATGCCCCGAACCGTAAGGTTGGGCTCCCAAATTAGCTTCATACCATCCATAATTACAAACAAATACCTCATCACTATGAAAGCTGGAATCCACCAAATATATGTGCACTATTGGCTTTTCCACATGTATGGGCCTTACAAACTATGCAATATACATGATGGTGAAAAATAGTGATAGGTGGGCATTGCAACTATACTAACAAAGTGATGGAAGAATATTTTCTGGATTGGATTAGAATAGTTAGGGAATCAATTGTTCAAAAGTCCATTCTTCCTAATACGGAACCCAAGTCCATTCTTCTTGATATGGAACCCATGAAACAATTGTAGGCTTAGAATGAAGATTAGCAAAGTGAAAGAAAACACATAAATTTGGATGTTCAAGAGGGTTTGATTGTAGATAATGTTGGAAATTGTGATTTGGAGCAATATTTCAACCTAAAACAACTTATTGGAAATCCGAATGAAGAAAATGTACCATGTATGACACTAGGGTCTTCTACTATTGCAAATGGTGGCGATACGGTTGTGTACATTGTAAAGCATATCAAAATACTACTTGATGAGGCTCACAAGGAGGATTTTGGAGATCAAGATGCTTTTGAGGATTTTTTACGAGAATGAGTTCATCCATACTCATGCTACAATGTATCTTGACTTTGGTAAAAGAGAATTGAAGGATGTATACATGGTGATATTTCTATCAAAGGTGATGAACTTTTGTTGACTATGTGAGATGACAAGATATCTTTTTGGTCTATAGCCAATGAAGATGCATTTGTGTGACGTGGGGTCCAGCTTCTTTCTAAGCTCTTTTGACATATGTGAGAATGCCTCACACCCAAACACACGTAATCTATCATAATTAGGCTTCTTGGTTGTCCACCTCTCTTGTGGAATCTTGTAGTTCAATGGCGTACTAGGCAACCTATTGATTATATGCATTGTTGTCAAAACAGCTTCTCTCCAAAACTCTTGGGGTAAATTTTCCATAGAGAGCATGGAAGTGACCTGAAACTCTTGAATAGTCGTATTCATACACTTAGCAAATCCATTCTAAGCTGGTGTGTATGGCATAGTAAATTGCCTCTGAATTCCTCTTTTGCTACAAAAGTCCTTAAAATTAGTGGAGATGTGCTCTCCCCCATTGTGTCCAGTGCACAAAGCCTTCAACTTCTTGCCTGACTCATTCTGAACCATAGCTAGGAACTTTTGAAAGGTAGCAAAAACTTTGTCTTTCCTCTTCAAAGGTAGACCCACACCTTTTGAGTAGAGTCATCTATGAAAGTTCAGAAATATGATACCCCCCCGGAGACTTATGTAGCATAGGCCCACATAGATCACTGTGAACCAAATCTAGAGGATTTTCTAACTTTATATCTAGTGGAAAAATGGTAAGCCTAATCTATTTCCCGTATATGCAATGCTCATATGAACTAAAATCAAAATAGTTCACCACAGGGGTATAGTCAAAACATTTTAATTGCTTCATTCCTTTTTTATTTATATGACCAAGCCGGCTATGCCACAACTCAAAAAAAATCTCTTTTACACTAGAGACATACAAAGAGAATAATGAGCCAGACTTTTGGCCTTTGAGCAGGACCAAGGTACATTTTTATTATTATTCGTGAACCATTGCCAAACATTGTAGTGTATCCAAGATCATTGAGTCTGACACCTAGCAACATTGCACATACATAATTTTACATCTCCAATGCCACATATCTCAAGCTGATGAGAATCACTCAGCTTAACTGAATCATGTATAGAAGCATAACTAGAGAACCACTACTTGTGAGGAGTAACATGAAAACTGGCACTTGTCTCAATAATCCACTTCTGCACATAGCATTCATCAAAAGCTAATAATGCCTCTGGACTCAAATCAAAAGTGAAAACTAGTATCTCTATCGACTGCGGTATGTCAAGAACAACATCAACCTATGGAGACTCAACAACATTGAGTTCCTCTATCTTCACATAGCTCTTAGGAGGTGCAAGACTTATGACAATGGCTTTATCCTCTTCTCTTTGCAACAAAAAACACTCCTTTTTCATGTGTTCTTTCTTGTGACAATGGTAGCATTCAATGTTCCTCATGTCACATCCACAACTCTTGCTATGCACATTCTTGCTAGCTTGAGAACGACCGTGACTTCGACTTCGACTTCTTTACCATTGATGGTTTTTCTTGCCTTTTTAACTAGCCATATATGCATCACCATGCCCACTAGTGTCAAGAGATTAATGTCAAGAGATTATGAGTAAAGCACTAGTAACATCACTAAAAACAGCTTGTCCTAAGGGACAGAGTAACCTTCTCTAGAGTTGGTACATATGGATCTTTATCGTAAAACATCTACTTCTGCTTTGGGAGGATCTTTCTATTTTTTGCTATTAGTCTCGACAACTTTAGTGAAAAGATGTAGATGCATTTCATTCATAAGAAATCTAAAGCTTTTGAAAAATTCGAAGTGTGATACAAGTTTGTACAGAATGAAACGAGAAAGGGCAAGAAACTTTCACAAATAGAGGAGCAAAATTCGTTTCAAATGAATTCAACAAGCGTCACCTTCCTACTGCTTATACACCACCACCAGAAGGAGTTGTAGAACATCGCAATTAGACTGTGGTAGAGATGAAACAATGTTAGATTTTCCAGAATTTTTTGAGCTAAGTTAGTAAATATGAAAATTCATATTCTCCATCGAAGCTACCTAAAGGCATTGACAGGTGAAACACCTCAAGAATCCTTTTGTGGTAAGAAATTTTCGGTTTTGCATTTCAAAAAGTTTGGATCCTTCTATTGCACTCATGTTTTTGATTCCCAAAGAACCAAGTCAAAAGCCAAAACAAGAAGTGTGTCTTCTTAGGATATAGTGGAGAGCCTAAGGCATACATACTCTATGGTCTAGAGGCAAAGGAAGATACTCATAAGGCATGATGTGGTATTTGAAGAAGGGCCACATTCGGTGGACAAAACAAGTTAATCAAACAAAAAAAAAACCCAACTTATGTCAAAACGGCGCATATAAAGATTGAGAAGGGGTTGTTTTCTAATAATGACAACTCAATCGAAATTACTACGAGAGTAGACTCAACAGATATTTGATGATCGAAACCTCATGCTCATAATCCTTGCAGTGAAGATCATGATGGTTTGTGAGGGTCAAATAGATAGACAAGCAAAAACGAGCCTTCAAACACATCGTCAACATTGCTCTAATGACTAAAATTGTGACCTCTACAAGAGCAAACCTTTGTCGAAGAGACCATGACTAATCCACAGTGTAAAGAAGCAATGCAATCAACATTATATAGCAACGTAGCAAACAATGACACAAGGAAAATAGTGAATTGATTACCACAAAAAAGGTCATCAACACCAAATGGACTTACAAACTTAAACACAAGGCTAGTAGCTCATTAAAAAACTACATATCATAGTTAGTAGCACAAGATTTTTCACTAGTAAAAGGATCTAGAGTAAGTTAAACTTTCCTTCTACAGGTCGAATGACCACTATTCACCCTAAACTTGCTATCGCTACTATCTTTTGTTGGCTTGTCTTCCGAGTGGATGTAGTATTCTCTTTTGTTAATGTACTTCTCAAAGTGGAGGATATAAAAGCAGCCACCAGGCATGAGTTGCCTCATTTAAAAGGGAAGCCTTAAATCAAATAAGGCTTTATGTAGCTTAAACTAATTGCCAAGAGTAAAGTATGTCAAGATAGATAGATGTTTCAAAAAGCTTGGCTTAAAAAAGAGTGCTTCTAATGCAATTTAAAGAGAAAACAAAGAGCACCTCATCGTTATCTTCTGTATAAATGACTTACTTATCACAAGTGACTGTAAAGAGCCCAACAAACTCGGACATTGATTAGAAAACCTATCCTTTCAATGAGATTTTTCGTTTACCTTCGAAAATTTGCTCAAGAGGCCTACAAAACAAGTGTCTGGCCTCCTGTTACACTAAAATAAATTCAAACTTTCACAAGTGTTAATATCAACCAAGGATTAAGCATCCTCCTCCAAGAGTTTCACATTCAACTCCATTGAAATGTGCACAAGTTTACAATCCGTCGGTTCAAATGCTTTCAAAATTATATTTACATGCTTTTGTTAGGAGATGAAATGACCTTTGTAGAATATCAACCTTAATCCCCTAACAATAATGCAAACAATCTCATTAGAAGTCGAGCATGCATACTTTGGGCCATGGCTTTTTCTATATCTTAGGCAGGTGTGTTGACTAAAATTGGGGAGGAGATTGTGATGTTGTAAAGTTAGCTAATGGATAATGTCTCTCACTTGGTTCTAGAGTGAATAGATTAGCAAGAAGCAACCAACAATCACTATTCCCTCAAGAGAATCGGAGCAAGAGACTAATTAGCTTGCAACACATGTAACACTTGCAAGAAAGCAACATAAATCTTTTGCTGCTGTTCATAAAGTCTTCCGTAGATGTTATACTTGTGATCTCCAATGTTGCCCTTCACAGTCTGCATAGTCCCATGTGAAGATAAGTCAATCAAGCACATAATTCCAACTTGCATGTTAATGAGTCTTTACTTGAGACCAAGGATAGAGCAAAGCTAGTTTGAGAGGTGAGATATAACCCCTACAATTCTATGCCATGTGAATAAGCCATTAGTACAATGGTTAATGGCTAGTGATTGATAGCCAATGATAGATGACCAGTAGCGCGAACAATGAATTGACAACCAATCACACCCCCCCCCCCCCCCCCCCAAACACACACACACACACACACAACACACACACACATACTTACCTACCACCCACCCATAGCAATATACAAGGAGACCTTCTCCATGAACAATGGCATCTTATTTTGAAGTGTAACTAACCCATTGTAATCATGTCTACTATTTGCAGTTGTCTATATTACCATCCAAGCTCTACCGTGAGAGCCATGGGTGAATGACAACAACAATTTGTACTAATGCTAAACTAAAATTTTATTTGAAACTAATTTACTTTGCATCAATTTTTTCTCTACTCTCCTTGCTAAGCATCCTGTTTTGTTTTGCATTGCTTATTCAACCTTGAAAATAGATAACAAAGTATCACATGTCAACCCCAGCACATCTTTCCTCTTAAACTGAGACAAAACAAGAAAAAATATTCACATTAAAATCAACTACATCCTTGCACAAAAACAGTGTGGCACAAAATGGACATCCACACCAACATTAAGATGAGATAGCGCACACCTTGTAGTCACCTACCTGCTAGCTTGAAGCCCATTTCCACTACACTTGCTGATTTATTTGGCATTCACCGTGACCCATAAATGGCACGATTGCACCGCAAACAAAAACATAAGAGGACCACCTCATCAATTGTCAAAGCTCCCCATGTTTGTCAACTTGACTATATTTCTTGTACCTATACGTAGATAGCATGAAAAGACAACCATTTCACTTACCATTTCCCTACAGGGGATTGCAAAGCTCATGTGAAACCATACAAAAGGAAACAGGCTCCTTATCACTAACTGTAGATAAAACGAAGGGCTTCTTCGTAGACCCTTCAAATACGCTTGTGGAGGTCCCTCAGACTCATGCTGGTGAGCCCCTAACGATGTAAGAAAGAGGTTAATCAGGTGGACGGCTACTTCTCAGCTTGGGGCTCAACCACCCCCCACATAAAAGAAACACCTTTGGCATTAGCTATAGGCCGTTTTCCGCATGTGTGTAAACACACAGAGAAGCCATACGTGACAAGTAGATAAAAGGCCCGTTCCCGTTAATTTCATCACCCACTAGAAAGAACCCTCACCCCACCAAAACAAAACCATCACAAACATTTACACTTTACAGTAGCATTAGACTTTCCAAAACTTACATCAGTACTTACAACTACATATCTTACACACCATAAATGTCTTCCCATGCTGTTGAGCCAGCAAAGGACAATATATCAACACAATAGGACTACTATCTGGCTTGACAAATTCCATCGAATCTCTGCGCCTCTGACAGCAATTGCATCCAATCCCAAGCATCCCACCGCCCACTTAGATATTATGACTTGCATACACACCAGTTGCATAACGATTGACCACAATAATTGCTTTGACATGCCAAATAATCGTGTCGCAGCCTCCTCGTCATTGACATCAAGAGGAGACCTTCCAAACTTAAGTTCCTCACAATTGCCTTTCCCTCTTGGGAAAAGGATTGTTGTAATGAGCGTACCTGTCTCATGATGGGGGGCTTTGTGAACTGCGAGGAACCGAAGAGGGTCGAATGCTTACAGGAAGAGGCCTGCCAGTGCCGGATCCGCCACAGCTGTTGCACACACTCATGCCCGTACCCCCGCAAGAGCGACATCCCACATCCCCATCGGACCAGCGGTTGCAAAGGCAAGGGACTCTCCTTGTTCCATTGCAGGTGGGACACCGAGGAAACGCAGAGGAGACATGGCTGTTGTTCTGTGAATCAAGTAAAGACTTGACCATGAAGGCTCCTGCAAGAACACCAACGCCAGAAGCCAACTGCTGCAACAGAATTTGGGGGGCCATGATACAAAGGGAGCTCTCTCTCTCTCTCTCTCTCTCTCTCTCTCTCTCTCTCCACACACACACACACACACACACACAGAGAGCAACGCGGTATGGAGTCTTTACAGCGGAGTCCACGGAGCAGTTCGACGGACAGAGTAGACCTCAATGCACAGACACAGACAGACGAGACTCGGAAATCAAAGAAGGGTGCGGATGTAAACAGGAAGATTTTGATCACGAAACACAACTAAGGCCACCCATTTTCTGCCGCGTCTTGGAAATGGGCCCTGTGGGGTGTGTGGTTCCGCTCTCAGATGACGTGCCGTTAGGAACAATACCAAGACCAAGAGACAGGTCATTCTTCTTTGATTTCAGCTCGGGTAGACGCTAAAGATGCGCTCCATCATGTGATTCGTGTTCACTCCGGCAATTCATGCAGGTTTTCGGATGCAAAACACTGTTCTGGATGCAAAAAATCTATTTGGGACAGTCACGTCTAAGCAGAAGGATTACACCGCTCCAGGCTCTAACTCATCTCCCTACGAACGGGAGCACCCCACGTTGGTGTAAGCAAAGTGTGTGGACGCTAGCAGAGGGCACATGCAGTGATGTGTATGCTTATAGATACATGGAAAAGGGCTAGATCAGATGGCAAGAGCTTGGTCAGAGACTGGTAGCAACAGTGATGTATGCATAGTGTGGTTTTTTGGACCATATGGATTCCAAGATGGGCTTATTAGGGTAGCACGTGAAGGAGGTTCAAGGTGCTGTTTTTTGGCCCAGATATGTAGGGCTCGAGGTGCTGAAGGAGCAGATCCAGACGGCTCGTCAAACAAAGCCACGGAGCCCAAGATATGGAGTCTTGAAGTTGGGGATGATTGAAGGGGATCGGGGAGCACCACATACGGAGAGTGAGAGAGAGAAGGAGACACACGATGTGGGTGGGGAGACTCAAAGAGTGAGCAGCCCCTTGTACACTTATGCTATGTATAAAGTATACAAGTCAGTGGGCGCCCAAACTCTGGGCGGCCGGGCAAGGCACAGACGCCTATACCCCAACAACCTCCCACTTAAAGGTGACTGTGCCTTTAAGCAAGAGAACCTAGTTTAAAGACTACAAAAGGCAAGAGAAAACCGCTCTCAACCGATGCCCACTGGCTGGCTGTGATCGTGTGCATCCGGCTGTCCTGCTCCCGTGTAAGTCCATACACCACCAAACGTACCGCACACGTACTGCAAGTATGTACGCAATACTTGCATATCTCCCTCGTGCACTATGCCATCATCAGTCAACAAACGACTGACAACCCCAACTGCAAATGCTCCCATTGCAACTGCGATATCCGGTCTCAAGATCAGCATCTCATACATGAGACCACCGAATGCCGATGCAATGCTAGCGGGCCCTGCTAGCTCTACGGAGCATGCATCAACATATATATCCCTGGCAATAGGCATCTCTGACTGACGAGGCGTGTCAGCCACATGCATCTCCTGACTGTCCGCAAAAGACGCATCAACCTGTCGTGCAACCTCAGAGCAAACCAGTTGCTCTAGGTGTCTGCTGAAAGACATATCCTGCACAACTATATCCCCATGCTCGCTGTCGAGCATAGAAAGGAATGATTGCATAATCGCTAACATCTCAGTCTCCTCTGCAATCATCCATTGCAAACATGACCACTCAATCTGTTGTGACTCACTAGAGCTCTCATGCTCTAACTCCGTATGCATAGACTCTTGCACAACCTCCTCCTGGCGTGACTCACTAGAGCAAGACCGCTCTACCTGTCTATCTTGCATAGAAGTATCTCGCACAACTGACTCTCTGCTTTTCTCAGTCACTAGCAAAGCATGCATGTCTGACTCTGTCACCTCTCTGTGTGACTGCTCAAGTCGTGCCCCAACTGTGTGCACAACGAGCTCACTACTCTGCACTCCATGCAAAGCATCCTGCAACCCACAAGCAAAAGAGACTCGCCTGCTCTCTCGCTCTCTACCTGGCTACGTGATCATAGAGACAGCACCGTCTCTCGCGTGATCCACATGAAATGGGTAACCTGTACCACTCCTGGCACCTCTCGCAATCACTAGCGAACCCAAATGCATCACAAAATCTCTCTCTCGTAGCGAAATCTGACATCCACAATCTCTAAGCTGACCAATCGAGATCAAACTCACTGTCAAATCTGGTACATAGCGCACATGTCGTAACAAGTAAGATGCACCACTCGATAATGATAGTCTCACATCTCCTGCACCTGCTATCGCATGCACCGATCCATTGGTCAAACGTACACTGCCAAGCATCCCGCTAGAATAGCTACAAAACCATGCACGATGCGGCGTGACATGAAACATGGCATCTGCGTCTAGCAACCACTGCGAAGGGAGTGTACTATCCACATGTATAGCATCTCGTGCATAGCTCGAGGTAAAAGTGACATCCCCGTCACTAGTATACTCCGACACTACATGTGCCTCAACTGTCAAAGCAACTGAGTCCATGGAATCACTACATACATCTCTGAGACTGCCATGTCTCCTACAATGTCGCATACGACGAAAACAACGCCGTCTAACGTGTCCAGAATGACCACAATACCAACATGTCACCTGTCGGTGTGCTCTTGAATGTACATGTCTCACACGAGTCCGTGATGACTCAGATCTATCATACATATCATGTAATCTGCGCCAAAGTGCTCTCGAAGTAGTCTCATACATAACAAGAGCATATACAGATTCCGCAAGGTGCAAAGAGAGCGTAGATAGTGCCATCTCCTCTAGCTCCTGCCACTGATCATCAGACATGTTTGAAGGTCTACCTGCATCACCACTCAATGGTCGATGCAACCCTCGTTGTGTCAATGCATCAAGCATACACTCTCTCCATGCCGCAAAGTCTGACCCATCAAACATGCGCATTTCGGAGAGATCATAATCTGAGCGATCACCTGTCTCTGCCATGAGCACAATGTAGCAAACTAGAAAGCAAAATCACCTCACCAACAACACCTGCAAACTGTCTACAAATATGGCCAGAAACACAATGTAAAACCTGTGAGACACACTCCAAAATAGAGCTCCCGCAATGTCAATACAAGCCTCGCATGCTCTAGTATCACACTGCAATTTGTGAGCTAATCACCAAGCCCACACTGTGCGGTATCAATGCATACACACACACAAATCTCCCACCTACAGAGAACACCGCACGCAAATGCTGAGTGCAACCTGCAATCTCTACCTAGATCGCATAAATGATACGCATAAAACTCCTGGGAAAATTTCGCCAGAGTTTCGACGTACAATGGCTATCAACACAAAATAACCATTGTCCTGCAAGCTCAATACAATGAGCAATCAATACGCATCAAACTACACTCAATATACATGCATAAGCTCTGCAAAACTATGGCAAACAATGCTCGAGATCACAAGACTCTCCCACCTGAGAGCAAACCACTGTCTCAAGCAAAGAAAGATACACAACTCCTCACTCTTGCAAGAGTGGATACAAAAAACACAAAACTGTGTCCAAACTGACAAAACCTGTCAAAGTGAGAGTAAAAACTCGATCACAAACTATGGCGAGAATTTGGGAAAAATTCGACAGAATTTCCCCTGAAAACTGAGCAAAAAACTCAAGTACAATCTCTACCATAAACCATAACACTACTCAATGCCAATGAGTAGAAATGCCAAAATGGCTCCACATTTTCACATACAATGGCAATCCGCACTCAACGTACATCAACGGAGTGACTGCGCATAAGCAAACGCCAAAAGATTTGCAATCCGGAAACTTGATCAATGAGAAAACAATGCTCGAGAGAGAGCTTACCGGCACTTGAAAGTGCTTGCCAAAATGCATATATAATGGGCATCAACCATGTGCCATAACCATATGCAAACCATCCGCAAAGACCATGAATCCAAGCACAAAATCACTGCCAAAGTATTTTGTGAAAACCAGTGAAAGAAGCTCCACCTTTTTGCTCCAAAAACCTGTGTCTCTCAAGAGACCGCTTCGGTGGTGTGTAAACGCCTCCGTACTTCGTTGCCCAAGTCTACCAAAAAACCCTCAAACCACAAGCTTAACACAAGCTGCAATTGCATCTTCAGCTCAGAATTTATGCACTCAACTTCAAGCATCTCCCGTGCTTCCAAAAGTGCATCAAACTCGCACACAATGCGACAACAGAAAATCTGGAATTTCTGTATACAGTCAGTCTGAGCTGAATATCAGCAAAACGGTGAAGAATTTGCAAAAATTTTCTTCTGCAAAGTTGTAGACCACGTCGAAACAGATGGGCCAACTAAACAGAATTCTCAGATCTGCATTCTACAAGGAGAAAAACAAATCTGAAAACAGTGCTGCTGCGCACACAGTTTTAGGGCAGCACCTTCACTTACACACAATCTTCCACACTCCTTTCTGAGCTTCCACAAGAGCATACATCACTCTCAACTGAGCTCACAAGCTCCCATTGCATTCTCACAAAGCTTCCAAGCTTTCTTAATCTCTCTACCGTCGAGAGCGAGCGAGCTATCGCCTTGAAGCTCTCAAAGCCGTCGTGCTCTCCGCGGTCACCATAGCTCTGATACCAATTGAAGGGGATCGGGGAGCACCACATACGGAGAGTGAGAGAGAGAAGGAGACACACGATGTGGGTGGTGAGACTCAAAGAGTGAAGAGTCCCCTATACACTTATGCTATGTATAAGGTATACAAGTCAGTGGGCGCCCAGACTCTGGGCGACCGGGCAAGGCACAGACGCCTATACCCCAACAATGATTGCAGATTCGAGACAAACAGGGCAGGTGATGCTAGGTAGTCCGAGCCAGTTTGGAGCTGTGGGTGTGTAGTGCTTGATTTATGGAGCTTGTTGATCTTTTTAGATTGGCAATCGGAGCCAGGATGAGAGAATTATTGCCATATGAAGTTTTGTCGGGAGTCGGGTTTGTGCCAGTTGGCCCACTTTGGGAAATGTGCCAACATAGGTTCTTTTGAAGCTCGACAGGCTTTGCGGGGGTAATAGACAACATATGGAGCTAGCAGGAAGTGATTGTGCATCAATCGGAACCCGGGTCAAAGAGTTATTGCAAGGGGAAGTCGACGTTCGTTGCCGGCGTTGCTGTACCAGATGGATTTTTGCAATTTTGGACGGCTTGATTGACAGGCCAGAAAAGATCAAAATGCATCGCGGCTTGTATGAATTATGCTCGAGAGTCGGGCAGCATGCATGGCTTTACAGATTGGCAACTGAAGCATCAAGAAGGCAATGGGAAGCAATGCAAGTTGGAAGCCCTTATTTGTGAAGTGTTGAGGGGCATTTGAAGAGGCTGGCCATGACAATGTGCCACGTGGTAGCCCTGTAAAAGCCACATAGGAAGTATGGGGTATGGATCTTGGGGTATTTCACCCACAATGGCCACGCTTAATCAACATCATGAAGGGGAGAGAGCTCTTGGCTCTTATTGGCGATGGGGTCTCCCTATGGCGCTACGTCGGTGGCCCGTTGGGCGCTGGCATGGCTTTCTGTGGTGGTTTGAGCGGCGCTGGGTGCCCTTGGGCGGCCGTGAGCCGGTTTTGGGAGGTGATGGTGGTGCATTCAATTGATGATATGGCACATGTGAGTGCCGGTTCCTGCGTCCTTAGGGGCAACACTCTTTTGAAGGCTAAGTGGGTGAGCACTGGCAGCGGCGTCTGCCCCCCCTAGGGTACTATTCATGTGCAAAGGGGAGAGAAAGGTCCCGGGGTCCGATAAGCGGTGGTTCACAAGCAGTTGGAGGCGCCAAGTTAACAAGGTGTCTTGGGCATGCAAAGGGTGCTAAATGAGGTGTGCCACGTGGTTGTAATGGAAGAAAAAATACTATCATGGGTACATTTGAGCAGTACGAGCCAGGAAAACACCAATTTTTTTATTATTTTTGGGCTTTGTAAAATCCCTATAAAAGGGAGTTCACACGCAATTTGAGGGGTTCTTTTCCGAGTCCAATTAATCGAGAGGACCAAGGGATTCTTGAACCGAGCTACAGCTATGGAGATGGTGCGGAGCCGGAGGGTTGCCAAATTTTTTGTGTTGAGCTTGTCGATGCTTGTGTCGGCTAGGAGCTAGAGCTGTATATGGTCGAATTTGTTGAAAGGAAGCCTTCATCATTGTGCATCTTGTGTCGATTCCCCCTTGCTCCTTCTCTTATTTGTTGTGTGCAAGTGTTTCCGGGTTTGTGTAAGTAGTTGTGCTTCCCCGATGAGATCTGTTGCGCACGAAGTGGTTGAGAGAGAGATTGTGTGTGCAGGGAAGGGCTTGAATCGAGCTGTACAGGGTGATTGGGCTTTGTTGGTGGTGTCATATCGAGTGTGAGGTGGTGTACAAACGGTGGTTTGCCGGTGAGTCGTGTGAGTATTGAAGGTGAACTCTAGTGGTTAGGGGTGTTGTGATTATCCTGGGCTATAGAGAGGCAAATTTTTTGTGTTATGGGTGTGTATCCCCTTCCCCCTATCCATCTTCTGTGCCCCCACCAAGGAGTTGACTGACGCTCCTAATTAAAGTTGAAGCGGCGGTTTTGCCGATGTTGATGGTACAAGATTTGAAGAGCAGATGTTGCATCCTTGATCCTAAGTCAATGGACAGTACTGTGGCACAAAATAGAAGCCTTGCTTAGCAATAAGTCTGTCAAAGGATTTTGCTTTGCACAACAGAGAAATCTTATTCAAATAGGTAGAAATACAAGTAGAACGTGAAATTGTCCAACCTTGTTGCTCCTTGGAGAGGAGTTTCCTTCACTAGAATGGGGCTTGTAGCCATGTATGTTGAGAAATTTTAGAGTTGTTTGCAAATGTGTTAGGTAAAGGCGGTGTGCCTCACCGTGCTTTGCCTGTGTCCGCCAATCGCCCACAGTTATCTCCTTATTCTTTATACATACAAAGAATAAGGAGTTGTCACTCATTCTCACATTGTTCTCATACAGTGAGATTTGGGAGCTCCACCCCACATCCCGTCTCTCTCTCTCTCTCTCTCTCTCTCTCTCTCTCTCTCTCTCTCTCTCTCTCTCTGTAACAAGACTTGATTTCGAGGTGTTTTAGTAATAAATTTTGTTTTCTAGGAAGTTTTTGTCATTTTAAAGTTAGTCCACTGTGTAGAAGGATGTGTGGATTGTTTTCGTCCGATAAAATTTTTTGATCCGGAAGGCACTTTCTGGGGCATTTTTGAAGGCGTTAACGTGGGATTTTGAAAAAGTGATGTATGAAGCGATTGAAGCCTGCGTTATAAGGAACAACTTTGGTTCTTTGAGTCTTTAGAGATTTTGATGTTTTGATGCTCGTTGAAGGCCAAAGATTAAGAAAAAAGTTGGATTTGCTGTTTTTGCATCGTTTTTGTAGAAAATGCTGTTTTGCAGGTTGATTTTCAGCAAATCGGAGCAGGCTATGGAAATTTTCCATCACATAGCCGTCGAAGAGCGCAGCGAGGGCAACAAGATTGTATGAGACGGACTTGGGCTGTTTTGGCTCCGTTTGGGAGTTATGTTCTCGCAGGTATATTGGCGCGCAAGTCGAGTCGACCGAGCGCCAAAAATAGAAAAGCGGCTATTTTAAGAGGTCTTGCCCTTTTGGAGGAGAATAGAAAGACGGGTGGTGTGTTTTGGGGGGATTCACCATTCTCTCTTCTGCGAGTGCGAGTGAGAGTGCGAGTGCGAGTGCGAGTGCGAGTGCGAGTGCGAGTGAGACGCTGCATGCAAGCGAATTGAAGCTCGGGGGTGGTCGGGAGGTTCGAGCTCCGTACAACGGAGTGCGCCCATATATATATATATATTCAATTGCTCCTCTGTTGTATCAAACACTATCAATACAAAGATTTCTTCCTCTGTTTTGCTGTCTATCTCTATTATTGTGTTCCCGTGACACTCTCTCTCTCTCTCTCTCTTCATCTTCGCTGCACACACGCACGCCTACGATCCGTTCCTTCACAATTGGTATCAGAGCTTGGTCGGGGAGGCGACCCAGGCGCGGATCCACAGTGCTGTGGTTGTAGTAGCTGTTGGAGAGCTCGAATCATGCAGAGAGCTTATAGAAGCTTTCTAGTGCTTACAAATCAACCCACACTGCAGTAGGTTTGCAGAAATTGATTTCCTTAGGAGCATTTTTTGAACCCGAAAATCACGTTTTTGGCCATAATTTGCTCATACGGACTCAGATTTGCGCAATCCAAGACTCTAGTTTGGGATTTTGGCACATTCTGAACGCAATGGTGGTGTTTGTTTGACCTAATTCTGATGAAATTTTTTTTTGCAGCAACCTATGTATTTCGTTTTTCATTGATTTTTGACCATTTTTTCCTCTTCTGATGTGTGTATCTTAGACTACAGGGCATCCCTTTGAGCTTGAAATTGCGGATTTGTGCTAGCAGGCACACACACAGGTAGCAGGAGCTTGCACGGATAGATTTTCTTTATAGGAGGGAGATCTTCTTTGTTGGATATAGGTATTCGAGTGCAGGTACAAATAAAGGTACAAATTCGAGTGCACGGATAGATTGTCTTTATAGGAGGGAGATCTTCTTTGTTGGATATAGGTATTTGAGTGCAGGTACAAATAAAGGTTTTATGCTCAGGAAGACTCATGTGATTGCAGTTTGAGCTTGGCAATGTATGCCTCGAGCATGTTTTTTGGTAGTCATAGGTAGAGCAGGTATTTATGTACTAGATTTTCAGGTGTTTGTAATGATGTATGCAAAGGGTGGAGATTGATGCATGCATTTGGAGTGTGGTTTGATGCGCTTTGGTTGCTCATGGTTTTGAGCATCCAGTCACTTTGGTTACTGGTTTTGTAGCCGTGTTGTTGACGAAACTCTGGCGACATTTTCCCAACAGTTTTATGTGCATCATTGGTGCGATCAAGATTGCGATTGCTTGGAGCACTCATGATTTGCGTGCAGTGTTTTCCCTTTTGGGTGGTACATCATGAGCGTGTTTCACTCTACATTTTTGGTCTTGAGCTATGAGTGCTTGACAATTTGGAGCTTCCAATTTTGACTCCCAGCTACAGATTGAGTCTAGTACTCCCATAGGTGTTGCCATTTGTAGTTGAGGACATCTTCTGCAGTGTTTTGGCTTGCATACTGGTTACGACACAAGAGGTGTCTTGAGCTTTTTCTTTGTGTATGCTTTTGTGGGATAGTGGCTGGAGTTTACTTGCCATAGTTTGTGATCGAGCTTAGCTGTCACATTGACATGTTTACAGGCAGGTTTGAGGGTCATTTGTGAGCTGAATTTTTCCGCCATCATTCCCTCTTTGAAGGTGCCTATGTATGGCTCAATTGTAAGCTAATTTGCGGCACAGTTGTGACATGTTTCTTCAACTATTTGAGAGCTGAATTTGGGACTTTTTTGGGGCTGTTTTGCAGCCATACACGAGCTTGTGTTACTCTACAAGTACATTTCTTATTACTCTTGATAGTGGTTGAGTTTTGACTCCCACTTTTACATAGGTTGTGTATGCTACGGTTTTCTTGCACATTGTTAATTCATTGACACATTTTGGTAGCAGTTTTTCACTCACATATGTATATCATTTGTGGCGCCGTTGAGTGATACTCCGGCTAGAATGGTTTGGCTCTATGTATGACTTTGTGAGGTGATTCTCGACGACTACATTCCCGGATTGGTCATTTGGGCTTTTTTTTGTTGTCTCCATTGCGATCTACTGTTGAGTTTTTTGATCCAGTTACAAAGGAGATTCTGCCAAAATTTTGCCAGATATGTATGCCTATTGTAGAGGCTAGTGAGCTTGACCGTTTGCTCACCTTCTTTTCTTGAGACAGTGTTTTGCTCTTGGGTGGGAGAGTCTTGTGATCTCGAGCATTGTTTGCCATAGTTTTGGCATGGATATGGAGATGCTTCAGGCTAGAGGCGGTTCTCGCTCACGATTGCGACTGAGATGTTGGCACTATGGCCACGATGGGCATATTAGGCATCGTTGCTTCAGGCACATGAGGCAGCGGAAGAGGCAGATGCATGGTGCTACTATGAGGATAGATGCTAGAGAGTATGCATGTGATGGGCATGTCACTTTTGAGTCTAGCTTGCCTTCAAACTACTTTGTGTCTTGGGATAGCACATTGTCTATGTGTTTTCTACTAGACAAGCATGTAGTTTTTTACATGATGCCACGTCGTGATTTGTTTTTCTCTTTCTCTAGTGGGAGACTTGGTTGTGTGCAGTTTGTTGATGGTTCATCATATGACATGGAGGGTGTTGGAGATGTATGCATGTCTTTACCTAGTGGTGCATTGCTTATGCTACAAGATGTACGTTGTGTACCAGGACTCAACCAAAGTCTCATTTCAGTGCATCAGTTGTTGCAGAGTAGTGGACATTGTGTACTGCTTGGAGAGCGATCATTTCAGATGCATAGGGGATCACTGGTGATAGCCAGAGGTGCCAGGAGTGGTCTGGTATAACCTTTGCATATTTTTGACACACGAGACGGTGTAGTCTCTGTGTATTTGCAGCATGTTTAGACCAAGAGACGAGGTTTGCCTCTTTTGCGGATGTGCTGCATGGAGAGCATGTTGTGCATTTGTCTTGTAGTGACGTTCATGCCAGACAATGGGGTATGCACAGCTTGGTCAGTCATCAGTTGAGGTGACATCAGTTGAGCCAAAGATTGATGCATTGTTCTATGATGCGTTTGATACGTTTGATACGTTTGAGGGCGACAGTGTTCTTCAAACAGCTGTGTGTGATTGCAGTGGTGCTGATTTTTTGGTTTTGCAATCATTATCAATAGATATGCCTTTGCCAGACGATGCTGACATGCTAATGCATAGTCAGGTGGTTCCTTATGAGGATGCATATGACAATGAGGTTGCTAACAGGGACAGGTTGGCACACATAGTGCATGTTTCGCCAGCTTTCGGGTCTCTCATGTATGATCTTTTGGTCTCAATACCTGATCTTGCTTATGCGGTTGGTGCATTCGTAGTGGGAGTTGTCAGTTATGTGGCGATGACTGACATTGGCATTGTGCATTATGGATCCATGCAGGTTGTCACTCGATACTTGCATCAGAAGTGTCATCTAGCCCTAGTGGTATGCATGTTGCATTTCCACTAGAGTGGTTACAGATGCACTCACGTGTTTGGAGTGAGCCAGTGGGCATAGGTTGAGAGCCGTCTTCTCTCACCTCTTGTATATACTAGTTGTAGGCTAGTCTTCTCGCCACTTATTAGCACACAACCTTTAGTGGAAAAATGTTAGATAAAAGCGGTGTGCCTCACCGTGCTTTGCCCTTGTCCGCCGGGCAGTGTCCCCGACTGCCCACATTTATCTCCTTATTCTTTATACATACAAAGAATAAGGAGCTCTCACTCATTCTCACATTGTTCTCATACAATGAGATTTGGGAGCTCCACCCCATATCCCTGTGTCATGCTCTCTCTCTCTCTCTCTCTCTCACACACACACACACACATACACACACTCTCTCTCTCTCTCACTCTCTCCATATTCACTGCACACACGCCATTTCCTCAGCTCTTCCCTACTAGGTAAAGGCGGTGTGCCTCACTGTGCTTTGCCCGTGTCTGTCGGCCAATGTCCGGCTGCCTACATTTATCTCCTTATTCGTTATACATACAAAGAATAAGGAGCTCTCCCTCATCCTTATATTGTTCTCATACAGTGAGATTTGGGAGCTCCGCACCACATCCATGTGTCGTGCTCTCTCTCTCTCTCTCTCTCTCTCTCTCGCGTCTTTGCTGCACACACACACACACGCCTACGCTCCATTCCTTCACAAAATGTACCCTACAAGCCCTCGTGGCTTGGTCATACCGACATTGAATAAAAAATGAGGTAAACACGTTGCCAAGAGTTTCTCTAGTTCGTATGCTAAGAGCATATTCCAGACTTTGGAAGGTTGTAGGAAATATACCCTAAAGTGAAGACTTGCTTTGCATAAGTTGATCGAGGAGATGAGATAGAACATAGCATGGATTCTCTTAGCTAATAGGTGCTCTTGTTGACAAAGACATGTCAAAGTAAAACAAAATTAACATTGTTGAGCTTGCATAGAGAATCGTCCTTGCTAAATGGTGCATTTTATTGAGAATCCTTAGATTTCCCATTCTTAAATTAGATAGCTCAAGAATATTAGCTATCAAACTTTATCTTAACCGCCAAGTTGTGCTTGACCGAAGCAACATTTGCTTGTCAAGTTGGTATTGTAGAAAATTCTGTAAAGAACAAATTCAAAATTGAAAACTGAAATTTAACGTTCTTACCAACTTTTTGGAATCTCCACCATTGGCGCCAGAAGTCATAGTATCCTATGGCAAAACTGTGCTTTCAATGTACTTTGTGTACTTACTTTGCCTCCACTTTGGCAAGCTATAATTGCTCGGGGGGTTCACCGTTCAATACCCCCTATATAATGTGTGTTCACTAAGTATTAAAAAAGCCCCTCTTTTAACATGTCTAAATGAATAAAATGACCCCTTATTTTAGGATTTTTTTTCCAAAATTGAATATAAAAACCCCTTATTTTAATGTATCTCTGTTAAATTGTCTAGATTTTTTGTATTTTAAAACCCCTCCTTTCAAACTCACATTATACATTAACATGATTATGTAGTACACCCCCCGAGTATAATTGCTTTGGAGTGATTATGCACCCAATGCATATACATATGTATATGGAGCTGAATTTCTGAGAGCTTTTTGTTTCAAAATAACTTAGCGAGCGTGTCTTTAAAAAAAAGGGTGAAAAATGCGTGTGTGTGTTGGAGGGGGGGGAGAGATACGTAATTAAAGGTTTACATCAAACACGTTTCACATTAGATCTCATCAGTGGTGTAAACCATACAGAGGGAAGGGAGGGGATTTAAGTAGGGGAGTTGAGGAATGAGTCTCCATTTCCCAGAAAGGGTACAAAATTTAAGAGAGATAGAGACTCTTTTGGGAGGGAGAATTCTTTACAATGTAGGTGGGTAGGTGGTTTCTTTAAGAGAGGAATTTGATACAATCAAGGTTATATCCTTCCATAAAGATGGAGGGAAAACAAGGGTGAAGGGGAATTAAGAAAAGATAAGATGGGACTAGTCCATCCCAAGGAGAGCATATAGGACTTTATTACAAAAAATATAGGAAAAAATTTAAGCAATATCCTTGGAAGTGTGGTAACATCTCAAGCGATTGAAGTTGAGGAGGATGCTTGGTTGCCGTGGTCCAAAGGGTGCTGCAAAAAGAAAGGGTGGAGATTGTTCATGGAAAGGAGTTTGCCAAGGTTAGGTGAGTTTAGCCAACAAATAACAGGTTTGGAAAGATGTGAAAGTTCAAGATTATTGTGGATAGCCATTTGAAGATGTTTTTATTAATGGAGCGGGCTAAGTTGAGTCGGCGGGTGTGGGGGGGAAGGGAAACTTTGACAAGGGTTTTGGGGGGGGTGGGTTAGAGTTCCTTTTAAGGGGCAAAGGTCTAGAATTGTAAGAGATGTAGAGAAATCATGTCATTAAGAGAGGGGAGGTATATCCTTTAGCCCTTAGCCTAGAAAGAACAAGTTGAGAATATAGATGAACCCTAAAAGTGAACTCTCTCTAATGATGTATCATTTAAGGTCAAAAAGGATGAAAGAAAATTTTTGATGCGTGGGGTGTCAAGATTGCCGTGGAATGTAGTAATATAAATCGAGACATTTTTTATGGCAGTGTGTATTAAGTACATCATGTGCAATGAATGAGAGGCCCTTATAAAAATGTACATCTAGAATAAAGGCATTAGAAGTAGAAACAGAATGGAAAATTTTAGTGTTCTCTTTAAGAGGGTGCCCATACTGCTTAAGAATCTCACTTAAACTAGAGGGAGGACCATTCCAAATACCAAAAGCATCATTTACAAATCTTTTGAAGTAAAGAAGAAGGAGAGGAAAGCAGGTTAAGGTTGTAATGAAAATGGCCTATGAAATTTAAGAGTAGCTAAATTAGGAAATTAGATAAATCACTTTTGTGAGATTACTTTATGAGCATAGAGGGTGAACTTAATTGATGGTAGCAACATAAACATGGTACTTAGTTAACTTGGCATGAACAATACTTTTGCAAGAGAGAGAGAGAGAGAGTTTAGAGAACATGACGACAGTTGAGGATTGGATTTATGTGGAGCCGGTCCTGTAAGAACTAGGGAACTAGACTCTGATATCCTCCTCCCAACCTCCCTTTATGTAGGCGGGCTCCTAGCCCCTTACCCTAGACGGATCCCCTGTCCACACTGCCTAGCCCGTAGTCCATGACTATCCTAGTTCTTAGGGTACAGGACCCTTGTCCTGACATTACTCCCCCCTTAAAGAAGAGTTTTCGTCCTCGAAAACAAAAGTGGGAAACTTCTTCTTAAGAACACTAATGTTTTCCCAAGTGGCACCTTCTTCAGGTCGGTCTTTCCACTTGATTAAGGCTTGTTGTCGTGCATGATGTCGTGTATGCAACTCATGATAATCCATAACACGTTCGAGTTCATGCGGTAAAATAGGAGGGTCAATGTAATCGACCAAAACCTGTTGGTCAATGACGTTGTCATCCCCATGTAACCGCTTTCGTAGATGGCTTACATGAAACACCGGATGAATGCGAGAATGTGATGGTAGTAGTAGTTTGTAGGCACGATCACCAACTCGCTTGAGTATTTTGAAAGGCCCACAATATCGGGGAGATAATTTAGGTGTCGGTCCAGTTTTCAGACTTTCTAAATTTTTTGGCACACGTAAAAATACTTCCTCCCCTTCTTCGAAGGTAACTTGCCGACGTTTCTCATCAGCGTATTTCTTATACCGATCCTGTGCTTGTCGGACATTCTGACAAGAAAGTTTCAACGTATCCATGTGGTCTTGGAGAAAATCCTTAACCTGTTGGAGTTTTTTGGTTGCCAACCCCACCGTAACTGGTGACCTAGGTTGAAACCCGTAAATGAGCATGAAAGGACTGAAGCCTATTGTGACATGCTTAGAACTGTTGTAGGCAAACTCGAGAATAGGTAAGTATTCTTCCCAATCTGTCTGTTTTTTGCTGACGTATGCTCTTAGCATATCCTCTAGCACCTGGTTAACCCGTTCCGTTTGACCATCTCTTTCTGGATGATCAGCTGTACTGAGGTTGAGTTGTGTACCCAATCGTTTAAATACAGCTCTCCAGAAGTGGCTGTTAACTTGGGGTCACGGTCGCTAACAATATTACTTGGAAACCCATACAATTTGTATAGATTGTCCACAAATAACCTTGCTAGTTCCAGTGTCTTAACAGTTGATTTGGTCGGAATAAACTTACATAGTTTAGTCAACCTATCTACGACCACCCATACTGAGTCATGACCTCGAATAGTGGTTGGTAAACCTACAATGAAATCCATGGAGATACTTTTCCATTTTCCATTGGGAATTTCCAAAGGATGTAAGAGTCCTCCTGCTTTTAGGCGCTCTGCTTTGTTAACTTGACATTTTTGGCAATGCAAGACATAAGCTTGAACAAAGCCATGTAGGCCTGACCAGTAAAACTGTCGCCGTACGAGAGAATAAGTTTTTCTAATCCTCGGGTGCCCTGCACTTAGACTATCATGACATTCATAAAGAATTTGGCGCCGAATGTCTGTGTCCGTCGGTACACAAACTCTCCCCTTGTGGAGTAGGTACCCATAGTCGATGGTAAAATCCTTCCATTGCTGTAGTTCATCACTTGATAAAGGAGAACTAGGTGTGGAGGTTAACTGTACACTACCTGCATTGGAGTGACAAGGATCCCTCTTTTGAACATGGCTCCACGCTTTGGAATATGTTTCATCTTGCTCATATTTGCCCTTGAGAGATTCTAAAAATTCACTACGAAGTTCCGTGAACAAGAGCGAATTGATCTCTGGCATTCGAATGAGAGCGATTGCCACTACATTGTATCGGCCTTTGCGATACCTTAACTTGGCATCATATTCCTGAAGGATCTTGGCCCACCTGGCTTTTCGATCCTTCAAATCTGTTTGTTGTGTAAACCATTTGATGCTTTCATGGTCAAACACAATCTCGAACTGAGAACCATATAGATAGTGACACCATGTCTTTAAGGCAGACACTATTGAATAGAGTTCATGTTCGTAAGCAGGATAATTCTGCTGAACTGCATCCAGCTTCTTACTTTCAAATGCAATTGGCCGTCCGTCTTATAACAAGACTACTCCAATAGCACGGTCACTGGCATCCGTTTCCAAAACGAATGGTTTCAAAGGATCTACAATAGCCACTATAGGAGCTGTAGCTAATGCATCTTTGAGTGTGTCAAAACTCTGCTGTTGAGTGGAACCCCACTGAAAAGCTTGACCTTTGCCTTTTAGTTGGTCCGTCATAGGTACATCAAGGTGAGCATAGTTTTTAATGAACCTTCGGTAAAAACCTACAAAGCCTAAAAAGATCTGTAATTCTTCCAGATTTTTAGGAGGTGGCCATTTCCAGATGGTATCCACTTTGGATTGGTCCCTGTATAGGCCATTAGCTGAAATGACATGCCCTAAATAATGAATTTCTTCCTTGAGAAAATCCCATTTAGATTCCTTGGCATATAACTTGTCTGCACGTAACAACTCAAACACCTGCCTGAGATGTTGTAAGTGCTCTTCTTCAGAAGCACTATAAACTAGACTGTCATCAAGGAACACAATGACAAATTTGCCCAAATATGGTTTCAAGACACTATCCATAAGTGTCATGAACGTCGCGGGTGCATTGGTTAACCCAAAGGGCATCACCAAAAACTCGTAATGTCCAAACCATGTTCGGAATACAATCTTAGGTATATCGGCGAGCCGAATACGGACTTGGTGATATCCTGACCGCAAGTCAATTTTCGTAAAAATGCAAGCATGAGTTATCTTATCAAATAACTCATCTACCCTTGGCAATGGGTATTTGTTTTTAAATGTAACCGCATTTAAACCCCGGTAGTCTATGCACATGCACATACTGCCATCCTTTTTCTTCACCAAAAGGATAGACGAAGCCCATGGTGAAGAACTGGGTTGTATAAACCCTCTGCTAAGGTAGTCAGCAAGCTGACGTTCCACCTCAGCAGCGTGTGAGTAACTCATACGGTAAGGTGGTTTACTAACAGGTTTACAGCCTGCAGCCATGTCAATGCCATGTTGCACTGAGCGTGTCGGCGGTAAAACTGATGGTAAATCATTAGGAAAGACATCTTGAAATTCCTTTAACAATTTTTGTAACTGATTAGCAATGTTTGCTTGTGTAGAATTAGAAATTGACGGAATAGAGGAGAGAGAAGCATGCAGTGTTGAGGAATGTTCAACAGACTCGATGTTAGAAAGAAAATGAGACAGTGAGTAACACAAGAAACCCCGTTCTATTTCATTATCAGAAACAAGCTTCATAAGCTCGGCAGTACAAATTAGTGGTGATGATGGTATATTCTTTTCTCCTAACAACAACACATGTGTGCCACGGGAATCAAACATCAAACTGTTGTGCTCATAGCTACGTATCAATGATGGCCCTAGGCTATGCAACCACTCCCTACCAAGAACCACATCAGCCCTTTCCATGTTCATAACTTGAAAATCCAAACAAGTAGAGTACCCTTGTACTTCCAATGGAACAGCTCGGCATTGAGTATCCCATATTTCACTATCATGTCCGTTCATCATTGCTACCTTGTAGCGGTGGGTACTCGAAGTTTGAGGCAATTTGAGCTTTTTCACCAATCCATAATTGATGAAATTGTGCATAGCCCCGACATCTACCAAGATGCGCACCTTCTGCCCTTGCAGATATCCGTGCATATGTACTAACTCATGTGGTCCAAAGGTTTGTTGCCACATGGAAGCTGTGAGACAGCATTCATGCACCACCTCAGTGTGTGTTACTTCCACTGTAGAGAACTTGGAGGAAGACTCGAGAGGCAGTAGTTGCACCGTGTGCACTATTTTCTCCTTCCCCTAGGCAGCAGATTTCCCCTTGGGACAATCCTTTTTTTCATGGCCTCTTCCTAAGCATTGAAAACATAGCTTCTCTTTATTGGCCTTATCAAAGTCCTCAAGGGAGAGAGGACCCCTGGACCCCTTGGGTTTTTTAGATGCATCTGAATTAGCAACTATAAATTTTCTTTTATTGTGCCCGTACTGAGTGCGTGTGTTACTATGTGTACTAGCAGGCACGTTACTGTTATGTGTTTTCTTATCATCAGGGTCATCATGAATATGTGCTTTCACTATGGCTTCCTCAAGTGTTTCAAGGTCTTGGGATTTGACATACTTCTTAAGTTCTGAAGTCAAACCTCGTATGAACCCTCGTACTTGTTGAAAGGTATCCAAGCCTTCCAACTTGAGGATGACATCCCTATAGTGAGAGATATATTCAAGGAGTGACGGATATTGGCGCATGGAACATGTGTCCCAAGCGGTCCAATTCCGATCGGCCTCGTTTATAGGCAAAAATTCCTTGCTAAACATTGATTCAAAGGCTGCCCAACTTTGTGGTATGATGTTCTTTTCCTTGAGAGACATCCACCATTTGTAGGCCTTGCCTTCCAGAGTTAAGCTCGTTTGTAGAGCTCTTACTACATCCGGAGTTCCCGTAAGGCGTGAATTCCATCCCATTTACTGAGAAAGATGTTCACTACATCCTTATTGCGGTCCCTGTCTTCGCCCTTGAAAACTGGTGGTTTAAATTCTTCAACAAATCATCTACCTCTTTGGCAGTGAGAGTATGTAGTATTTCATTAATTGGGCCTTGCCCTTGTGTTCCAACGTGCTCATGCATGTGGGTGTTAGCCGGACTCTTAGTTTTCTGTTGCATCAATTGAATGACTAATGTGGAAAGTTTAGTAACATTTTTGTTTAAAGCCTTAAAATTTTCATCCATGACTGTCATGCGTGTCTGAAGTGCACAAAATTCTTGAATATGGAGCAATTTATAAGTATCTTCTCTTGCCGTAGCGTGGCGGTTACTCTCCTTGAGAGAATCGGCCGCGAGCCGTCATTGGCGGGGTTGGGAGTACTTTGCTCAAAATCGAATGTCATGTTGATATCCGAATCCATGGCTACACAGTGCAGTGAAAGAAGTACTCAGAAAAAAAATACCTGATTTTGGTAGCACTTGCAAAGTATAGCGAACTCCCCTTTGCGCGTCGTAGCACTTAATCGTCGAATAAAAAATAATTTGCACAGGCGGCGTACAAATTGAACTCCGCACTATCGTCCGTGGTTCAAAAGATGACCAAAGGCGTGCCGTGTAGATGGTTGAAGCTTCTCCTTTGAAAAGAAGATTAATTGTTGGAAGCTTCGGCAATTATGTTGCTTGAACACCTCTTAAATTCTTCGCAATCGGAAAAATTACGCAGGTTTTGGAATTCCTGCAATTACTGAGCGTAGTCGGACTTCGTGAGATTCGATGGGAAGCCGGGTGTTTGCTTCGCCTTGCTTGTGCTGCTCTGGCTTGCTTGACCGCCTTGGTTCGCCGAATTGCCTGTGGGAAGGGCCACTAGTAGTGGCCAAGGTTCAAAACCAATGGCCAAAAGGCCTTTCAATGTGAAAATTTGAATTTTTTTGAAGCCCAAAATGCAGGCAGCGGGCTGTGAGCAGCGTGAGTGGGAAGAGATGATGGTGTGACTAGCTGAGGCTGGCTATGGCCGCAAGCTCTTGGCAACCTCCCTAACTCCCCATGGCGTTGCAGTCAAGCCAAGCTCCTCGTGATTTCATGCACCACACCCCCCGTTCCAAAACGGGAAAGGCGGCCCGATTTGGCAAAAAAATAGGCTATTTTTGGAAAATCCCCCCCAAAAAAGCCACGGTTCTCACCTAAAGAGCTTGCTTTTACAGACCTAAAGAGACCATGCCTAGAGAGAGACTGGAAGAGAGACTCCTAATCTCTGATACCAGTGTAAGAAGTAGGGAACTAGACTCTGAGATCCTCCTCCCAACCTCCCTTTATATAGGCGGGCTCCTAGCCCCTTGCCCTAGACAAATCCCCTGTCCACACTGCCTAGCCCGACCCTTGGCTGTAGTAGTCCATGACTATCCTAGTTCTTAGGGTACAGGACCCTTGTCCTGACAGGTCCCCCCTCCAATAGGCATTTGTAGTATAGTTTCTCCCATGAAGAGAGACTTGGGACAATACAATCTTTGTGTTCCTTGTGATCTAGGTGATGCAATGAAGATGGAAAGCTTCATGCATCATGAGCATAACATAAACTGTGTAGAAAGCATTAACTATCCCAAGCCTCAGTCCCAAGGCTTCAAACACCTTCGAAGGTGGAGAAAGCTAGCGAGGAATGAGGGTAGGGAAGAGGAAGAAGAAACATTCCATAGGAGAAATAAATAGTTCCTCACTTATCATCACTCTTCTTGCTAGCATACATAATAGCATAGTAATGAAGATGGAGAAGATGGCAAGCTTAAGCATTGAAGCATGGCTCTTGGTTGGATTTGCATTCCATAGCCAAGACTGTTGGTGTAGGCTCTCAACTTCTCTACTAGCTTGGAGAAGGAGATGGAGCTCTTACAATTTGCACTTCCACAATGAGAGTGTGTGTGAGTGTTGTGGGAGAGTATACCCCCCAAGCTAGCCCCCTTCTTGGTTTGGTCGTCCCCCCCTTGTAGCTCAAGCTTGAAGCTCATTGGGCCCCTGCAAGACTGGCCAATCACATGCAGGATGCATTACAAGCAACAAGAGTAGTCTTGGGACAAGTGTTCCCCTTTCCCCTTTGAGAGAGAGGACTTAATAAATGCAAAAAAAAAGAATTAAATCCACTCAATTATCATTGGACCCCTTGGGAGGCTAACCAATAGGCTTTAGGAACACCATGAGGGCAACATGAGGAGAAACTTGACAAGTGTCCTATATGATTTCTTTGTACCAAGCTTGCCTTGTGTGAGTGTGTGTGTGTTCTCTCTCATCCCCCTAGCTTTAGGGCTCGCCCCCTCTCTTGTAGGGATGGGATTAGAATTTTGCACACCTTACCCTCAAGCACCTTAGTCAGCAAGCATGACAAAGCACCTCAAGCTTGGGTAGTGTTCCCACAAGCACCTCAAGCTCTTTAGCCGGCAAGCATGACAAGCATCTCAAGCATCTTAGTCAGCAAGCACGACAAGCACCTCAAGCACCTTAGTAATCAAGCACGACAAGCACCTCAAGCTTGGCCCGGCGGGCTCCCACCTCAAGCTCAGCCCTAGCTTACCTAAGGTCAAAGGACTTTTAACACTAACCTTTGGAGGTCTTCAATGAAGCTAACCCTAACGTATTTTAAGCTCCATTGGTTAGCCTTTCTCTTTGATAGACCATCTCTCATTTGGACCCCTTTACCATTTGCCCTGTGTTGAGATAGATCTGTAAGCACATGTCTATATTCTAACCCTTGTTCCCATTTATTCTCCCACATTAAATGATCAGTATGATATGAGAAAATCATTTGGGTTGGTTAGATATTAGATTTTATGACATTACCTCTCTCTTGAAATCATAGTCGTCCTCAACTATAAGGTAGAAGAGATAAAGCCTTAGTCATTAGCCAATCTTTCTTAGAGGGTAGAGGATCCCTTTTTCACCTACAACATCTTTCCAAGATGAATGACTAATCCATTTGGTGCTTGGAAGACATAACTACCGCAAGCATGTCTTCTCTTTAGTCCATTCAATTCTCCCATATAGAGTGACAAATTCTACTTGGTGTTTGAGAGACGTCGTTATGACAAACATGACTCTAAGCCTGCATACTATTTAAATTTGTGCAAAATAAAAGGAGAACTAGTGTTATTAAACAAAAACATTGGTCATTTAAAAGAAATTTGTACATTTGCTTACTCTAATGTGACATTGTAAGCATTGACAAGGTTCATACTCTCCTTAAGCTGTATTCCTTGCATCCATCTAGCATCTTCAAAAGGATAATTTTTGAACTTAATAAGATACTGCCGGATAATATTACCCTGTCATAGTACCTTGTCTTCATGCCGAAGGATAGCTTCGGGTTGTAGCATCTCTTCTCGGTCTTCGATTTCAGGAGGGTCTTCAATAATTGGTTCACTTGGTGGCTCTTCTTTGTAGAGCTTAAGTAGGCTCACATGAAAAGCATTGTGTATGTGCCAATGGTTAGGCAACTTGAGTTGATAAGAAATCTCATTGATGGGCTTCAAGATTTGGAAAAGACCATAGTATCTTTTTGCTAGCTTAGCATCATACTTTTGATGGCCCATAGTATTTTTGCCCGTCATTTGCCTCAATTGAGCCTTAGGAAACTTAAGTAAGACCCAATCATTTTCTTTGAATGTTAAGGCCCTTATGTGCTTGTCAGCATTAACTTTTTTCCTTTGTTGAGAGATGGATATAGCCTCCTTAATCTTTTGAAAAGATTCTTGTAGGTCACGGCTATACTCATCGACAACAAAGATCTTCCCATGTACTTTGAGTAGCAAGGGACTTTTAGGTCTTCCCTCAATGCTTTCAAAAGGTGCTTTTCTCGTAGAAGTATGTACATTATTGTATGCCTACTCTACAAGAGGTAAGTACTTTTCCCATTGTGAGCGTTGACTCCTTCGAAAACATAAGTCTTTAGTAGATCGAGTATCGTAAGATTGGCTATCTCACTTTGGCCATCCGTTTGTGGGTGATAGGCCGAAGAGAAATTCAATCTTGTACCTAGATTTTCAAAGAGACCTTTCCAAAAATTACTGGTCATTCAAGGATCTCTATTTGACACGATGGATGTTGGTAATCCATGGTGTTTGAAAATCTGTGATATGAAGAGAGTTGCCATTTAATGTGCCTTAATAGTCTTTTGACAGGAATAAAGTGTGCTTGATTGCTAAACCTGTCGACTATTGTCCCTATTCCCGTATTCCCATGGATAGACTTGGGTAATCCAAAAAACAAATCCATGGATATACTCTTCCATGGTGAATTTGGGATAGGAAATGGCTGAAGTAATCCAGGTTGCTTCCCTCTATCATACTTGGTCTTTTGGCATACCACACATTTTGAAACATACTCTTGTATGTCCACTTTCATGGTAGGTCAATAGAAATACGTCTTTACTCGTTTGAGAGTAGGTTGAATTCCTCTATGCCCCACATAGGGAGGAGAATGGGATTCATACATGACTTTCTCATGAAGGGAGTGGGTAACACATAGCCTATTGTTGTGGAGAAGATAACCATCCTGCAAGGTGAATGGTTCCTCTTTCTTCCCTGAAGCAAGGACTGACATTATATATCTAAAGTCAGGGTCAGTAGCATACTCATCTATCATAGAAGATAGATCATTGTGAGTTGCTATAGACACCGCATTAACTTTTGGTCGTCATAAAAGTGCATCGGCCACTTGATTGTGCTTACCCGCAATGTGAGCAATATAAAAATTAAATTGCAAAAGAAAATTTGCCCACCTCATTTGTTTGTCAGAAAGCTTGGTTTGCGTCATGAAGTACTTGATACTTTGGTGCTTTGTTCGTAAAATGAATGGAGTCCCCAATAAATAGTGATTCCATGTTTCTAAGGCATGTAGAACAGCTAAAAGCTCTTTTTCATAAATTTCCAAGACTCGTTCATCCATATTGAGCCTTCGGCCCTCATATGCTATGGCATGCCCTTCTTGAAGCAAGACTGCTCCAAGGCAATCACCACAAGCATCACATTAGACCTCAAATGGCTTTGAGAGATCTAGAAGCATGAGGACTGGTTGGGAGGTAATCTTCTCTTTGATCTTGTCAAAAGCATTTTTCTCCTTAGCAGTCCATGAATACCTAACGTTCTTCTTTGTTAAGCCATGTAGTGGTCCTGCTATTTGAGAAAATTTTGCTATGAAGCGCCTATAGTATGCACACACACCAATAAAGCTTCGTAGCTCATGTAGATCCCTTGGACTAGGCCATGCTTTTATTACCTCTAACTTCGATGGATCCATATAGATACTATCTTGAGAGATAATATGACCTGAGTATTGAATCTCTTGAATAAATAATTTTCTTTTTTTTTGGTTGAGAAAAAGCTTATTCTCCCTCAATGATTAAAAAAATCACTTGGAGATGTTGCTTATGTTCCTTTGAAGACTTGGAGTAGATGATGATATCACCAAAGCATTCCAGTGAGTTTGCGGTAGGGTCTAAAAATTTTCTCCATAAATTGATTGAACATGGCTGGTGCATTAGTCAAGCCAAAAGGCATGACTAGATACTCATAAAGACCAAAAGTTGTACGAAACGCGGTCTTTAGGATATCGTCTTCCACTATCCTTATTTGATAATAGACACTTTTAAGGTCAATCCTACTGAAGTAGGTAGAGCCTTGTAGCTTACCAAATAGATCTTCCACCTGAGGCATGGGAAACCTGTTTTTGATAGTGATATGATTTAGTGCTCGATAGTCTACACACATACGGTATGTTCCATCTTTCTTTTGCACTAAAAGGACTGGAGAACAAAAGGGAGAGGAGCTAGGCCTCACTATCCCTTTGTCAACCAATTCTTGCACTTGCCTCATGATCTCCTCTTGTTGAGCTTGGGAAAATCGATAAGGAGGCTTGTTAGGTGGTGAGCTTCTTGGTAGGAGCTCAATTCGATGGTCTTCATCCCCTCATTTTGGAGGTAAGTCCATAGGGATATCATCGATGAACACATCTTGGAATCCTTTTAGAAAATTAGACAAGTCTAACTCTTCTTGATTCCTATCATTTACATTTGATAAAACATTAGGACCTTTTAGTGACTCTTTGACAAAAGTCATGTACACAGAAACTGAGCTCTTCATTGATTTATCAAAAGCAAGAGGATTTATAAGTGGAATAGTACGACCAGACTCACTAGAATCTATATACATGTTCTTTTCCCTGTAGGTAAAGTAGATTCTCCTTTCAGGGAACTTCATGTTGGCAGCCATGCTGTTGAACCATGGTGCCCCTAGGATAGCATCCTCATGTTGGAGAGGAGAGATGAAAAATTCTTCTTTGTCGACATAGCTTTGGACATGAAGCCTCAACTTCCCAATAAAGGGAGTAACGGAGGATTGCTGTCCCTTGAAAGCATTAATAGAGGCTTGTTGTCCCTTGAAAGCAATGTCGACTGTTACAACATCTCCCATCTCAAAATCTTGAATGCCCAACTTGGTGGCCAACTCCGTTGATGTTAAGTTGTGAGTAGAGCCAGGTTCAAACAAGATGAAGGCATTATGCTCCCTTACCTTTCCCCAAGCATAGGAGAGAGGTGAACCTTTGCAATGAGCATCCTCTTTTGGAGCTTCGATGGTAAAAGCTCTAGGAGTCTCATTGCGAGCATTTCTCTTGGGGCAAGAACGATAGCCATGTCCTTGCTCCCCAGACTTAAAACACTTATGGTCCCTGCGAAAAGCTTCAAGCTCTTCAAGAGAGAGTCTGTTTTTACCTTTGTAAACTCTCTTCTCCTTGGATTGATTGTTGTCGTCGTTGTTGTTGTTGGAATTGCCTCGGGAAGAATTTTGGGCATTGATTTTCCCCTTGGCATCACTTTTGTCCTTATTTTCCATGGGCTTGACGTTCCGTCTAGCCCCTTGTTGGAAATTGATGCACGAAGCAACCACGGTGTGGTGGATTACTTTGGTGATAGAACCAGGCCATTGAGAGTTGACATACTCGGCCATCTCTTCAGGTAATCCCCCAAATTTTTTTTGCTTTTGCTCGGCAAAGTCTATCTTTTGGAAGATAGTAGCCTTGAGATGTAAATCCCAGAACTTGTCCACATATTTGTGAATAATCTCGTGGGAGAGAAGATTCAAATTGTGCCATTTGGTAAGTACTTTGTCCTTTGCATCGCTTGCAAGGAATTGCTTCATAATGGAAACTCGTAGAGTTTTTCCATGTCTTTGGGGCTTCGCCGCCCGTTATCACGAAGTCTAGCCCACCATTGACGAGTCAATTTCTAGAAGTGCATAGCTACATGGCATAGCTTGGAGGACTCCATGAAGCCCTCATCTCCAAAGGCCGCATCAATTTGCTGGATGAAGGCCAATACTTTGTCTGTGGCACCAAAGGTGCCATCATAGGTGAGAAAAGAGATACTCTTTCCTCCCTCTTTGAACTTCTTGAGATTTCGTGACCTTTGCCATGTAGGGTAAGATATGTGATGTCCTCCCCTCTTGTATTCTCTAGGAGAATAGTCATAGCTTTTGTCGGAAGAGGAGGAAGGTGAAGAAGAAGGAGAAGATGGTGACCCTCTTTCTTGACCTTTTATTCCTTTGTTTCCTCTCTTCCCTTTCGGAGTGATGAGGAGAAGGACTATGTTTTGACCATTTTCTCTTGGGAGGAGTTGGCAATCGTCTAGACCGTCATCTTTATGGAACCACATCTTCAAAGGAACTTAGGGTTCATTAATTTCTTGTTCTTTGGATTCCTCCTCTTGTATGGGAAAGAGTCTTCTTTTGGGGGCCTCATCAAGAGGCCTTCTAAGCACTCTCTCCTCTTGGAGAGGAAGGGAAATCCCATAAGCAGGTAGTTGTTGAGTAAAACTGTCTTGCAAAGCAGGGTTGCCCATAGCTTGCTGCAACCTAGTAACAAAATAATTGACAAACATGGGGGCATCAACCTAGTAACAAAATAATTGACAAACATGGGGGCATCATCACTAGAACTTTCATGTGCAAAATCAAAGATATCAATGTTCATTCTACTCTCTTGGTTATTGTCAGCCATGTTAACAAAAGTTTGAGTACTTACTTAGTGTATGCTTTGGAAATTCAAAAACTTAGTTGCTACTCCTCTTAGCCTTTGAAAATCGGCACTTAAGTATCTACACCCACGGCTCAAATCGGTTATTATAGAGTGTACTGGAGTGGGTCTAATATTGCACAATTGCCGAAGGCTAGCTCCTTTCGGACTTCTTATGGCTCAATAATGGTAAAGCTGTAAGCAAGTCTAAAAATACTCCATTATTAAGACCAAAGCTCCCGAGGTGTGCACCATATCCCACATAGTGGGCTCAACAAAACCAATAATAGATCCCAGTCCCACTTACCCTAACATAATTAACAAAGTCAACCATTTATAGGCTAGTTAAGGACCTCTCTTCTTAAGCAAGAAAAGAGAAACCAAATGCTTTGATGCCAATGTAATGAAAATGGCCTATGAACTTTGAGAGTAGCGGAATTAGGAAATTAGATAAAGCATTTTTGTGAGATTACTTTGTGAGCATAGAGGGTGAACTTAATTGATGGTAGCAACATAAACATGGTACTTAGTTAAATTGGCATGAACAATACTTTTGCAAGAGAGAGAGTTTAGAGAACATGACAACAATTGAGGATCGTATTTATGTGGAGCCGGTCCCCCCTCCAATAGGCATTTGTATTATAGTTTCTCCCATCAAGAGAGACTTAGTACAATAAAATATTTGTGCTCCTTGTGACGTAGGTGATGCAATGAAGATGGAAAGCTTCATGCATCACAAGCATAACATAAACTTTGTAGAAATCATTAACTATCCCAAGCCTCAGTCCCAAGGTCTCAAACACCTTTGAAGGTGGATAGAGCTAGTGGGGAATGAGGGTAGGGAAGAGGAAGAAGAAACATTCCATATGAGAAAAAAGTAGTTCCTCACTTATCACTCGGGGGGGTCACTTAATAATTATGTGACTATCACATGAGTGCATCAGAAGGAATTATTGAATGTCATGTTTTTAACATTTTCACATATAGAAGGGTACATAAAATGGAACTTGGAAAGAAAATTACAGATTGAATAGGAAAAGGGTGTATTTTATTTGTTAAAAATTCATAGATAAGGAGTTTTCTAAATAGTCCTTTAACACACATGATATACACAATTTATACATAATGCCCCCCTGAGACTTATCATCACTCTTCTTGCTAGCATACATAATAGCATAGTAATGAAGATGGAGAAGATGGCAAGCATAAGCATTGAAGAATGGCTCTTGGTTGGATTTGCATTCCATAGCCAAGACTGTTGGTGTAGGCTCTCAACTTCTCTACTAGCTTGGAGAAGGAGATGGAGCTCTTGCACTTTGCACTTCCACAATGAGAGTGTGTGTGTGTGTGTGTGTGTGTGTGTGTGTGTATGGGAGAGTATACCACCCAAGCTAGCCTCCTTCTTGCTTTGGTCGACCCCCCCTTGTAGCTCAAGCTTGAAGCTCATTGGAACCCTGCAAAACTGGCCAATCACATGCACGATCATTACAAGTAACAAGGGTAGTCTTAGGACAAGTGTCCTTCTTTCCCCTTTGAGAGAGAGTTGATAAATGCAAAAATTAATAATTAAATCCAATAAATTATCATTGGACCTCTTGGGAGGCTAACCAATAGGCTTTAGGCACACCATGAGGGCAACATGAGGAGGAACTTGACAAGTGTCCTATATGATTTCTTTAAACCAATCTTACCTTGTGTGAGTGTGTGTGTGTTCTCTCTCATCCCCCTAGCTTTAGGGCTTGCCCCTATCTTGTAGGGATGAGATTTTAATTTTGCACACCTTACCCTCAAGCACCTTAGTTAGCAAGCATGACAAAGCACCTCAAGCTTGGGTAGTGTTCCCACAAGCACCTCAAGCTCCCTAGTTGGCAAGCACGACAAGCACCTCAAGCATCTTAGTCAACAAGCATGACAAGCACCTCAATCAGCTTAGTCATCAAGCACGACAACACCTCAAGCTTGGGCTGGGTTCCCACCTCAAGCTCAACACTAGCTTACCTAAGGTTAAAGGACTCTTAACACTAACCTTTGGAGGTCTTCAATGAAGCTAACCCTAAGATCTTTTAAGCTCCATTGGTTAGCCTTGCTCTTTGAAAGACCATCTCTCATTCGCTCATACACAACGCTTTTTATGTGAGCCTACTTAAGCCCTACAAAGGAGAGCCACCAAGAGAAGCAATTATTGAAGACCCTCCAAAAATCGAAAACCAAGAAGAGGTGCTACAACCCGAAGCTATCCTTCGGCATGAAGACAAGGTACTACGACATGGTAAGATTATCCCATGGTAGCTTATTAAGTTCAAACATTATCCTTTTGAAGATGCTAGATGGATCCAAGGAATACAGCTGGATAGTATGAACCTTGTCAATGCTTACAATGCTACACTAGAGTAAGCAAATGTAAATGCTTTCTAAATGGACAATGTTTTTGTATTATAAGACTAATTCTCTTTTGTGCACAAATTAAAATAGTATGCATGCTTAGAATCATGTTTTTGATGACGAGTCACTCAAACAGCAAGTAGAATTTGTCATTGTACTTTGGGAGTATGATATGGACTAAAGAGCAGACATGCTTGCGGCGGTAGCTACGTCTCTCAAGCACCAAATGGACTAGTCATCCATTCTGGAATGATGTCATAGGGTGAAAAGGGATCCTCTACTTGCTAAGAAACGTAGACTAATGACTCAGACTTTATGTCTTCTACCTCATAGTCGAGGACGACTATGATTTCAAGAGAGAGGTAATGTCATAAAATCTCATAACTAACCAACCCAGGTCTGTTTCAACACGGGGCCAAGGTTAAAGGAGTCCAAATGAGAGATGGTCTTTCAAAAAGAGCAATGCTACCTAATGAAGCTTAAAGACCTTGGGTTAGCTTCATTAAAGACCTCCAAAAGTTAGTGTTAAAAAGTCCTTTGACCTTAGGCAAGATAGGGATGACCTTGAGGTGGGAATCCTACCCAAGCATGAGGTGCTTGTCGTGCTTGCTAAGTAAGGTGCTCAAGATTTTTGTGGGAACCTTGCCCAAGCTTGAGGTGCTTCTCATGCTTAAATGACTAAGGTTCTTGAAGTGTTCAATTCAAACATGATCTCTAAAGAGGCATAAACTATTTTCATGCTTAAATGACTAAGGTGCTTGAAGTGTTCAATTCAAACATGATATCTTAAGAAGCATAAAAGACACATGTCAAGATCCTCCCCATGTGGCCCTCATGATGTGCTTGAATCCTATTGAATAGGCTTTAAAGGTGTCCAATGAGAATTTATATGCATAAAAATAAATAATTAAGTTCTTTCTCTCAAAGAGGAAAAAGAAGACACATGTCCAAATGATATAATTAAATAATGAGAGAGAGAGAGAGAGCGAGAGAGAGAGAGAGAGAGAGAGAGAAGAGAGGTGGACCAAGCATGAGAGTGGGTATACTCCCCCCCCCCCCCCCCCCCCCCCCCCACACACACACACACACTCTCATTGTGTGAAGTGCAAAGTGCAAGAACTCCATCTCCTTCTCCAAGCTTGTTGAGAAGTTAAGAGTCTACACCAATACTCTTGGTTATGGAATGAAAATCCAACCAAGAGCCATGATTCAATGCTTAAGCTTGCCATATTCTTCATCTTCATTACTATTCTATTATCCTATGCTAAGCAAGAAGAGTGATGATAAGTGAGGAACTATTTCTTTCTCCTATGAATGATTCTTCTTTCTCTTCCTGCCCTCATTCCCCGCTAGCTCTCTCCACCTTCGAAGGTGTTTGAGGCCTTGGGATTGAGGCTTGGGATAAATAATTCTTTCTGCAAAGTTTATGTTATGCTCGTGATGCATAAAGCTTTCCATCTTCATTGCATCACCTAGGTCACAAGGACCACAAAGATTGTATTGTACCAAGTCTCTCTTGATGGGAGAAGCTATAACTTACAGATGCCTTTTGGAGGGGGGACCAACACCAAGTAAATCCGGTCTTCAACTATTGTCATGTTCTCTAATACTCTCTCTAGAAAAAGTATTGTTCATGCCAAGTTAATAAAGTACTATGTTTATGTTGCTACCATCAATTAAGTTCACCCTCTATGTTCTCAAAGTAAACTCACAAAAATGCTCACTCTAATCCTCTTAATTCCACTATTCTCAAAGTTCATAGGCCATTTCCAGTACATTGGTATTAGAGCATTTGGTTTCTCTTTTCTTGCTTCAGAAGAGAGGTCCTTAAGTAGCGGTTGGTTTTGTTAATTATATTAGGGTAAGTGGGACTGGGATCTATTATCGGTTTTGTTGAGCTCACTATGTGGGATATGGTGCACACCTCGGGAGATTTGTTCTTAATAACTGGGTCTTTTTAGACTTGCCTATGAATTTACCATTATTGATCCATAAGAAGTCCGAAAGGAGCTAGCCCTCGGAAATTGTGCAATATTAGACCCACTCCACTACTCTCTTTAATTAACCAATTCGAGCCGTGGGTGTAGATACTTAAGTGTTTATTTTCAAAGGCTAAGAGGAGTAGCAACTAAGGTTTTGAATTGCGAAAGAATACACTAAGTAAACACATAAGTATAATTAGAATGGATGACAATAACCAAGTGAGTATAATGAAGATTGATAACTTTGATTTTTCACAGGAAGGTGCTAATAATGATGCCCCCATGTTTGTCAATTATCTTGTTACTAGGTTGCAGCAAGCTATGGGCAACCCTGCTTTGCAAGCCGAAGTTACTCAACAACTTCATGCTTATGGGATTTCCCTTCCTCTCCAAGAGGAGAGAGAGCTTGGCGAAGCCCCAAAGACATGGAAAACTCTACGAGTTTCCATCATGAAGCAATTCCTTGCAAGCAATGCAAAGGACAAAGTACTTACCGAATGACACAATTTGAAGCTTCTCTCCCATGAGATTGTTCACATATATGTGGACAAGTTTTGGGATTTGCATCTCAAGGCTACTGTCTTCCAAAAGATAGACTTTGTTGAGAAAAAGCAACAATTTTGTACTGGATTATTTGAAGAAATGATCGAGTATGTCAACTCCCAACGGCCTAGTTCTATCAACCACACCATGGTTGCTTCCCGCATCAATTTCCAACAAGGGGCTAGATGGAATGTCAAGCCCATGGAAAACAAAGATAAAAGTGATGCAAAGGAAAAAACCAATGCCCAAAATTCTTCCCAAGGCAATTCCAATAACAACAACAACAACAATTGGTCCAAGGAGAAGGGAATTTACAAAGGTAAAAACAACCTCTCTCTTGAAGAGCTTGAAGCTTTTTGCAAGGACCATAAGCGTTTTAAGTGTGAGGAGCAAGGACATGGCTATTGTTCTTGCCCCAAGAGAATTCTTTAGCTTTCTCATGGCTTTTGTGTGCTCTTCTTCCCATCAAAACTTCTGATTCTTTCTCAACAACCTACAAAGGGGATCTGCTACATGTGCATAATGTGGTATCCAAATAAGATAGAAGACGCAAGCACCAAGAAATCTTTGAACTTCAGTTATAGTTGTACATGTTTCTTTCATGTTTTTGATTGCATCCATCTTTTTGGACGAGGCCTTCTACCATAAGGACCACACATATGCCCCACAATCAACACTTCATTAACACCAAATACAAATTTTTGCCCTGACAGGGTAAGATTAACTTCTTCCAGCTTTGACAAAATGTTCTCACAATCTTTGATATGGTCTGCAACAAACTTACGGCACCCCCTTGAATCCATAGCTTCATCTTTATCTTTGTCTTCACATCCTTTGATGGGCACATCATCAAGAAATGGCATTGTGATTTGAGGTATGAAGTCACATAGAACCTTGTTCATCCCATTCATCATATGTGCAACTGAACTTGTTGCTCCTTGAGGTAAGGTACACATCCTTACTAGTCCCAAAGGTGTTTTGATAGTTGTCAGATCTCTACTCTCAACATCTAGTTGAAATTGATCGTATCCTGAATAGAGATCTCCCATTGAGTAAATTGACCTTCCTGCAAACACCTCTGTAAATTCATCCACTATAGGTCCTGTACCCACATTCCTGATGGTACCTTGTTTATAGGTTGCATATCTTGTATGAACCGCAAAGCTCCATTCTTCTTAGGCACAATGAACCACCTGTTTGAATATGGCGCACAAGAAGGCTCCAAGATACCCATGCTAATCTTTTCATTGAGTAGTTCTATTAACTTTGGAAAATGTGCTTTTGGAACTGGAATTGGGCGTAGATTCCAAGGTACATGAGGGATAGTGAAGATCACCATAGGTGCAACAGCATTAGGATCAACACACCCTATCTCATGTGGCTGGAAAGCAAAAGCCTTACCATGTCTTGAAAGCATTTGTTTAAAACTCTTCTTCTCTTCTTCTGTTAAAAACTCTTCACAACCAACTTTTATCTCTTTTAGGGATTCCATTGTGAACTTGTGTCTAGTTCTTTTTGAATCCCTGAGACTCGGCTGCAAAGAAGCTTGCTCTAGCTTTTTTTTGCAATCTGATTGTAAAGGTAAGGCCACTGGTCTCACTTTCTTTGCCACCATTTTGTACTTGGTCTCCACACTCACTTCCGGTCCTTCATTAGCATTGAAATCTTTTTTATCTTCAAAAGCCTCAATCACATCGTACATTTCCATAGAGCATACTTCCATAATGTGGGTTCCATCTTGCATGTTAGAATCCATTATAGATTCAAGCTCAAGCATAGTATCTACTTGAGAAACTTGCTCAAAGAAACCTAAAATGTATTCACTATCCTCTATGAAACCATTTTCTTTCATGTATTTCTGTACATTATATACATATTGTCATGCACTTCTTTTCATATCCTCAAGCTTCATAAAACATACTGACCCATGCTCTGTTAATCCCTGGAAACCTGTAGAAAAAGATTCTTCTTGCCAAAACCCCTCGTCTCCCTGTAATCTTTGAACTCTTTGTTCGCTTTTGGTAGAGGATACTCACGAAGACTATTGCGGTTCCTCTCGTGATTCACACACATAGTCAAAAATTGCACAGCTCGCTTCCCATCTCTGCTCTTTACCCTAGCATAAGCAGAACCATCATCCAAGACCTTTGTTTCCATGCGAACGGCTATGATGTATGGCTGCCCAAGGATTACCAATTGTCACTTTCACATTTGGACAAGCCCCATAGAGCTCTCTTGACGAGTTATTTGCAGCTCTAATCATCCACCCACGGTCTGTGTCTATCGGCCACTTACCCTTCATGTAAAGACTCTTGGACATAAGATTGATCTCAGAGCCATGATCTATCAATGCAACATATGGCTCCTCAAGATCACCCACCTTGACTAAGGTTTCTGTTGTATCTCTTGCCCAATGACTTTTGGAGTAGTGGCTTTTATAGGAGGATTCATCATCAGCTGCAAATCTAGCATGTGCATATCTTCAAGAAGACTGGTAGGATCCTACCACGCTTTCATCACAATCACTCTCTTGGACATGTATTCCATGTGCCTTAAGTGACTCCCCTTCACCCTCAGACTATGGAGGAATAGACTCAGTGAGAGTTTGCCTCTTTCTTTTTATGATATCTATGATTTCTTCATGAAAGTCGCGTTTAGCAATGCCAAGAACCTCACCCAAGGTAAACTCAACTTTGCTATTCAAAATCCTTTCCTCCAATACCTACTTTAAGTTTGTGGCAGCTTCAATGTCAGATTGTAGTTTGTATGCAGGGCCTTTTGCTTTAGCTTTCCTTGCTCTTTCTTCTTCCCTATAGATGCCTCCTCCATAGGAATCTTAGGAGGAGGAGTCACATGTGTTGGAGCCTCATAAGAAGGTCCTGGATCCTTTCTTCCACCAACTCTTGTAACCCTCTTTGAAGTAGAAGGAGCTGCATCTCCATTCTCATGTCTGTGCTTCTCTTCCACAATTGCTTCATTGTTATAGCATTTTGCAGCATGCACTGATAAAGAGTCCACAGGGTCATCCCAACCTGTTGTATGGCAATCACCAGCTTCATGTAATACCTGTTTAGTTACCTTCCCTTTTTCAACTGAGGCTACTGCATATGGCCACAAGCTATCAACCTCCTCAAAATCATTTGGAGTATATACTTTAGCACTTTCTTAGGAATTAGCTCTATCTTTTCCCCATAGGTAGCAGCCTCCACTGCAGAAATAGCATGACTAGTTGCCATATCCTCCACTAACTTCTGCATACCTCCTTTTCCAAAGTTAGTTCCTAATGGCATACCTATCTCCCGCAAATGGATCTTGCCATCCTTAAAAAACACAAGATCTCTTTTTAAGGCATCACTAAAGATATCACAATCACTTCTGCCATGGTCTGTGCCATCAAACCATATGCATCTGTGTACAAATCCTTCTTTGCTTTGGGATTTTTGTTTTGCAGGCAGGTTGTCCTTTCTCTTCAAGCCTTATTAGGTTTAACTTCATTTCTTGCATGCCCTTAACAAGCTCATCAAGCATTGAGTTATCACCTTTTGGACTCACAACAATAGGCTTTGGTGGAATCTCTGATGTTCTAGGAGGAGAGGTAGTACCATTCACCGCCATTTTGTCCCTACGCGTTGCCTCTTAGCAAGCAATGAGACTGCGTCTTCAACCTCTTTCCACTCAGCCTTTAGACCCCGTTCTGTATTCTTGTCTTCAAGGAGTAGCTCTAACTTTTCTTGGAGCTCAGAACCTGCAGCTTGAAGGAACAATTTAGTATTTTCACTATCCAAAGTGGTTCGCTCTATTCCTGACAACTGAGCATAACGCCGCTCAAACTCTCTCAACAGTTCGGTGATGGAAAGTCCTTCTTTTGGGTTTGCAACCCATTCCAAGAAGATCCTTTTTGTAACCATTTCAGATTTCTCCATGAAGTATTCCTCCTTTAGGGATAATTTGAATTGCTCCCAACCTTCTCCATGCTCCTCCTTGATTCCCCTTACATGGTCTCTAATCTCGGGGAGCACAACAAGTTCAAAACTTTGAATCATGTCCACCTCTGGAACCCGTTGTAGCTCCATCTCCTTTACATAACCACGAAGAAACTTTGTGACATCTTTCCCTTCAAATTGGTCCATTTTGCTCACAATAGCTTGAAGGGATTTCGTTGCTGACACCTCCCTTCTTTCTGCAGCCTGTTGTTGTTGCATAAACATGGCAAATGCTTGAAACATTTGCATTGTGCCTTGTTCAAAACGCATGCCTTGTTGCTCTTGTTGATCCATAGATTTAATTAATTGAGCAACCATGGAAGCCATTACACAGTAGTGAAAAATTGCTGGTTTTTTCTGTAAAAAGCAGCCCTCTCTCTCTTACCACGGAATTTTCAGCTGATGTGTCAAATTTTGGGCCATTTTGCCACTTTGGACCAAAACTAGGTCATTTTCATGTCATTTTTGACCCAAAAAATGCCATATTTGATGCGAAAAATCCCAAACGGATTCAGAAACATCCCTAATTTTATGGGATCACTTGCATAAGCATAAAAAGCATAGATATGAATTTTTTTTCATCAATATACCATTTTGAGTCACTTTCCATGCAATTCTGCAACGATGCCTGCTAGCTACTATTTTTGGCAGTTTTTGCCCGCATCAGTCTTTATAGGCGAGATGAGTGTGCCACCATGAAACAATTAGACTATGTAGATTGTCAAACCAAATTAAGCATCTTATCAAGTGGAAAATCACGTAAATGCGCCACATCCAGGGACACAACTCCCCGGATAGGTATGTACATGATAATGACCGCAGTAGACGCTTCAACATATATCACAGTATGTACAAGATTGCTTTTATTTGTATACATTGAGAAGTGTCAAGGGTGAAGTGAATGCTTTTATTTCACACTATGTACGTGCCAAGGCACGACACCGCATCATGGCTCTTTTTGTATGAGCCATCAAAGAACAACACATGTGCATTGCTGATCTGTGGCACTTCTTCAACTACCCTTTTCACCACCTCTTCCTTAACAAGAAGGGGATTCTCCTTGTAAGTCAACAAATCGGCTAGGGTAGCTCTTGTACTGTCTTCCACTAAAAAATAGAACTCAAATTCTTGCAGCTCAATTACCCATTTCTTGACCACATTTGACACGTTAGGCCATTAATTAACTGTGGCAAAAAGACGTAACTCGTTAAGAAAACAAAAGGTCGTGTAGCAAGTAATGACGAAATCATCGACAAGAAAATATTACACTGGCCATCACTAGCTCTACTTCCAACAATTTTCTTTCTGCTACCAACTTCACTTGGCTTGCACAATACACTGGACTCATATAATGGCTGCCCTTCCCCTTTTGCAATAGCATGGCTCCAATGACATCATCCCCTACTGATGGATTTACATAAAACGGTTGCTCCCAATCAGGAGCCTGCATGGCTGACAACCCCCCTAACACCTCTTTCACCTCTTGAAACACTTCTTCACACTTGTCATCCCATTGCAATGGATCATGCTTTGCCACTTGTTCTAATGGATAAAGGAGCTGTGAAGACAATGGAATAAACCGTTCCATGTACTTCACTTTGTGTATAAAGGTTGCCAATTGCTTTGTACTCTTAGGTGATGATGGAAGAATAATAGACTTAACCTTTTTTGGATCAGCCTCAATGCCATTTTCTGACACCATATGGCCCAATAGCTTCACCCTTGGTTGTGCTAGATGACATTTCTTTGAATTTAGTTGTCCTCCACATTCATCATATCGAGCCAATACCGTCTGTAGCTTCTCATGGTGTTCAACCCTACTACTGTAGACACAGAAGTCATCCATAATATCTTTAACACAACTACCAATGAATGGTGCTAACCCGGTGCTAATACCCAATTTTCTCTCTCTTGATAGAAGGATGGTCTATTTGTTAACCCAAATGGATGTAGCAATAACAACCCCAAGGCATAATGAAAGTTGTCTTTGTTTGGTCTTTAAGAGCAATCTTCAATTGTAAATAGTGTGAAAAGCCATCACACCCACTGTACCTCTCATAACCTACCAGTGAATCCAAGATATGATTGATGAATGGAAGAGGATATGGGTTCTTCTTAGTGGCTGCATTTAAGGGTTTAAAATCTACACAAATCCTCCACTTTCTATCCTTCTTTGGGCTAACTACTACTAGACTCACCTATTCTGTGGTCTCCGCTTGGACTATGAACCCTGCCTTCAATAATTTGTCCACCTCTTCCTGCAAGGCTTCCATTTGCTCTTGACCCATCCTTCTTAGCCTTTGCCGCACTGGCTTAGCACCTTCCTTCAGCTCTATATACATCTCTTCTCCTTTGAACCCTCTAATCTCTTCATATGAAGTAATGAACAAATCACGAAAACTAGCCAGCATGTGCAAATATATCTCCTTCTCCATAGCTGAGAGGTCTCCATTGATCATTTGTGTCATCAATTCCTGCTTCTTTGAAAATTCAACCTTGGTTGGCATCAGCCCTTCAATCACTTCATAAGGCCCTTCACTTTCATCTTCAATCTCATTTGAAAATGCAACTAAACCAGACTCTTGGATTTCTTTGTCCATCAAAAGAAATGAAACATCAACATCCTCATCACTGCTGGTAGTACTATTACTATCCTTATCAGACACTGTGGAAAAGTCTTCATCACTAGACTCATCCTCATCTTCATAAAGCTCTTCCAATACTTTCCTTGTTATAGCTTCTTGGCATCTATCTTTCCATAGAGGCTAATCATACCACGTCACCAATCTTGAATAGCTCCCACTGCACATAACCATGGTCTGCCCAATATTATAGGATATACTCCCAGCCCCGCTGGCATCACATGAAAATCAACCATCGCCTTTGCATCATACGTTTCCACTTCTAAGCTCTTTACAACACCCAAACATTTTACTTTCTGATGGTTTGCCAATCTGATCTGAAATCCTGACACCCCAATCACAGCAAGACCCATCTTCTCAATGCATGAGTGTGTTATGACACATATTTGGGCTCCGCCATCAACATTACCTTGTCCTAGATTTTTTCTTTTGTGCCACACATCTACTATTGGGAAAATGTCTCGTAGCTCATCCATTGCCAATACCTTCACTGAACCTCTCTCTGGTTCTTTCTCCATTGGGTTAACCATCCTCTTTTGCTGTCCCTTTAGCTTAGGCACTATCTCTATAAGCTTCCCAAAAGTAACATCTGCTTTCCTACTCGTCAGATCCTCCTTCAAGTCATAGCTTAATTGCCCATCCCCTAGTGAAAAATCTGAAACATGAAACTTGCGATGAGCCCTTCTTTTCCTCTTGGCCTTGACATCTTTGCCTTCATGGCTCTTTCCCTTCTTCTTGCTAGGACGTGGGGTACTTCTTCCTTCCTTATCCTGTGTGGTCCTCTTCCCAATAGGCATCACTAATGTATTCTCCAACTTTGCTGCCTTCTCCAAGGTGACCACACTTATCACTTTTGTCTTTTCCTTGTCCTCTTGGGTTAATCCACTGGTTCCTTCTTCTCCCTTAATCTCAATGCCATAATCATTTGACCTAGTTAGCACCTATGTTGGCAATGGATACATGTCTCCCCCCATCCTTGGTGGCTTATCACATTGAGGGTTGATGTGGCTCAACTCTCCGCAATTATAACACGTGGGCGTCTGCCTCCAGACTCTACCATTGCTTTGTCCAACACCATTCCGGGGTCTTTCTTCACCTCCTGGATGATTTGCAAACCTCCCCTGACCTTGATTATTTCCCACATTACCTAGCATGTTTAGGCTGAGATTCTTCATTAAATCTACCACTTGCCTCATGTATTTCCTTAGCCCATCATCTTGCACTGCTGTAGTGACCGCTGTTGGCATAACCTAAGGAGTAGTTGGAACCACTGGTTCATGATGAACCCCTGACATGCGACCTTGCAAAGAATCCATAGGCTAAAATTCAGACCTCTTGGGCAAAGACTCTACTCCTAGATGACTCATTCTTCTCAGCTTCCACTCTTTGTTCCTCGCTACATCTAGTGCATCTTCATATGTCCTAGGCTTCTTTAGCTCCACTCTCCAATGTATATTCTCCCAAAGACCAGCCAAGAACCTGTCCTTCTTCATCATGTCAGGTGGGGGTACCTATGGTGCTAAGGCCTTTCAGATCCTCTCCCATGCCATTGAAAACTTACAAATGTATGCATCTACTGGCTCACCTTCCCTTTGCACCAAACCTTGTCCTTCTTGCCACACTTTGTCAAGATCTTCTGTCTTCACATTTCAATCCATGCCGTAGATTGTCCCAACCTAATCTCACAGGTGGTGATAGCCGACTTTCGGAAATCAAAGAAAAAAAAAAAAACTCATTTCACCCCCCTCCCACTCTCGGTACCCCCCCCACCGTAACCTATTTTCCCCCCCTCCCGCCCCACGGGCATCGGATAAAACCCTCGCACTCTCTTCCCCCCATTTTCCTTACATACCCCCTTTTCCTAATATCTCTCCCCCCCCGATTTACCCTCCCCGGCCAGGCAGAAACTCAGAGAAGAAAACCCCAACCCCTCTCTCGTGCTCCCTCGGTGCGAGCTGCGTGAGAACCCCCCCCCCCCCCCCCCCCCCCCCCCCCCCCCCCCCAACTCTTACACTTACGCGAATCACACTCACCCATTACCCTCTACCCTCATTCCCCCCCGCCCGCCAATATTCCCTCCTCCCTCTTCCCCACCCGCTCGCCTCACCCCCCTCGGCCTCATTCCCCCCCCCTCTTGGCCCGCGGATATATTCCCTTACACCCCACCCATTGACTAATCCCCCCCACCCTCTCCCTCTCACCCACACAACCCATGCCCCGCCATACCCCTTCTCCCCTCACTCTCCCTCACACACTCTCTCTATCTCTTATCCCCTTACCCCTCTCCCCTCCCCCTCTCCCTCACTCTCCCTCTCACGGCAGTGCCAAAGGCTTTCTCTCTCTCATCCAGATGCCGCTACAGCACGCCAAAGCTTGCTCTCTCTCCCATGCGGGCAGCGCTGCACCACACACAACACACACACACACACACACACACACACACACACACACTCCCTCTCACACACACACACACCCCACAACACCCCCCCCCTCTCCCTCTCTCTTCCCATGCGATGTGCGCCGCGTTGCATCCCACACACACACACACGCGCCCTCTCTCCTCGCGCGCAGTCCGCAGCCGACACACACACACACGCCCTCGCGGCAACAACATGAAGAAAACACACACACACACACACACACACACAAACAAACACACACACACACACACACACACACACACACACACACACACACACACACACACACACACACACACACTCACAGACATCATACATACACACCCCCCTATCCTACCCCCCCCCCCCCTCTCCTTCCGCCATGCGCAGGAGAACAAGCCGCCAGCATCAGAGAAGAAAGAAAAATAAAAAAATAATATATATATATATATATAAACATTCTATATTTATATAGTACCCCCTCTTCCCTTGTCCCCACGCACGCATGCGCACACACATATACATATACGCACTCACCCGCAAATACACATATATACATATATGCTCCCACACTCACACACATACACACGACACGCATATACGCATGCACTGACAAAATACAAAAGAAGAAGAACAAGCAAAACGCCATCGACATCAACAAAAGAAGAAGACGATCCAAAGCACGCGCCGCCAACAACAAAAACAGAAAATGCACCGAAGGCATGCCCCGGCCGACTCCGAAAAGAAGTACGCTCGACACTGACGCACCGGCAGCACACCATTCGCCGGAAACACGCAACCACGACGCCATCCCAATAATTTTTAGGTTATTTTACCATTATCTTCAGTTTTTCACCCGAGCTATTGTAAAATTTCCATTTTGTAAATATCCTATCTCTAGGTGATGGTCACAAAGGCCCACCTAGAGATTCCCATCTTTTAATAACCTTCCCCAAAACAAAGCAAGGGTCAACCACACCGGTCCCACCACTTGCTTTGTCTCCCCAATTAAGACTACCCTAACCACACTGGGATTACCATAATCCAAGCAGCCAACACCTATAAATTGGCACTGAGAGGTCACTATCGGGGGGGGGGGGGGGGGGGGGGGGGGGCAACTTATGTGGAACCAAGCATTGGGTAGAGTGTAGTAGGAGGGATTGACACCATCACTATCACGAGGAGGAGGTCTGGTGTGTGGGGTTTGCCTTGGAAATTGCACTATGCAAAGGGAACCACACCCATACCTCAACTCCAATGGTCAACGCACACACACGTATGCACGCTCTTGGCAATGAGTATTCACAGTCATTGAGTCGCCCTAGAGAATGCACCAAGTAGGTTGCACCATCTCCTCTCCCTACCTCTCTACCACCACGGCATGCCACCTTGTAAATATTGCAGAAATAACTCACCCTCACACCCCCGAGGTTGTTTTCATCAATTGCGAGTGTTCTCTCTCTCTCTCTCTCTCTCTCTCTCTCTCTCTCTCTCTCTCTCTCTCTCTCTCTCTCTCTCTCTCTCTTCCTTCCTCTCTCTCGGTGTGTAGGCTTGCGGTGTTCATATCATCGTGGGCTTTGCGTCCTAGCCGCTCAAAGCTAGGTGGTGCCCCTTGTTCGCTTTACTGTGGCAGGCTCAAGGCGAGCCATTTGGCCCCCGACGTTTTAGAGGCCGTCGGGGTTCGGGGTCCGCTTTGCATCCGTCATTTGGTGCCCCAACTGAGGAGGGATTTTCTAAGACCCCTTCAGTTTACAATGCTGAAAGTGACGCCCACTATCAATCATGGACGAGTGGCTAAAGGAATTTTCTAACTGGAGGACGGAAGAAGAAGAGACGAAGGAGGCCCTAGCCGCCTTCATTGAGGTGCTATTGCTAGGCTGCAGTGTCATCAACATTCAAGAGGTAAATTCTCCATCTCGTACCGTTCGTTCTAACTATAAATCGAAAGCATCAGGTGGCAGATTGATGAGTTGCCATCACTGTTTTCAACCAAGGCATACGGTCAATGAGTGCCAGCGGAAGGCCTGAAGTCTTCTACATTGATATTCATCGCAAGGAGGTCATTCACGTCAAGGAAGGAAAGCGGACGGTGAGGCCTCTTTTCCCTAAACAAACTGCAGTCAAAGATAAAACCCCAAAGTGGCCTAAAGGGGCTGCTCGAGCCAAGGGCAAGGAGAAGATAGGCTAGCCTGGAAACACATGACCCCGAAGGGAGAAGCGTCTGGCCAAGCAAGTGCTTCAAGCTCAGAGAGCCGGGTTGTACCCACTTGGTCAAAGAAGAAGTCATCTGAAGCTAAGCGGCGGAAGGTCGCCTATCGATTTGTACGACGCATGCGAGTGCTACCAATCCACTTCGACAATCCAGAAGAAGAAGTGGTGAGAAGATTCCCATGTCCTAGAGAAGAGTGGTTCGACTACTGCTCACGCTGTTTTGGGAAGCGAGTGGAGGACCTTCCTCCCCTCCTTGTACAACTTATTCTGAAGAAGCTCTCTACCACGGGAGAGACCCAGTGGGCTGGAGATGAGCTACAACTGAATGGAGTAGAATTCATGCAACACGCCGATTACGGAAATGACCTACAATTGCTGTTAGCCAAGAGACTGGGAGTGGTCCGACGCGTCGCCATCACCCCGTACGTGCTAAGCAACGAAGGAAGGGTAGAGCCCATGAAAGGTGACGACCTCTTGTGGATGTGCCGACTCATCAACAGTGGCATGGTAAGAGTATAAGTAAGTATTTCACCCTTTGTGCATGATGGAAAACGGGCCGACGGCATTCCCGTTTAGATTCCTGCAGCATATGCATGTGAATATCTATGTAGATGGGAAAGTCTTCTACCAACAGAAGATCGTTTACCTATTCGGTGCGACAGTACTAGGAGAAATCCTCAATTCCCCGAACCCTATCATTCTCCCCATACTAGATTACCATCATTCCTTTAATGTCTCTATTTTTATCCTGATTTAGCCTATCCATTCGCCCCTGTAAAAACTGCTATGAGCCGTTGCTGTTGATGTAAAAAAAAAAAGTTTGTAATTTCCCGAGTCACCACCATGGCAAGTGTTTCTTTCCCCACGTTCAGTGGAAAGAAGGGTGAGGATCTCACCACTGATTTTTTGGACGATTTTGACATTTCTTGTGTTGTCTCCAACAAAGATGACGACACTTCACGACTCAGAATTTTTCCTCTACTGATGAAAGTAGAGGCCAAGTCCTGGTATAATGCATTGCCCCAGGCTACCAAGAATGCATGGGATGTGTTAAGGGCTGCTTTTGTAAAAAGGTTTGGTGGAGGCACAACCTCGGAGAACCTATGGCAGCTATTGACAGAATTAAAGCAGGCAGGCCTGCTGGAGTACGCCACCTATGAGTCAAAGTTTGTGGACTTATGGGAGAGGTGGGTTGCCACACTGGAGGAAGGTGAAGGAGCACCTAATTTCCTGAAGAAGGACCATTTCATTGCTGGTCTATGGTCGTCGCTTAGAGAGAAGGTGAAGGGAAGGTTTCCTGCAACATATGAGTTGGCAGTCAAAGTAGCCCGCCTTAAAGACAAGAAGCTGCGCATGCAAGCAAGAGTAAACGAGTCAGAGGAAACAAGCTCGGCCCAACCAACCCCAGTGGCTGCAACAACCAATCATAGAGTCCAACCACAGGAGACAGCAGAGGAACAACAAGACCTGCTGAGTCACATCACCACCCAACTAGAGAGTTATCTGTGCATCTGGTGCAGCAAGGGCATGCATCTGGCAGAAATCCAGAACAAGGAAGAGGACAACGAAGGCAGAACCCAGAATACCACTGTTACAACTGCGGGGAAGACGGCCATGGAATGTACTACTGCCCACACCCAAGAAGGCAAAATTTCAATAGAGGAGGGAGACAGAATCAGATCTCTCCGCCAAGAGTAAGACCACCACCAAGGCAGCCATGACCAATCCCAGCAATCCAAATCCTTCAACCACCTATACAACAGCAACCACCATCCCAACCTCTCATTCCTCCACTACCCCCACCACCTGCGGTGAACTAAGCGGTGAGTGTCATTAGCTTAGAGGCTAAAGGGAAGGCGAAGGTAGAAGAGTCAGCTCGAGAGAAGCACAAAGGAAAAGCGAAGGTAGAAGAAGTGGATGCTATGGGAGTGAAACGTGCGAGGCACGAGGAGGCATCTCAAAAGGAAGAGAAGATGAAAGGGAAAGCCGAATCTAGCAAGCAAGCAGCTAAACCGCGGCGAAAGATAGACATCGTGGACTTCTCAGTAGGTGAGGAATCACAACTCTATGACTTAGTTCAGGATGTGTTAATGCAGGGCCCGAAGATAACTTGGCCCCAATTACTCCACCTTGCACTCAGAATGTGGAGGCAATGGACGAAAATGGTAAGTACCAGGAAATCAAAACCACGGATAGCTGGGGCTATCTCTGGGAGGGATCTCGATGGCATCTTGCCAACCATGGACGCTCACATCAAAGGGTAGTAGATTTCAAACGTCTACATAGATGGTGGCGCGCAAATATGCGTCATGAGTGAGAAGATGATGCACCACCTAGGTCTAGAGGTAAGTAGGCCGGCACCCTGCCGAGCCAAGATGGCAAACAATGTAAGAGTAAAATGCGTAGGCATTGTAAATGCGGTCAAAGTAAAAGCATTCAATACAGAAGTGGAGGTAGACATCTTCGTCATGCCAAACAAAGGGGAGGGCTACCCTATCATTCTTGGAAGGCCTTGGCTTATGGCCATGGAAGCCAAACAAGACTGGAGCACCGGGATGATCCAGATGAAGGATGCTAAAGGGAAGTCCATATTCTACGACATGAGGACTGGAAAGCAGCGCAATATGATCTTGGAGGCTTCAGAAGACGATTCCACCAGTGACTCCTCGTCTACCTCAGGAGAAGACACAACCACCACTGATGGGAGTGACAGTAGCATCGAAGTAATGGGAGTCAATCTTAAAGACCCAAACAGCTTAACACAATCTGAAGCAACCTCAGCAAACCAAGAGGGACCATCAGGTAAGCAGTCATTGGAGGATGCAGGTAAGCTACAAAAAATTCTCTCAAATGAGTTAACCAATGAAGAAAGGAAGGAGTATGTCTCCATGTTAGGCAACTTCACTACTTTGATCATTGATGGCTATGATAAGATCACAGGAATTACAGTAGTGCAACACCACATAAAGCTCAAGGAAGGTAGTAAATCCGTAGTACAGAAGCTCAGAAGACTTGGAGTAATTCAACAAGAGACATTGCTTAAAGAAGTAAGGAGTTTGCTACAAGCAGGTTTCATCTACCCTGTCGAAGACTCAGAATGGGTCTCCCTAGTAGTAGTTACACAAAAAAAAAAGGTAAATGGAGAGTCTGTGTGGATTATAAACCGCTTAATGCAGCCACGAAGAGGGACCATTTTCCCCTCCCATTCCAGGATGAAATACTCAATGAAGTGGCAGGTCACGAACGCTACACAGTATGCGATGGCTACTTAGGATACTTCCAAATTAGCATTGCGGAGGAGGATCAGAAGAAAACAACCTTCATCACACCTTGGGGATGTTTTGCCTACAGAGTGATGCCATTTGGCCTCACCAACGCCCCAGCCACATTTCAACGCTATGTGACATTTGTTTCCCAACCCTACTTTGGAACATCAATACGGGTTTTCATAGATGATTTTTGCATCTATAGCTCACGAGCCCTTCATCTAAGCAAAGTCTATGATGGCTTAACCAGGATACAAACCCTAGGTGGCCAACTCAACGTGGACTTCATGTAATTTAGCCAAGTGGGTTGGCTTCTCTGCAATAGCTCCTGGGATTTCCATCTCCTCATCCTTGGTAGAGGGCAGAAACTGAGGTTATCCCTGATCACTTTAGGTGCCTCTACCAGATGGATTAAATATTGAGGATATTTTGTGAGCCATGCCTTTCTCCACCTGGGTTGAGAATCCACTATCAGCTTGACCCCTTCAGGTTTGGAGATATCTGCTTTGTACAATGGCACTGTTGGCTCCTCTTTTATTCGTTTGTTGATAGTAGCAGCTTCGTACTTTAGCAGAGGATATGGGAAAGAGGGCTGTAGCCATTCACGTCGAAGGTTACTGGCATCTATCTTCTGAATAGTCATCGACTTAAACACCCTCTGCTACCACTCCAATGATTCTCTGGCTGTGTCTTTGACTGCCGCTTCTATGGCCTTCTGCAGCTTTTCTTCATCTTCTTGTGTCAGATCCTGGGGCTCTTGTGAGGGTCCCACCAGGATTTCCTCTTGCATGGTGGTGTCCACTGGATCTGACACATTCTCTGTCGATCCACTCCATTGCGGCTGGCCCGGTGCTAAACTACTGCTCTTCCGTTTGCTGCTGGCCTCTCAGCTTTTCTATCTGCTTCTGAAGTGTCTTCTTTTCCTCTTCCGCTTGCTCTCTCATGTTTACTAGGAGGTCCTTTAGATCTGCATTTATTTTCTCCGCCTCCTCGAGCTTTCTCTTGATGGCTTCTAGCTCATTCTTCATGGCCTGATTTTCTTCTTCTAGGCGGTTTTGCATTACCATAGATCCCTCGGCCAGCATCAGTCTTTTCCTCTTCTCTAATGTTAACTCCTTTTGGAGATCCTTCATTTGTTCTTCATATAGCTCATTCTCTAAAGTGGTGCCAGTCGAGCAGCTCAGACTCTGGCTGGAGATGCTCTCAGCCATTGGATGGTTTGATCTTTGACTTTAATCTGATCTTTCAGCTCGATCACTTCATCTTGGCTTGCTTCATGCTCCATCTCTGCCTTTTCTTTGGCATTCCTTAGGGCTTCCACTTCTTTGGACTCTTCAGCAAGTTGTAGAGTCGGGTTGTCCCTTTCACTCTCTGTATCTGTCAATGACTTGCTGATTTTCTTGTGTTCTTCTTCAGCTATTTGAAGCTTGTTTTTGACTGCTTGATTTTGCCGTTCCATCTCCTGGCATCTTTGCAATGCCGCTTCCAGACTGGCGTGCAGCTTTGTTTGTTTCTCGATATTCTCTTGGCCTTGTCTTTGCAGTGAGTCCACTTCAAATTGATGTAGTCTTCAAACTGATCTCGGTGCACCCTTCGAGATGATCCCGACATGGCTTCTAGGGATGGCTTCCACAGATCGCTCAAATCTCCTTTGAGTGCTCTCTCGGCTTTGAAGCTTTCCATTAATCGTTCTTGCCGCGCCACTTTTTGTGACTTGGTCTCTTTGATTGGCACTTGTACAGTTTCTTTCTTTCCTTTCTTCGACTCTGGCGGCTCTTCTGGCACGGTTTCTAACCGAAGCTTCAAACTTGTGGCAACTCTGGGTGCCCTGGGAGGTTCTTCTTCTTTATCTTCTTTTAGCTTTAGCCAATCATTCTGTGAAGGCGGTTCAGGCCAGTTTCCTTTGGTGTGCAATGCTCCATAGACCACTTTTGTTATTAGCTCACCAGGTACAATGTAGGTGGGATTTTTGTTTCCCATCTTCACCAAGTTGTCATGGATGTAAGCATCATAATTGATCACTTTCGACTTGCTCTTCTGCATTGCCCAGGTGAAGGTGGTGGCAATGGCTCCAGGTGGCATTCTATATTTTTGTGGCTGCTTTGTACACATGCGGAAGTATTGGTTGTAGAGCTGGCTCATGATAGCCACTTTTGGATTTGCAATATCTTCAAATGTGTAGTTGTTCTTCTTTTCTGAGTAGACTTTGACTTCATCTCTCCTCTTTGTCACACTATCTCCCTTGTTGGAGATGTCTAGTGCGGCTGCCACCACCCTCTCTGTGATGAAAATCATGGTATTTGGCTTGCCCTGCAGATCAATGACTTTGGCTACTCCATCTTCTTTGATAGTGGTTACAAATTCCCACACTCTTTTGATGTCAATCCACGTTGGCAAAGCTTCAAAGTAGTTATGGAGGTCTAGCTTCTCCAGGTAATCTCCCATCTTGCTTCTGACAAATTCATTGAGCTCCCGTGGTATCATGGGTAGCTCCACTGCATTTCCTTCAGGATCTTTGAACACGCCTTGGTAGATCTTCAAATCATTGGACTCTAGCAAATCATCCTGAATCCATGTGCTGGTGGGCTTCAGAGTTCCTTCTGGGATCACGAACGGCTCCACTTCTTCTAAATAGTCTTTTATTGTCATCCTCTTCTTCTTTGCAGGTGATTTTGCGGCTGCCATGGATCCTATTGCACTCAGTAGTCCAAAGATAGCGTTTTTTTCATATTAGCTGAGAAACTAAGTTCTAACTATCCAAATGACTTGAAAATTGAAAATAAAACTTAAAAGGAACTAGGGAAACTCTTCATGTGTCCACAGTAAGGCTAAAAATTATCATTTAAACATCCTATGCGTAGGATGTCTACCTTGCCTGTTTTTGGTGAAACTTGGTAGGCTAGTGGCCCTTGACCTGTGCAACATGGCTATGTGATTGGAATTGGGTTTGGGCATCAGAAAGTTCATTTCTAGGCAAATTCAGGCTTTTGGCTCACAAATTGGGTAGGATGTCCTCAACAAGGGGCAAATGATATTCAAATGGGTTGAAATTTGATATACAGGCTTCTTGCACCATGCTAATAGCTCCCATGAAGTCATTTCTTGCACAAAAGGTCAAAATCATACTGGAGACATCCTACACGTAGGATGTCTTTTCATCAAAATGACTTGAAGTTGGTTCTGGGGGTAGCCCTAGGCATGTGGAACATGGCCCTGTTCTTGGATTTTGATTTGGACAAGAATTGGTGTTGGTAAGAGCATGTGTAGTGTTTTCAGGCTCAAAAAGTGCATCTTGGAGGTGTTGGGGGCCAAATGTGATGGGAACGGCTTGAAACTTGATATATGAGCTTAGGAAGGTGGTATCAATAGATCTGGAACTCAAAATTACCACATGGGGGCCAAATTGGTCATTTAGATATCCTACGCTTAGGATGTCTATTTCATCATTTTTTACATCTGACCACACAGATAGCTTGGCAATGTGCTCATGAGTGGATTGTACAAGTTTCATGTGATTTGGACTAGTTTTGGTAGGTCTATGGCCCATTATTGCCTCTATGCTCCGACTTTGCGTTTTTTGATGCACATGAGGTCAATTTTTGTCCAAATGTGATGAAACTTGGTGGCTAGCGTGTGCAGGCTATTCAGAAGCTGTGTGTGATAAGAGATGTTGAGTTTGGTGCCCAGATTTGGCCTTGAGACATCCGACACGTAGGATGTCTCCTGATGAAATTTATATGGTGAGTGCTACTGGTGCCTGCCCTGAGCCCCCCTGAGTCCCTTTTAAGCATTATTTCAACAAAAAAGTCAAATTGATAGAAAGAAACTCCCTGTGTGGATATCAGAGCCTCTGAGCTGTTTTCTGACTTTTGGAGTGCTTTTCGGCGATGAATCTCTTGATGTTGGTCTCTATAGCTTCACGGTCCCTTGGAAATCCTTGCCATATGGTTTTGGTCGACTTTGGCTTCACCGGAGCTCTGTTTGGCAATTTGTCGCTCTCGAAGGGCTCGCGGTTATGTTTACATGTCGTCGATGACTTGTGGTAGTCTACCACCATAGGACTTGGTTGTTGATGGTCTAGGAAAGCCGCTCGTGAAGTTTGGGTCTTTCAGGTGTATTTTGGTTGTTGTCTCGCCATGTCTGAGGTATATGTGGTCGTAACCCCAATCTTGGACCATCTTTAATTTTCTCATGAATGGTCTTCCCAAGATGATCTCGTAATTGTTCTTTTTGTCGAAATCGACTATTGCAAATGTATACTCATACTCGATTCCGCACGAGGTGACAATTACTTTTTCTAAGAGTCCTAGAGGCTTTTCCATGAACCCATATGCCAGTTGCAATTTCATTCTGGTAGCTCTCAAAGCCGGTTTTCCCCATTTTATCCAGATTTCCTTGGTGGCAATAGCGACTCTTGCTCCACTGTCAAGACTAGCTTTGGAAACTACTCCTTGGAATTCTACTGGTAGTGTGGTGTTTCCATCTTCTCCCTCGCAATATTCTCCAACCTTGTTTAAAGGTACTGGCCTTGTGTTTAGTTGAGGCTTGTCCAATTCTCTGATCCTTTATTGAAGCTTCGAGGTGGGGTCTTTTGCTCCAAATTTTTCTAAGCATTTGCCGACGGTGGTCCACATATTTGGTCGTAACCTTAGGAGTTCAGCTAATGTGATTGTGCATGCCACAAGGGTGGAAAATAACTCAATCAACCCTTGTGAATCCATCACTTTGTTAGAAGAAAGCCTTTGAGATGGGATTTCTCTCAGGCTTCATACTCTCCTAGGTAAGAGGGTAGAGTTTTTAGCAGGTCTGGTTGGTTGTGCCCCGAGCTAATCGATCCCTGGTCTCCCCCTTGTGAATGCATATCAAAGTTCATTTGTGATCTTGCCTCAAATTCTTCAATAGAAGGTAAGATCTCATTTTCTCTTTTCTCGTGCTATTTATTTGATAGCTCACCTTGTTAGCTTCGTTGGCATCACGGATTTGCTTCCACAGGTCATCCAGATCGTGACAATCCTTACCCATTTCTACCAATGTTTTAGGCTGGAACCCATCACTCGTCTCATCTGTTGTATTTGGCACTATGATAGGCTCTCCCCTAGACTCAGAGGTAGTCGTGAGTCTCTCCTTCATTTCTACTTGTTTCTCTAAAGTTGGTTTGAAAGGGGTTGGAGCTGGTACTTCGTGCCAACTTGCAGGTTTCCCAAGCGGGTTTTCTATCAACGATTGAGCTGTTTCAATCATATTTCGACACATTTCCAACCTCTGTTTTTCTATCTCAGCATATGGATAAGTCATCCATATTTGCTCTTGGGTTTGGTTGTTTTTGAGTCTGGCTTCGTAAGCTTTTAAAAGTGCGTCTAACTGCTCATTTACCTTTTCTGCCAACATTGATCCTCCTGATCCTATACTTTTGGGTTTTGCTATTTCCTTGGGTGCTATGGTTGCCGCAGTATGTGAGCTTATACTAGCTAGATCCTCTAACCACTCTAATCTATCCTTTGTGTGTTTCAACTCCTCGGATAGAGCCGTTTGCTCTCGTTCTCTCCTGGCTTTCATACGTGCCTTTCTAGCTTTCCAAGTGCTTCTTTGATTTTTCACTTCTAAACTTGTGGCATCGGTTTTTGGATCTTCAATTATGGGTTCGTTCGTCATTCTTTGAGCTTGGGCTCGTGTCACTGCCTGAATAGGTATTATTGTCTTGTTTTCTGACCCTCCACTGGAAGGCACTGCTTCCAACATGTTCAAGGTAGTTTTTGCTCCTTTGCTCGGGTTCTTAGGGCAATCAGGAATCAAATGAGTAACTCCGCACTCGGCGCAATATGAGTTGACTCTAATGATTTCATCATGAGGGCAATCTCTTAGCCAATGGTCTCTACCACACTTTTAGCAGGGTCGCTTAGGCTGTTGAGGTGCTCCTTGAGCTCCTCTTTGTTGGTATGCATGTCTCTGCCCGCCCATGCCTCCGTTGGCTATGAAGAACAATGTTCGTTCATCCAAGCTATATCTTCCTTCTCCTGCTGCCTGTGCAGCTGTTGGTGGTCCTGCACTTCCCATCATGCTCCATGGCTCTGGCGTTGGGGGTTCTTCCGATGGATAATAGACAGGATTTGTAGCATATCCATTGGGATCTTCGTAATATGCTTGCATAGGCACCAAAGCCTTCTCTTCTGGTTCGGTTACGGTTGGTGTGTATCTTATGCCGATTGGTCGTAATCCTAGTAGGGGTAGTTGATGCCCCAACACTGGTTGTGGTCTTTCTACGCCTACAGGTCCTGGTAGGTTGCCTGCTTGATACCTATGCATCGGTGGAAGTTGAGGAGAGGTTACCTGAGCTTAGGGAGAATAAGGTCGTTCTCTCACATACCCCTTGTTATAATAACATTCCTCCGTCCCATGGTTTGTCCATTTTTGTTCAATAGCACACCACTTTGGCTGTTTAACCTGAGGTTTGGCATACAGGTTAATCTTTTTTAGCACTTCTTCTACAAGCTGCTCCTGGCTTACAGCTACTTCTCCTTTCGGTGCTGTCTTAGCGGACTTGCTTCCACTTTGTTGTGAGGATCAGTCGTTGTCAAGATCCTTGATATCACCCTCTTTGTAGACCGCACAATTGTCTACAAGGTAAAGAGCCTCCTTAGTTAACTCATTTAACGCCGTGCTCCTCTTCATATGTAAGTCCTTCTGGAGATCTACGTTCCTTAGTCCTTGAATAAATGTAAGCATAAGTTTGGACTGAGTTGGACTGAGTTGGCAGTTCTTCCACATGGCAAAACTTCACATATCTTTTTAGTCGTAGGGCTGCCTTTTGCACAGATTCCCCTTCTTTCTATTTGAATTTATGGATTTGTGAGATTGTATTATGAGCTATCCCCCTTTGTGATAATTCCTCAATAAACTTTTCAAATACCTCCTCCATAGACTCAAAGTCTCTACGCTCCACAGAGTCAAACCAAGTAGCAGCATCCTCCTCTAGGGTTAGTCCAAACCCTGCAAATTGGGTAGGGAAGTCTAACACCTCTTCGGCTCTAATTACACGCACAAAGGCTGCTACATGATCCCTAGGATCTCTGTTTCCCATGTATTTCTTGTTTACCCATTTTTGCACTTGAGAAGGTCTAATTCTACGATGGTCTACAAATCTCATCATTGGATCTCCTCGTCCTAATCGATATACCTCCTCTGGCCTTCGATAGTGGGCGGGCTCCTCTCCCAGTGGTGCTCCTAAGCCATAATTTCTAACGGTTCTTGCAAGAGATGGTTCATCTCTTCGAACTCGTTCTATGGGCGGTCTTCCAGGCTTTGTTGACCTTTGAGTTTTTGGCTTACTCTCTCCTTGATACCGTGAATAGAGTGGTGGTTCTTGTAGATCCCTTAGCCCTCGTGCGGCTGGATAACCATCTCGGTTTTGGTCTTGTTCTAATGTGGCACTCTGTCAAAGCCATGCCTGCAATGATGGCTGAGTTGCTGGTTGGTTATGGTAGTTGAATGTCTGTTGTCGGGTAGAATGTGAGGTCGCGTCATACTCTTCTGAAAATGGATTTGTCGACTTGCTAGGGGTGTAGGTGACCCTTGGCACTTCTTCGGGGGCATATGTTGATGCTTCTGGAACTGTTGCCTTTTCTACCTCCTCTGGGACAATACGTTTGTGTTCTCCATCGTACCTATCAACAAAAACAATATCCTTCCCCATAGCAATTTCATAAGAGAATAAGTAAAGAACCTTGTCTTTTCTTAATTCGTTTGGGTAGGGTTCTTTGCATTGAAAGTAAGAGACTATTCCCTTGCTCTCATGCTTGTAAATCCCCACATTCTCATTATAGATTGAGAAGCAATGGTTTAGTAGAGAGTGCCAATGGGCAGATCATCAAGATGTTGACGAAGTATGTGTACAAGTAGGAGATAGAGTGGGAGGCAAACCTTTAGAAGTGTTTGTGGGTGTACAAGACATCTTATAAAGTGGCTACAAATTTCACACCATTTGAGTTGGTCTATGGTAAGGAAGCAAAGCTGCCAATGCATGCACAATTAGGAGCTTTAAAGGGTATGTGGCAAATCTATGCCATTCTGTAGGAGGTTTTAAAGGATTGGATTACTAGTCTTGAAGCCTTGCAGATGGACATGGATGCAACAGAAGATTACTATGTGAAGCAACGAGAGAAGCGGGTTGAAAAATTCAATCAAAACCTGTTAGACAAGAAGATACAGAAAGGGGATCTAGTTGGGTTTCAAGGCTCGTCAATCAATGTCACGGTTGCCAAGATATGGCTCCTTGAAGTTGGATGCACTTGTCAAAAGCATGATGTGAGACGATTTTCCCCATTTTTTGGGCACATGGTTTGAGACCACGGCAAGGTTGGAATGTAGAGGGAACCTACAGATTCAAAGGGAAAGGTGAGCTTGCAATTGGGCTTTGCGATTGAGTCACCTGATCTATGAGGAGAAAATGGCAAGGATCTGAAGGCCGGAGGAAAAAAAATGATTTTTATAAAATTTTAGGAGAGGTTTTTAACTACCACAAGGGTGAGCACCCCCCACGGTTTCCATGTGACACTTTTAATGAACCCATATGCAATGTTGAAGGCTAGATGGTTGTGGTATATCATGTGGACCATTGCATTCCTATTGTGCACAATGAATGAGAGAGAGAGAGAGAGAGAGAGAGAGAGAGAGAGAGAGAGAGAGAGAGAGAGAGAGAGATCTCCCTCTCATGGCTATGGTGAAGCATGTGACGGCCCAATGGGTTGTGGTGAGCGATGGTGGTTGACATGGTCTAGCAATGAGATGATGATGGGGCATGCTCGGGAGGGGCGGTTCACATGGCCCGAGGGACCCCAATATTTTTTGAAGGCAAGATGGACCCTCCTCCCGCACTAGATACCTCGCTAGTGCAAGGGAGAGGGAATGTGAGTTGATAAAGGCAAGTTGCAAGAGGAGTTCAAAGTTGAGAGAGAGAGAGAGAGAGAGAGAGAGAGAGAGAGAGAGAGAGAGATGAAATGAAGTGCTTGTGAAGGCCCAAGGGGCACTAGCAACATCACTAGTTCTCCCCTCCAACTCAAGTACAAGGAGCAGATAGAGAAACTCTCAAGAAAAGGGCCTCACCCTCTAAAAAATACCAAAATGGGGTGCCAAATGGACCAATAAAAAAGTGAGCTCTAAAGCTATAAATGCCTCATTTTTTTTAATCATTTGTAACGGATTTTTGAGCCATTTTTGAGTCTACAGAGAGTGATTTTTTGACAGAGGTGTGTGCTTGTCAAGCCCATGTAGTGTTTTCTTATGAGAGTGGCCATAGTGATGGTAGTGTAAGCTTTGTAAGAGCTCTCTTGAAAGAAGGTCAAGCTGTTGTTTCTCTAGTTTTGTGTCATTTCCCCTTTCCCCCTTCTCTTTCTCCCGCTCTTGTGGTGTTTCGTAGTGTTGACAGTGTGGATGTGTGCCCCCCCCCCCCCCCCCCCCCCCCCCCCCCCCCCCCTTCTTAAACTGGCGGTGTTTGGTGTACGAGAGTGAGGTTGAGCAACCTTGTGTGTTGTAAGGGTTGAAATAGACTGTGGTAGTGGGTATGTATTGTGAGGTGGTCTTACTAGGCACGTGTATGTTGGGACGAGTGCAAGCAGTGTCTTGCTAGTGTGTGTTGTATATTTTGAAGGTGTTTTTGAGAGGACAGGGGTGCTACGAATGCCTTGAGCTATAGAGATACCTTGTGTTGTGTGTTGGGTGTGTTCCCCCCTTCCCCCTCTCCACCTTCTTTACTTTTACCTTGAGTGTGAAAAATAGAATAGCTATGAATCTCTCTTTAAAAAAATATATATATGATCCTATATTGGTAGCTCTTCTTGAATGCACTTGCATTTCCTATACTTCATGTGGCAGCCCTAGTTTTGATCGCATCAAAGATGGTAAGTGCATCCATATTTACTTTTACCTTCAGTGTGGAAAATAGAATAGCTATGAATATCCTTAAAAAAAAAAAACTCTACACCATCCCCATGGTTAGCAATATTGCTTACTCATACAGTCGTTCAAAGACGTAGAAACTCCTATTTGTAAGGATAGTAGTAATCTAGGTGTTTTTGTTTGTGAGAAAAAATGTATTTCCATAGTTTCTGAGTGTTTTGGGGTTTGGAAAAATATTGTTTCAATTGATCCAAAACATCCTCATAGCTTCTCCTAAATTCTTCATATAGTGAGAAAAATCTAGTACTAGCATCATGTCTAATAACTACCTCAAATATGTCTAAAGACTCCTAAAAGTTTCTAAAATCAGTTCAACATCCTTACCAAGATATCCAAAAAAGAGAGGATATCCCAAAATTTGGTGTTGGACCTCCATTGAAACAATTTCAAATTGAAAACATGTTTATTTCTTAAAAATATTTACATACATAATGTTGTGGTAGGTTGCAATCTATTCTAGAACACAATATAAACATGCACGTCAAATGATGTGTGATGGTCAACAAGAGGCAAGGTGATAAGTTCTGATGAGAATTTTGCCTATCCTTTGAGAACCAACCATGAATGCCATACATTGTTGAAAATTAATCTTTCTTCTAATTGTAATGTTTATCTTAATACGTGGTATAAAGTGAAAATAATAAATCTATATTCTTGGTCCATCATCTATGGTCTATGCATGGCCTAATGCTTAAAATATAACAAAAAATATATACACCCAAATTGAGCTATACATAATGAGAGGCAAGATAAAAGGATTCAATGATGCATTTATTTTGACAAACGTACAAGGCCCTAAAAATCTACAAACTACCTGTTGAAATTGTAGCTTGGTGCTAACAATGATGTGCACTCTTTGCCTTACAATGGAAAAAAAGGGGTGGTACAATTTTTTGTGATTCATGCAACGTACTTGATTATGCTAAATGCTAAGCATTCATGCAATATGAATTTTCAACATACACAAAGACATCCTTAGTGGGGGCACCAAAATTGAGGCGGTCCACGATGAGCGACAAGATAAGGGACCTCTAAACATTACTCAAGGCTCTTATGCTACTCAATTAGAGCCAAGGAAACCTCAATAAAAAAACAACAATGAACCCATAGACAAACCCAAACAAGAAAAGAGACTAGGACACAAGAGAGTTTTTATCCACAACCAAAAAGAGGCACAACAATGCACAAACAATCTCATGCAAATACACACATCAAGTAGAGAAAGGAAGGCCTAGAGAAAATGGGGTTGGGGGGGGGGGGGGGGGAGAGAGAGAGAGAGAGAGAGATTGTGCAATACATGGTTTGCAACTTGCACTATAATGTTTCTTGTTATGGTGCTATCACTGAGCTTGCACAAAACTAGATCAATGCTTGGTGAATGGAGAACATTTATAACAAACACACACACACTAGATGTAGTCACCATATTGTGAGTTTCACACTTTGGTACACTATAATTTTGATGCAGCACACACACACATTGTCTTAGGGTTGCAACTCTTACAATGAAAAAGAAATAGGCAATGAAAAGACACTAAAACATCTTCACAAAAAGCTTAGAGACACAACTTTAAAGATACACCTTAGGAGGAAGCTTTAAAAGCTAAATCATGCCTCTGAATCACGAAAACCTCAGCTTTATTGATTATTGAAGAGCATGTACAATAGCGATCTTGAAATGTGACACTCACACTTTCTCACTTGCATCAAAATTGTAGTGTACCAAAGTGTGACACTGACTACATCTAGTCTCTCCTCATGCATATAGTGTTGAGGTGCTATGTGATAAATGAATAAAAAGGAAGGAGAGGAACCCTATTTATAGACTAGAGATATTTTATTATGGTTTTTGCTATCCTATTTTACAAGATAGCAACAAAGTTAAGGTTTTTTTATTTCAACATATGGTGGGCCTCCCTTACCTACTTGATTCATGAATGTGGGCTTAAGAGAGAAGGGCATTATTGATGGTAAGCAAGATGGAATGAGTGTGTGTGTGTGTGTGTGTGTGTGAGAGAGAGAGAGAGAGAGAGAGAGAGAGAGAGAGAGAGAGAGAGAGAGCGAGAGCGAGAGCGAGAGAGAGAGATGCATTTCACTATGTATATAGCTTGTGTGGAAGTGTGGACAGACTAGGGTCCACCACAAATTCATGTAAAATTTATATGAGCTCCAAAAATTCCCAAAACACTTGCACATATTTTTTAATTTATGGGCTACAAATTTCATGTTGATCACTTTTGCAAACACAAATGGGAAATGACACAAAAAGTTTCCACAAAACATGTTCTTTTTTTCTCTTCCAAAGGTTTTGGAGCGGGCCCCTTTGGGACCCTTTTGGGTTTCAAGTTTCTTATGTAACAAAAAATGAACATGAATGAATCAAAAGCATTTTTGTGCATTTTTCTTAACAAAAAGGATAGTATTGGCAAGGACACTTAAATGAAGCTTATCAAGGAGATTCATGAGAGTATATGGACTAATCATTGAGGTGTACGGGCAATCTTTGCAAAACTAAAAGAAAGGTATTGGTGGAAAGGAATGTACAAAAATACATTTCAATATGTGGAGTCTTGTGCAACCTGTCAAATGTATTCAAAATGTAAGGCATCGTAGCGGGTTGCATTCTACTTACCCATTAGCCATGCATTACAAATGGGTGGTAGATTTGGTAACTATGCCTTTCAGATTCTGGAAAATGAGATACATAGTTCTTGCAAGAGAAGATTTATCAAACCAAGTGGAAGTTCATGCATTGAGAATAAAAACTACAAGATCAATATGCAAGTTTATTTTGAAAGATGTAATTTGCTTTTATGATTATGCTTGGAAGAGAACAATTGAAAGGGGTGATTTGGATGTTGAGGAAGCCAGGGAGTTCTTTTCCAAATTGGGCATTGTGCTTGCTCTTGCTACTGCTTACAATCCCAAAGGAAATGGTAAATCTAAGTGTGTACATTAGTTATATGCCTTTTGAGTTGATGTATAGTCAAAAACTTGTAATGCCAATTGAGGATGTTATTCCTACATGGAATGTATTACCTTGGGAGGATGGAATGAGTAAGGAAGGCCTTCTTGCTTTGCAAATACCGCAATTAGAAATAATTCCTTGAGCTTGCTATATCACGATTGAAAGATGCAAGGTTGAAAAATAAAGATAGGCTTGATAAGAAGCATAGGATCAAATCAAAATCTATCGAGAAAGGTGATTAGGTGATGGTGTATGATATTAGTCTTTGTTGGAAGATTCCAACAAGGATCTCAATTTATTTATTTCATCCTCTTGTAATTGTAACTATAACTCCAAATGATAGTGATATCTTTTCCAAAACCTATATCTGCTACCCCTATGTACTTTTGAAGTTGGAAATGCAATTCTTGATGCTATTACAACAAAGTTAGCTTTTGAGTCATAAAACCCAAATTCAGGGTATAAAAGGCAACATTGTAAGGTTTTTTGTAGGATAATCTTATGAAGGAATGGGAAAATAAGGATTCTCTCTGTACATCTTGTGTTATCTATTTTCTATTTTGTGTTTTTCAATCACTCACACTGCACTATACGATTGTCACATCGTAATTTCAAGGGTCCCATTGTGTTTGTGTTGTCAAACTCTACATTGGAGAGGGGGAATGGTGAACTATATACAACACCCCAATCCACTAGAGTTCACCTTCAAAACTTGACACTATCCCCAAGAAAACCATTGCCGGCACACGACGATCATATGCACACACGCTTTGCAGTGCACCAAACAGGCCCAATCATTCCGCTCTACCCAAATCACAACCTTCCACACACACACAACCTCTCTCTACCTCTCTTTGCACAAAAAAATTTTGGGGGGCACACACGTCGACACGTGCTTGAAAACACACGCATATAAGCAGAGAAGAGAAGGGGGAAGGGGAAATTGACGCCAAGAGACCACAATGATGAATTCCGCTATCACCAACACAACCATGTACAAAAGCAATCCTGAGCCTGCACAATCCTCAGCTAAAAAGAATAATGGCAAAAAGCCTCTTCAAAATCACGTATATCTCCTTTTATAAGAGTGGCTAGAAAACCAAATTTTTTTTTTTGGAGCTTCCCAGCTCGTGGAGCTCAATCTGAGATCATTTTTGTATTTTTCTTGCATTGCTTACACTTAGCCTACTCTTTAAGAAACCCTTGCATGGTGGACACTTCCCCTTGGTTTTTTGTCCGACTGGAATTGCCCTCTTGGCCTCCCTTTTGAGCTCACTCTCTAACTCTCATATGTGCCCTCTCCCTTGCCTTTAATTTACCTCCCTCTCACTCTCTACCACACAAGAACCACCACTTAGCTTTGTCTGCTTGGTTTGAATTGTCGTTGCTCGCCCATTCTTTCTCTCCCTCTCTGCCTTACAACTGCCACAGGATATCCCCCCTAGCATTAGCGATATCGCTAGTGGGGGCTCCCCCTTTGCCTTCAAAATTGTTTTGCCCATAGTGAGCATGGGACAGAGCCCCTCGAGCTGCCACATCATCAACTGCACATTACGCCATCAACAACTGCATCCAACACCAACCAAAAGCATGTGGCTGCCCTATGCTACCTCCTCCTCCAACCAAAAGCATCGCCAGGGAAACCCTGCCAAAAGACCGCTGACGTCACTGCCCTGCAGCACACACACAAAGCCCGAAATGCCCACTGGTGAGCACACCATAGCCATGCCAAGGGGGGGAGCTTCCCTCTCTTGTATACTCCACAATGGGGTCGCGCCTAGTTTAAGTACCCGAAGATTCGGACGGCCTTGCCCGCATGTGGGATTATCCGCAAGCCATGTGGCCTCATTCCATCACTTGCACCCTTATGGGCCTCCAAAAAACATCATCACCCTCTAAAGAAAACCAAAATTTCTGCATGATTTTAACCCTTCATCTTTCCCTACTCAATGAAGAGATGGCTGAGCCGTCAAAACTTACCAGAAGCTTGCATCTCGAGCTTTGACTCCAACCGTCTCCTCCACACTCCGAACTCCTTGCGGCTTTGAACAACGCACACCAAAATGGCAAAAAATCACAGAATTCTGTACGATCGCCGTCACCCACCAACTTCATTAGGCTATAACTTTGTAGTCCAGATCCGATCGATGTGCCATCAATTATTGCTAGCTCCATATGCCGCACACCCCCTTTACAAATCCTGGCGAGACCCAAAAGATCACCGTAGGCACGTTTTTCAATGCACCAAAACTGCCCCAAAATTGGCAGACCAGAAGTTCTCTGATCGTTGATCTAAAAAGCCCAACAGGATCCATAAACTGAGTACTCTATCCCTATCATCTCACTTTCATTTTCCTTGCCTAGACGCACATATCCATCCGTCGCGGATCTGTAACCACCTTCAGCTGGCATATCTCTCTCTGTATAGCTCTGTTTGACGAGCCATCTGGACCTGATCCTTCAACACTTCAAGCTCTACATTTCTAGGCAAAGATACTTCTCCCTTAACCTCCTTCATTTGTCTCCCAAATTAGCCGCTTTTTCAACCTTGCTTGGCCTATAAACGGCATCATCCATACACATCCGCTAGTACCTGTCTACCTAGGATCTTTGTAGCTGCTCTTGCCCTTTTCCATGCATCTTCTAGCCTGCTCATACGTTCCCATGCCATCTTCTATGGTCAACCAACTTTGGCTGCACCATCATTGCCCATCCCTTAGTTGAACATTTATGTTCAACCAAACAAGAGGTTTTATTCCATTTCTAACTGCAAAACATTAGCAAACACTATCAGAGAGCCAAAACCATATATATAGTTTTATTTTTCCTATTGCCAAACCTTCAAGCGGGTTGCCCCATGTTAGGTAAAGGCGGTGTGCCTCACCGTGCTTTGCCCTTGTCCACCGGCCAGTGTCCGCCGGCCGCCCACATTTATCTCCTTATTCTTTATACATACAAAGAATAAGGAGCTCTCACTCATTCTCACATTGTGCTCATACAATGAGATTTGGGAGATCCACCCACATCCTGTGTACTCTTTCTCTCCCCTTCCCACTCTCTACACACGCACCGCATTTGCACACTCACAATTGGTATCAAGAGTGCATGGTGATCGCAGAGAGCACGACCACTTCGAGAGCTTCGAGGCGATAGCTAGCTCGCTCTCGGCATTGGGAGAGATCAAAAAAGCTCAAAATCTTTGTGAGAATGCAATGGGAGCTTATGAGCTCAGTTGAGAGTGATGTATGCTCTTGTGGAAGCTCAGAAAGGGGTGTGGAAGGTTGTGTGTAAGTGAAGGTGCTGCCCTAAAAACTGTGTGCATAGCAGCACTGTTTTCAGATTCATTCTTCTCCTTATATAATGCAAATATGAAAATTCTTCCCTAGTAGCTCATTAGTTTCGATGTGGTCTACAGCTTTGCAGAAGAAACATTTTGCAAATTCCTCACCGTTTTGTTAATATTCAGCTCAGACTGACTGTATACAGAAATTGCAGGTTTTTTGTTTTCACATAGTGTGCAAATTTGATGCACTTTTGGAAGCACGGAAGGTGCTCAAAGTTAGGTGCATAAATTTTGAGCTGAAGATGCACTTTCAACTTGTGAAATGCTTATGGTTTGAGGGTTTTTGGTAGATTTGGGCAAAGAGTCATGGAGGCGTTTACACACCATCGAAGCGGTCTCTTGAGAGACACAGTTTTTGGAGCGCACATGTGGAGCTTCTTTCACAGGTTTTCAAAGGATACTTTGACAGTGATTTGTACTTGGATTCATGGTCTTTGGGAATCAATTTTCATATGGTTATGGTGCATGGTTTATGCCCATTGTACATGCATTTTGGCAAGCAGTTTTAAATGCCGGTGAGCTCTCTTGAGAGCATTGTTTTCACATTGATCAAGTTTCCGGATTGCAACTCTTTTTGGTGATTCCTTATGCGCAGTCACTCCATTGATGTACGTTGAGTGCGGATTGTTTGCTCAGTCTTTAGAGCAAACTATGCTGGATATTTCCCAGATTCTTGCCATGGTTTATGCATATCCACAATTTACTCCCTGATGGTTTAGTAGTCGAGTTGACTCCCACTTTGGCGGTTATCTGCAATTTCTTGGCATTGCAATTTACTGTCGAGTTTTTTTCTCCAATTACAGAGGAGACTCTAGTAGAATTTTGCGAGATATGTATGCCTATTGCATCGTCTAGTGAGCTTGAACGTTTTCTCACCTTCTTTGCTTGAGACAGTGGTTTGCTCTCGGGTGGGAGAGTCTTGTGCCGATCTCAAGCATTGTTTTCCATAGTTTTGGCATGGATATGGAGACACTTGAGGTTAGAGGTGGTTCTCACTCACGGTCGCAGCTGACATGTTGGCACTGCAGCCATGATGGGCATATTAGGCACCGTTGCTTCAGGCGTATGAGGTAGCAAAAGAGGCAGATACATGGTGCTATTGTGAGGACGAATGCTAGAGAGTATTCATGTGACGAGCATGTCACTTTTGAGTCTAGCTTTCCTTCAAACAACTTTGTAGCTTGGGATATAACATTATCTACGTGTTTTCTACTAGATGAGCATGTACTTTTTCACGTACGCCACGTTGTGATTTTTTTTTCTCTTTCTCTAGTGGGAGACTTGTTTGTGTGCAGTTTGATGATGGTTCAACATATGACATAGAGGGTGCTGGAGATGTATGCATGTCTTTATCTAGTGGTGCATTGCTTATGTTATGAGATGTACGTTATGTACCAGGACTCAGCCAGAGTCTCATTTTAGTGCGTCAATTGCAGAGTAGTGGACATTGTGTACTACTTGGAGAGCGGTTATTTCAGATGCATAGGGGATCACTGGTGATAGCCAGAGGTGCTGGGAGTGGTCTGGAATACCCTTTGCATATTTTTGACACACGAGGCGGCGTAGTCTCTGTGTATTTGCAGTCATGTTTAAAGCAAGAGATGAGGCATGTCTCTTTTGTGGATGTGTTGCATGGAGAGTAGGTTGTGTATTTGTTGTGTGGTGACGTTCACACAGACAATGGTATCTCTGGGGATGCATAGCTTGGTCAGTCATTAGTTGAGGTGACATCAGTTGAGGCAAAGACTGATGCATTATTTTGTGATGTGTCTGATACGTTTGAGGGAAACAGTGTCCTTCAGACAACTGTGTGTGATGGCAATGGTGCTGATTTTTTGATTTTGCAATCATGCTCAGTAGATATACCTTTGCCAAACGATACTGACATGGTGATGCATAGTCAGGTGGTTCCTGATGAGGATGCATATGGCACTAAGGTTGTTGACGGGGATAGGTTGACACACATAGTGCATGTTTCATCGGCTTTCAGGTCTCTCATGTCTGACCTTTTGGTTTCGAGACCTGATCTTGCTTATGCAGCTGGTGCATTTGCAGTGGGAGTTGTCAGTTGTGCGATGACTGACACTGGCATTGTGCATTGTGGAACCATGCAGATTGTCACTCATTGATACCTGCATCAGGAGTGTCATTGTAGCTCTAGTCCTAGTGGTATGCATGTTGCATCTACACTAGAGCGGTTACAAATGAACTCACGTGTTTGGAGTGAGCCAATGGGCATAGGTTGAAAGCCATCTTCTCTCACCTCTTGTATATACTAGTTGTAGGCTAGTCTTCTTTCCACTTATCAGCACACAGCCTTTAGTGGAAGAATGCTAGGTAAAGGCGGTGTGCCTCACCGTGCTTTGCCTGTGTCCTCCAACCAGTGTCCTACTGCCCACATTTATCTCCGTATTCTTTATACATACAAAGAATAAGGAGCTCTCACTCATTCTCACATTGTGCTCACACACTGAGATTTGGGAGCTCCACCCACATCCTGTGTACTCTCTCTCCCCCCCTTTCCACTCTCTGCACACGCATCGCATTCTTGCACTCACACCCCACCCCCTGCATCATGTAACTTTCACCTGATCAAAAACCTGTCATCATTGTCTTCCCCGCATTTGTATAACAACATACCATAGTGTTTCACTCCAGCATATAGACCATCGTGTGTGTAGGCTGCCCATATCCTGCCTTCAACACTCCCCACATTCATCTGCAAACTGTCTACTCCATACCAAGCAGCATCAAGCATACCACCATCCAAAAAATATATACCTGACAACAAGCTTGAACACATGTCTGACCCTCCCTTCCAACCAAGTAAAGTGGAGGCCTCATCCATAGACCTCTGCACCTATTGAACCATCCACCACACAATTGTATCCACCACCATATTCATCAACCATAGCTCACATACCTTCAACAGAGGCAAAGATACCGCCTATGATTCTCCTTTATCCACCACTAGACATGCCTACTGCACTAGAATCTCCACCATCTTTGGCAACACAACCTCTTTGTCCATACACTTGATTCTAGCATCATCAAGCCGTTCTGTTACAACCAATTACTCTTCAAGGTCAATCAACTCCACTTGCCTGTCAGCTTTAGCTGCTTGTGCTTCAATCACCTCTTCTACCGCTGCATCATGCTCTACCAAGGTAGAGAGAAACTCTTCCCACATTACATTCTCCTGGTCATCATCCATAGGTAAGGTCACTTCATCCCTTGCAGCAAGAATCTGCACCATCTCCATCTGCATAACTCCAGTGGTGGGCATAGACTCCTCCACTTGGTCTCCATCAAGCACATCGACTAGCTCTATTCCCTCCTCTTCTTGAATATTAGCTATCACCATATCATCAAACGCATAATAAGGTAGCTTTACTTTTACCAACTTAGGTTTGTCAAACTCCATCTCCTCGCCATAGGATGTGTATTCATCCACTTGATCTTCTTCACTTGAATACCAACAACTCGAGCTTGTATCTTCTTCACCACCACCGACATCATATATCAACTCTATATCTGCATCTTCATTTGCTTGCTGCTCCACAAATGCTTGACCATCTCCATGGCTTTTCTCACTTTCTCCAGTTAATTTTGAAACCTCAGTATCTACAACCTGATTGCACTGTGCTACCTTTTCATGCAAAATTTCCACAAGAACAGGCTTTACCTCTTTAATTCACTTTGGAACCTCAACATTTGCTATTGTTTTGCATCCTGGTTCGCTTGAACATGGGGCTTTTCCTCATTGACAAGCTCGTCCACCCTCAGCACATGCAGACCACAAATCGGAAACCTCCAAGGAACATAACCAACCATAGGCCTTACCTCCATAGGCTCCACACTTTGAACAACTGGAACCTTGGACCAAAGAACACTCTACTTCTGCCACAAAAGGCACATACTTTGCAAGATTCAACACGCCCAATTCTAGCTTCCACTTTACCTTTTTGCTCTTCATCTTGGCTAGATAGACCATGTACTCATATGTATCCTCACTGTACTCGACCTTTTCTCTCATCCTTGGATGCAAGAACTCTAACAGCTTTGATAGCTTCAAATACTGATTCCTTTTCATCCCAGCAAAAATTTCTAATTGCTTCCAACAGGCTTCAAACTGCTCAAGAAAAATGGAAAAATCTTTACTTACATCCTGGCGTACCGCCTTCAACTTTGCACCGGCTTCTTTCGGAGTAATCACCTCTCAAAACCACTCCAGAATTGATTTTGAAGCCTCTACCATGATCCTTGATCATTGATCTTTCAACGATCGAACCAAATCTTGGCTCATCTGCGCATCAATAGTGGCACCGTTGCAGCTATTTTGCATCTGTCAATATATGCATCGACAGTAGCCATAACTCAAAATCTGCTAACCAATCCTTAGGATCATCAGTACCCGTAAATATGGGGCCAAAACATGGCTCCACCATCTATGCCAGCTTCAAACTTGACCATCGAACACTTCAACCATCAGCCAATCGCTTTGTCGGCTATAAAAACATCTCTTTAGAGTTCAAATCGGAGCATCAAATAGCTCCTCAGTGGGGGCACCAGAAGATGGAGAGGAGGAATGGAGAACACACCCAGAACACAACACAGTGCCTCACTATAGCCCAGGGTATACACAGTGCCCCAATCCACTAGAGTTCACCTGCAAAACTCCACACTATCCACAAGCAAACCACCACCTGCACACGACCATATGCACACATTCTTTGCAATGCACCAAACAAGACCAATCATTCTGCTCTATCCGAATCATAGCCTTCCACACGCACACAAAATCTCTCTATCTCTCTTTGCACGACAAACTTGGGGGGGCACACACACCGACACACGCTCAAAAACACAAGCATACAAGCAGAGAAGAGAAGGGGGAAGGGGGAATCGATGCCAAGAGACAACAATGATGGATTCCGCTATCACCAACATAACCGTGTTCAAAAACAAGCCTGAGCCGGCACAATCCTCGGCCCAATAAGCATAATGGCAAAAAGCCTCTTCAAAATCACGTACATTTCCTTTTATAGAAGTGGCTAACAGACCAAAAAAAGAATTTTTTTTGGAGCTTCCCAGCTTGTGTAGCTCAACTTGAGATCATTTTGGTATTTTTTTTACATTGCTTCCACTCACTCTCTATCTCTCATATGTGCCCGCTCCCTTGACTTTGAATTATCTCCCTCTCACTCTCTGCCACACAAGAGATCATTTTGGTATTTTTTTTAACATTGCTTACACTCACTCTCTATCTCTCATATGTGCCCGCTCCCTTGCCTTTGAATTATCTCCCTCTCACTCTCTGCCACACAAGAACAACCCCTTAGCTTTGTCCGCCCGGTTTGAATTGTCATTGCCCGACCATTCTTTCTGCCTTACAGCTGCCGCGAGACAACCCCCCTAGCACTAGCGATATCGCTAGTGGGGGATCCCCCTTTGCCTTCAAAATTTTTTTGCCCATGGAGGGCATGGGACAGAGCCCCTCGTGGTGCCATGTCATCAGTTGCACATCATGCCGTAAACAATTGCATCCAACACCAACCAACAACATGCCGCCGCCCTATGCCACCTCCTCCAACCAAAAGCGCCACCAGGGTACCCTTGCCAAAAGACCGCCGACGTTGCCGCCCTGCAGTGCGCGCACATTGCCCAGAATGCCCACAGGTGAGCACACCCATATCCATGCCAAGGGGGGATCTTCACTCTCTTGTATACTCCACAATGGGGTCACGCTGAAAGGGCGATGGTAATGCGTGTGCTAGTCTCCACCCAACAGTGCTATCTTATAGCCTCCCCCTAGCGTACACACTGTCCGACCGTGCCGGTGGCCTTGCCCATAGGACCCATGTCCTTACATTACCCCCCCCCCCCCCCCCCCCCCCCCTGGAGAATCGTTTTCGTCCTCAAAAACGAACGTAGGAAAATGTTTCTTAAGTGCGGAGACATTCTCCCATGTAGAACCTTCTTTAGGTCTATCTAGCCATTTTACCAACACCTGTCGTCTGACATGATGTCTGGTGCGAAGCTCATGAGAATCAAAAATCTTTTTGGGCTCATGAGGAATGCTTGGCAGTGCAATAAGGTCAACCAACACACCTGTGTCAATGACATTATCATTCTGTCCTAGCTGTTTTCGTAAACGGCTAACATGAGAAATAGGATGAACTCGTGAGTGCTCTGGAAGAGCTAACTTATAGGCCACTTGACCTATACATTTGAGAATGGTAAACGGTCCACAATAGCATAGTGAAAAGTTTAGCAACTTTTCTCATATTCAGACTTTCTGAATGCTGCGGAATTTTGAGGAAAACCTTGTTTCCTTCTTCAAAAGTAGCAAGACGTCGATGCTCATTTGCGTACTTCTTATATTGATCCCGAGCTTGCTTAACATTTTGTCAAGCAACTGGAAGCATGTCAAAATGGTCTTGGAGAAAATCCTTCGCTTGTTGTATCTTCTCCTTAGGCAACCCCATCATAACGGGTGATCTAGGTTGAAATCCATACAAAAGTATAAATGGACTAATCCCTGTAGTCACATGCTTTGAACTATTATAAGAAAATTCCAACATAGGTAAGTAGTCTTCCCAATTGGTTTGCTTCTTGCTAATGTATGCTCGTAGCATATCCTCTAGCACTTGATTAACTCTTTTTGTTTGACCATCCGTTTCTGGATGATCAGTCGTAATTAGATTAAGTTTAGTTTCCAAATTTTGGAACACAGCTCTTCAGAAGTGATTATCGAACTTTCGATCTCTGTCACTAATGATACTAGCTGGAAGATCGTAGAGTTTAGATATATGCTCTACAAATAGCCATGCTAATTCCAGTGTCTTAACCGTAGTCTTAGTGGGAATGAATCAACCCATCTTTGTGAGATGGTCTACAATTACCCAATGGCATCATGGCCACGATTTGTAGTAAGTAGTCCTACTACAAAATCCATAGAGATATTCTCCCACTTACCTTCTCGAATCTCTAAAGGATGTAAAAGGCCACCTACCTTGAGGCGCTCTGCCTTATTAACTTGGCACTGTTGGCAGCTTAGTACGTACTGTTGAACATCATGATGTAATCTCGACCAATAAAATTATCGTCGAACTAAGGCATACATCTTACGAATACCTGGATGACCAGCACTTGGACTATCGTGACACTCAAATAAGATTTGGCGCCTAGTGTCTGAGTCCTTTGGTACACATACTCTACCTTTGTGGAGTAAGTAGCCATCATCAATGGAAAAATTCTTCCATTGCTTAAGCTCTTCCTGAGTAGGGGTGGAGCTCTATGTGTTGGAGTTTCTATCTGCGCATGCATAGACATGTTGATTTGGCTGTTCAGAGACATGTGAGTGTGAGGGATCCCTTTTTAACTGCACTCCACACTTTAGCATATGATTTATCTTGTGCACACTTGCCACGTAATGACTCCAAAAATCCACTCTTTAGTTCCATGAAAGCAAGTGAATTAATCTGAGGCATCCGACTTAGTGCATCCACTACTACATTATATCACCCCTTGCAATATCGTAGCTTACAATCATAATCTTGAAGGATTTCTACCCATCTAGCTTTACGGCCCTTCAAGTCTATTTGAGTAGTAAACCATTTGATACTCTCATGGTCAAAAACTACTTCAAACTTGGCACCATATAAATAGTGTCGCCACTTTTGTAAAGCGTGAATTATGGCATAGAGCTCTCTCTCATAGACATAATAATTCTGTTGAGCTCTATCTAACTTTTTACTTTCAAAGGCTATAGGTATTCCCTCCTGGAGAAGTACCGCACCGATGGCTTTATCACTAGCATCAGTCTCTACCACAAACGGCTTAAGTGGGTCGACGATTGCTAGGATGGGAGCAGTGGCTATAGCTACCTTGAGTTGTTCGAAACTACGTTTTTGGGATTCTTCCCAAGAAAAGGTCTTACCTTTTGCTTTTAAGTTGATCTGTCATAGGAACAATGATTTTGGCATAGTCATGGATATATTGTCGATAAAATCCAGCCATGCCTAAAAATATTTGAAGCTCCTCAACCGTGTTGGGATGTGGCCATCGAAGAATGGTAGCGACCTTGTCAGTGTCCATCTTGATGCCAGAATAAGAGATCACATGACCGAGGTAATGTATATCTTTTTTAAAGAAATCGCACTTGCTTGGCTTAGCATACAACGCGTGAGCTCATAGTTGTTCAAACACTAATCGTAAGTGTTTTATGCATTCATCTTCAGTCTTACTGTAAATGAGAATATCATCAAGGAAAACCACAACAAATTTTCCAAGATAGGGACACAAGACACTATCCATGAGTGTCATAAATGTAGTTGGAGCATTGGTTAGACCAAAAGGCATAACCAAAAATTCAAAATGCCCGAACCGTGTTCTAAAGGCAGTTTTGGAGATATCTTGCAGTAGGATATGTATCTGGTGGTATCCTGAACGAAGATCTATCTTTGTATAGTATCTTGCCTCGTGGAGTTGATCAAACAACTCATCCACTCGAGGCAGATGATACTTGTTCATGATGGTTATCGCATTTAATTCGCAATAATCTATGCACATGCGCATAGTATCATCTTTCTTTTCTACCAATAGAATTGGTGATGCCCAAGGCGAAGTGCTAGGTCTAATGAAACCACAAGTAAGGTAGTCATCCAACTGACTCTCAACCTCCTTGGCTTTTTTAGCACTCATACGATAAGGTGGTTTACTCACCGGTTTAATGCCTGGCAAGACATCTATGCCATGATGCACATCACGTGTAGGGGGAAAACCCGGTGGTAAATCACTTGAGAACACATCACTATACTCCGTGAGTAAGGGAGTCAGCTTTTTCCGTGCAAAAGGAGAAAGTAAACTAGAGTTATGATGAGATGGAGAATCTTGTAATTCCTGTAATGTTTGTTTTACAACAGCTGCATGTTGCTCTATAGAATTAAAATTGAGAGCACTTTGCTTGTTAGATTTGTTAACACTTTGTTTATCAGTAGAATTCATTACACTTTGCATACCATTACTAGAATTCATTGTACTTTTTATATCATTACTAGAATTCATTGCACTTTGCATATCATTACTAGAATTCACCGCACTTTGCTCTTGAGAATTACAAGACTTGGAGACAAGCAGTAACACAAAAAAACTTCATCTATTAAATTTGCTTTCTGCAAAATAGAAAGCTCGGTTGTACATATAAGAGGTGCAGATGGTATATTTTTCTCACCAAGCAAAAGAACATGTTTACCATTGGCCATAAAGGATAAGGAGTTGTGTTTATAACTAATGTGCAATGTGTTTCCTAAACCATGCAGCCACTCCCGTTGTAAAACTACATCAGCACGGTCCATGTGCATAACTTGGAAGTCAAGGGTCATCATATGATTTTGAACAATAAGCTCAACCCCTTGAACTACCGTGTCCCATACTTCTTTATCATTCCCAGACATCTGCTCCACCACATACTTGTGAGAGTAGGGAGTTTGTGTAAGCTTCAATCTCTTGACTAGCTTATAGTTCAAGAAGTTATGAGTTGCACCATCATCCACTAAAATACGAACATGTTGTCTGTTAATAGTGCCATGCATGTGACATGGGGGCCAAAGGTGGGCTGCCACATTGAAGCAAGCACACAACACTTGTGCTTTTCTTCCATATGAAGAACCTCTACAACACAATATTTAGGAGATGAATCTAATGTGAGGCGTTGCACCGTGTGCATGGCCTTTTCTTTGCCTTGCAAAAGAAGACAATCTTGCTTGTTATGCTGGTCCAAAAGACATCTAAAACACAAACTGTGTTTCTTTGCACGCTCAAAATCAGCAGTGCTGAGAGACCCACGCAGAGTATCTCGTGATTGCTTAGGCTTCTTTGCCTCTTGTGGGCGTGGAGAGGTAGATTGCCTCTTATTTTTCTTGGAAGGTGTGGGAGATCTACCTCGCCTTTGGCTCTTAGCCACATTGCTCTTAGCAAAAGTATTCTTAGAGTAGGGAACATTTCCTTTCCTCTCTTGGTCATCATCATATCTTTGTGCCTGACTAATGGCTTCTTCCAAAGTTTTTGGATGTTGGGTCTTGACATGAAGACGATAGTCTTTGTCAAGACCCCTATTAAAACCCCGTATGTTTTGGAATTCATCTAGACCTTCTAGTTTTAATATGATTTCTTGATACTTTGAAAGGTACTGTGTGAGAGAGAGACCAGACATGCGGCATGCATCCCATGCTAACCAATTCTTATCTTCTTCATTGGAGTCCAAAAACTCTTTGGAGAAAGAAGCTTGAAACATAGCCCAAGACGGAGGACGAACATCTATTGGAATGTCATCCACCACTTATAGGCCTTGCCTTTAAGAGATAGACTTTTTTCCACAGCCGTCTTTATATCTGGGGTGTATCTCAATCTATGAATATCACTCCATTTGTGTAAGAACGTATTGACCGCATCCTTGTTGCGATCATGCTCTTCCCCGTGAAACTCAGGAATGGTGATATTCTTAAGTAATGCATTGCTGCCTTCTGCATCTTCTGGAGCACTTGTCTCTTGGACTCCTTGAGTTGTGCCAACTTGGTTCCCTTGAACCATGCCACTTGTGGCTCCTTGAGTTGTCTGTGAAATCATAGAAAAGGATATAACAATGCATATACCGACGCTCATAGTGACGTTCTCGTATCGACGCTGTTAGCGACGTCTTATTTTCACAAGTAACTCTGTAAGATTGGTAACATTTGCATTGAGTGCAGAGAGGTTTCTTTCAAGTACGCTTTGGCGATGTTCCAAAGTCTTGAAAGAAGCCATATCTACAAGCCCATGATCTCCTAGATCATCATCATCATGCATATTAGTGTCAGCAGCACCCGTGGTGCCCTGATTTTGATCTACGTGCTCAAAATCAAACGTGTGTGTAGGTGGGATATTCTCACTGGCCATGGTAAACACACACCAATGCAAAGAGAGAAAAAGAAATGACAACTTGTACCTTGAAAAATTGAGGTCTTTGTGTTTTGTATGCTCCACGATTTGCGTTGTATGCGAACCTCGCCTTGCAGGAATTTGAGCGCTTCACTTGTCGTTCCTTGTAAGAAATCCTGTGATGATTCTTCACACAAAATGGTGTTTTTGTGAAAGCTTTTCTTCACTTTAAGCTACCTCCTTGAGGAAAAAATAATTTTTGGAGAAAAACTTGCCTTCCTCCAAGAAGTGAAAAGGAAGGGTAAAGCTACTTCCTTGAAGTTTGAAGCTTTCACTTTCCTTCTAGTTTTCCTTTCAACACAAGTAGACTATCTTTCCTTGTTATACAGAACAAGGGCCAACAGCTTGATGGTAAAGTTTTGGTCTCTTACCCCTATGGGGTGGGTTTCAACCCTCCTTCATGCAAGGGTTAAGCGGGCCTTCCTATGTACGTAGCTAACGGCGACAATGGAAGCCTTCGAAGCCTCGGTGCCGGTCGAGTTTTCCTTGGTCACCCGTCTTGGTCGTGCGCTGGGGAGGGCGTAGATGGGGTGGTCGCAGTCGGTTGTCGCTGTCTCTCTGCATGCTGTTCGCATAGAGAACTGTGTCTGTCTTCTTTTTGATACACAACGGGTACGTCACTGTGGAACGTGGGAGAGAAGCAGGACATCACACGCACATGCAAGCCGCTTTTAGCCTCCTCCCAAAAATAGCTTGGATACCAGTGAAAGGACGGTGGTAATGCGTGTGCTAGTCTCCACTCAACCGTGCTACCTTATAGCCTCTCCCTAGCGTACACACTGTTCGGCCTTGCCCATAGGACCCACGTCCTTACACACACCCAACTTAAGTACCCCAAGATTCGGATGGCCTTGCCAGCATGTGGGATTATCCCTAGTCCACGTGGCCTCATTCCATCACTTGCACCCTTATGGGCCCCTGAAAAATATCATCACCCTCCAAAAAAATCCAATTTTTTTGCATCATTTCAACCCTTCATCTTTCCTACTCAATGAGCAGATGGCCGAGCCGTCAAAACTTACCACAAGCTTGCATCCCGAGCTTCGACTCCAACCGTCTCCTCTACACACTGCTCGCACAGAGAACTGTGTCTGTCTTCTTTTTGTTGCATAGCGGGCGCGTCGCTGTCAGCAAAACGTGGGAGAGAAGCAGGGCATTGCACGCACATGCAAGCTGCCTCCTCCCAAAAATAGCTCGGACACCAGTGAAAGGGTGGTGGTAATGCGTGTGCTAGTCTCCACCCAACCGTGCTATCTTATAGCCTCCCCCTAGCGTACACATTGTCCAGCCTCGCCCATAGGATCCATGTCCTTACACACGCCCAACTTAAGTACCCCAAGATCCGGACGGCCTTGCCGGCATGTGGGATTATCCCTAGTCCACGTGGCCTCATTCCATCACTTGCATCCTTATGGGCCTCCGAAAAACATCAGCACCCTCCAAAAAAAACCAAAATTTTTGCATAATTTCAACCCTTCATCCTTCCCTACTCAATGAGCAGATGGCCGAGCCGTCAAAACTTACCAAAAGCTTGCATCCCGAGCTTCGACTCCAACCATCTCCTCCACACGTTGCTCGCATAGAGAACTGTGCCTGTCTTCTTTTTGTTGCACAGCAGGCGCGTCGTTGTCTGCGGAACGTGGGAGAGAAGCAGGGCGTCACATGCACATGCAAGCCGCTGAGAGGCGGAAGTGAAAAATAGACCCGGTGGCCTCTACACCAAGACTATGCACAATGGCCTCATCATGTGGGATACACAATAGGGGCACCACCTAGCAAGATATGCGGCTAGGATGCATACATATACACAATGAAGCATGCCATGGAAAACAATTTCAAGATCCACGCCCAAATGTGGAATGGGGTGGTATGAGAATAAGGTGAGAGGAGTGGTGAATGAGTGAGAATGGGCTTGCTACTCGTGCATGTTAGTAAGGAAGATAATGAGGTAGGAGAAACTTGCGAGTATGCTCACTTATCATACAAGAGGTGGCGAATCCGCACACCTCAAGATGGAAGTAGCAAGATGATAGGAATATGAGAGGGAGAGAGAGAGAGCGTGTGTGTATGGTGGCGAATCCGCACACCTTTACATAAGAAGAAAAAAAAGGCAAGGAACAAGCATATACCATAATCACAATGAGATGTATCCAAAGCGACACAAAGTATGGCACCAAGATGGAATGTGTTGATTGCTTGCAAAAGATGAATAAAATAGGTAGCGTATGGCAGGAAAATGAGAAGGGGACAAGATCGTAGGAGGCATAATGGAGAGATGGGAGTTGATGGCGAGGAATATCATGAGTGTGTCCACCCTTCTTCTTCTTGAAATTGTGCCTTCAACCCTTAATTACAAGTGGTGTGGAGGTGTGGTGCTCATCTTTTGTGCATGGTGATGGTGATGATGATGGTGTTGTGATTATGTGATTAGGGTTCATGCTACAAGCATGTAACACAAGAGTGTGTATGGATAGGTGTGTGTGCGTGTGTGTGTGTGTTTGTGTTTTTCTTCAAGTGAGCTCTCATGGCCTCCTTATATAGGGAAGGAGGGGAGGATTTAGCAATATTTCTATTTGAGGTGGACGTCCCACTTTGGTGACTAGGAAAATGGGGTGCATGTGACTGTGGCTCCCATCTTGTCTCCTCATTATTTAAAATACCAGAGTCAATAGAGAGAGAAGATGAGAGAATGTGGGTAGGATGTAGAGGATAGGAGATATTTACAATAGTCTAACTTTGGCTAGACATAAGATTATTAGGGAGAGAAGAGAGAGGTAAGAAATTTACAAGAGAGATTTTCAAAGGTGGATAGTTGTTGATGAGGATGGATCCTCCAAAAATGGTGATAGAATCACTCTAGACTTGCCAAGACCTCATTAAAAGAGCCTTGTTTCTTGTAATCATGCTTGAAGACTTGTAGAACCATAGCCATTCTAGAGGGAAGAAAATTGGGGATGGCCTGTGTCACCATTACACGAGAAAACTGGGGTCCACTACAAAAATCATATCTCCATGTTCATAACTCCAAAAGTTCTGAAAAAAATTGAGCTAAAAGTTGAGATCACGAGCTACATCTTTCATGTTGAACACTCCTTCAGATTCAGGGTTCTTCTCTACTTAAAAAATTCAGCCAAATAATGTATTATTTGTGGCTGCAAAGGTCTTTTGGTGGTCCCCTTTGAGTGGACTTCTCTCTTGCCTTCAAGTGTAAGCTCCTTCATGTGTATGAAAACATGACCTAGAGTTTTGAAAAGATTGACAATCATCTAGATGGAGGTATTATTGAAATTTGAAAGTGGGGTTGAGGTTTGAAAATGACAACTAGTGAATAAAATATTTGGTAGGGTGGAATAATATACATATATGAAAAATATATTAGAAAATACTAAAATATATAATGTAATTTAGAATATATATATTTAATATTTAATGTCAAAAGAGAGATCAACAAAGAAAGCTTATTTATTTATGCTACATCGTGATTGATTAGCATAAGTCTAATTTATTTAATAAAGACTGAAACGTTTGTGAAAAAGGAAGAAAAATCAAAAGTAACTTATATAATAGGAAATATTTTGGTAAAAGGGAAAAGATATATGGGGGGGTTCCCATGCATGGAAAATCTTGCCTCACCGCTTTTAGCCTCCTCCCAAAAATAGCTCGGATACCAGTGAAAGGGCGGTGGTAATGCATGTGCTAGTCTATACCCAATCGTGCTATCTTATAGCCTCCCCCTAGCGTACACACTATCCGGCCTTGCCCATAGGACCCATGTCCTTACACACGCCCAACTTAAGTACCCCAAGATCCGGACAGCCTTGCCGGCATGTGGGATTATCCCTAGTCCACGTGGCCTCATTCCATCACTTGTACCCTTATGGGCCTCCGAAAACCATAATCACCCTCCAAAAAAAAACCAAATTTTTTGCATGATTTCAACCCTTCGTCCGATGGTAATGCGTGTGCTAGTCTCCACCCAACCGTGCTATCTTATAGCCTCCCCCTAGCGTACACACTGTCCGGCCTTGTCGATAGGACCCATGTCCTTACACATTCCCAACTTAAGTACCCCAAGATCCAGACGGCCTTGCCGGCATGTGGGACTATCCCTAGTCCACGTGGCCTCATTCCATCAAACGCACCCTTATGGGCCTCCTAAAAACATCATCACCCTCCAAAAAAAACCAAATTTTTTGCGTGATTTCAACCCTTCATCTTTCCCTGAGCAGATGGCCGAGCTGTCAAAACTTACCAGAAGCTTGCATCCCAAGCTTTGACTCCAACCATCTCCTTCACACTCCAAAATCTCTGCGGCTTCGAACGACGCACACCAAAACGGCAAAAAATCATCGGATTCCCTACGGTCGTCACCACCCACCAACTTCATCAAGCTATAACTTTGCACTCTGGATCCGATCGATGTGCCATCGATTCCTGCCAGCTACATATGCCGCACACCCACTCTGCAAATCTTGGCGAGACCCAGAAAATCATCGTAGGCACGCTTTCTAAGAACTGCCCCAGAACTGGCCCCTGTCCAAACTTCAACATCTCATATCTTGCCATCCGCAGCTCCAATCATCAATCTGGAAAGACTAGCAAGCTCCATAAATTGAGTACTCCATCTCTATCATATCACATTAATTTTCCTTGCCTAGATGCACATATCCATCCCATCGAGAATCTGCAACTACTTTCAGCTTCAAACTGGCATATCTCTCTCTCTCTCTCTCTCTCTCTCTCTCTCTCTCTCTCTCTCTCTCTCTCTCTCTCTCTATAGCTCCGTTTGATAAGCCATGTAGACCTAATCCTTCAACACTTGAAGCTCTACATTTCTAGTCAAAGAGTCTACTCTTTGAACCTCCTTCATCTGCCTCCCAAATTAGCCCCTTTTGGATCCCTGCTTGGTCTATAAACCCTCGGGGGGTTCACTATGTGTAAAACTACCATATCACGTGCGTTCAAGACATGTTTGTAAAACCCCTTATCTGTGAATTTTTTAAGGAATATAATATAACCTTTTATTTTAAAATCTATAAGTTTTTTCAAATTTGAAAAAATAATGCCCTTTTGTATATATATTTCTGTAAGTTTCAAGAACTTTAAATACCCTTCTGTTGAACTCACGTGACAGGTTATATTTTAATTAGGTGACCTCCCCGGGTATAAACCGCATCAGCCACACACATCCGTTGCTACGTATCTTCTCAAGATCTTTGTAGCTACTCTGGACCTTTGTCATGCATCTTCTAGCTTACTCATACCTGCCCATGCCATCTTCTATGATCGACCAACTTTGGCTGCACCAATGTGTAGATATCTACATTGCAAGCATCGCGCAAAAATCAAGCATTTACGTTGTTGACGCCCCGTTTTTCATAAATTTGTACATATGGACATGACGTCTGATGTAAAAAGTGTGTATGAATTTATTTTTATGGGCTTTTTAGCTTGCTTTAGCAAGCGCATGTACATGCAGGGCAAGTCACTAGTGTAGCAACAATTGTGAGGTTACTGGAAGTACACGTTAGTGAGTTTTTTAAAGTGAGACATGTATATATTTTAAACTCATGTAAAACCATTCAGAAGTTCAGCCAAAGATTATAAAATTGCAGGTTTTGGGTGGGCCATTGTGCCTCCTTGATACTTTTAGATGCAATTTTTTGCACTCATGTTGCCTTCTCTCCGTGAAGTCGTATTGGGACAATTCTCTGTTCACATCAATTTTGCATGTAGTGGTATGTAGAATTAATTTTGAGCATCTTCAACTTTATTGCCAGTCATTTTTAAAGCTTTCTTACACGCTTTAAAGTACCCAAATTGGATATATGATCTTCAAGTTACGACTAGTTCTCTACAGGGTTATGGCTATGGTAGCCTAGTGGCAAATTGCGTGTAGACAGATTGGGAGGGCATTTATCTATGAATTGCGGAATTGATATTGAAATTATGGGTTTGTGATGATCTATTGTAAAACGAGAGGCTCTTTTCTTCCTATGCATTGGTCGGTGTGTGTTGTAAATCTGTGTTTTGACAAGGTTTTGCTCCTATGCTCTATGATCCTTTGGATGGGCACGTGCTTGTAAATTCCAAAGGGAGCATAAGCTGCATTGCATTTATACACCCATATAACAAAAATTATACGTATAAAACGTCAATATATGCCGTATCTCCGAATAATTACCGAATAGCCGTAAAAAACATTTTTCGATCGAAAAGTATTTCGATCGAAAAGTATTTCGATCGAAAAAAAGTATATATATACAATCATCGCCGTATTCGATCGAAAAGCATTGTGGACTTTCTTGGAGTTTGGAGAGCTTGGAGCTTCTGAGAGTTTGCCAGATAGAGACAGCGTCTTTGATTTACATCGGTTTTCAGGTATATTTTATAAATTTTCAATAAATATTAACTTTTTTTTTTGTGTTGTGCCAGACTTGTGTGGTGTAGTAGTTTCGGCTCTCACCACAAAGTTGGCTTGCAGGTCGTAGGCCACTTCGTGGTGTGTAGCCATATGGCTCACTCCAGAGGTGTATAGAATATAGTTTCCTTTCCCGTGGTGTGTAGTTATATAACTCACTCCAGGGAAGGCTTAGGGTAAATTTAGATTCTCACTCGTATGGTGTAGTAGTATATCTCTCACCATAGAGATGAGTTAGGATTAGAGGTCGACTCGTGGAGTGTAGTAGGCCTGATGCTACATCTCTCACTTCAGAGTGGCCTATAAAATTTACAATCTTAAAGTAAATCATTATTGATTATTCTACATAGAAGCACAAAAATTAACGTTCGTCATTTTAAGAGTGTAGAGATGCATACTTTATGCCCTCTTCATCTTAATACGACTTTCGTTATTTTTGTGCTTCTATTTATGTAGTAACATCATTGTTCATCATCAGATGACTTGGTGTTACTCTGAACGTAGATATATACAATAATTGATTTACATTTGAGATTGTTGGGCTATTTGTTGATGGTTGTGTTGTGCGTGCCACACACTCCATTAGAAATAGCTTATAAAATTTACAATTTTAGATTAAGTTTTTCTATCATATGTGTTACATAGAAACACAAGCGTTACCACTCGTTATATTAAGAGTGAAGAGATGCATATTTTCATGCCCTCTTCATCTTAATGTGACATACTGGTTACTCGTGTGTTTCATATTCCAAAAGAACATCATTTTTCATCATTAAATGACTTGGTGTTGTTTTGGACGTAAACACATACGATAGGTAGCTTATATCTGCAATTGTTAATTTATCGGCTGATAGTTGTGTTGTGAGTTCCACACACTTTATCAGGGATTAGATTGATAAAAACTATCAATCTATTTTACAACAGCATCCAGGACTTGTGCTGAGAATATCTCACACTAGCTGAGATGTTCACATATACGATTTTCCAACCCTTTAGATGTAATTTCTTTCATCATCTCACACTTCTGCACATAGCAGGGTCCAGTTCTTGTGCTGAGAGAATCTCACACTCCTGGCCTGTTTCTCTCTCTCTCTCTCTCTCTCTAAATTAATTTTCATGGTCGATTCTCACAATGTGGTTTGTAATCATAAGATTTTATCTTTAATTTGTAATAATTTAGTATTGTTTAATGAATTTGAATCATCATTTAATATATATATAGGGTTAACACTCATTATATAATAACTATGTTAGTATGGTGTACAATCATTTCGTAAGATTCTTAATTTATAATTTTGTCATACAGATATGGCAAACACGAAGCTAGCGAAACATCAACGAAAGTTGGTCTCCGAAGTGATTGTGAGACACTTCCATTACTCGTCAGAGGCAGAGATTAGGTGTTGTTTAAACCCTGTCGCTCCGAAGCATTTTTATCAGCTTACAGAGACTCTAACCAAGTCTGTGTTTGAGCAGCTCCAGACAGAGTTTGCACCAGCTATTTTTGACATAGCCCTCCTGACATCAGGTGCTTTAGTAAACATGGTCAAACAAACCATTGGACAGATCATGAAAACCTTTCAAGAACTGAAAAATCTTGCAATTACTTCCTTGCCAAACATAGCTGAGCGCATACATCTTGTGCAACAGCTTTACACGGAGTTCAAGAGCAAGGAAAAGTTAAAAAGAGCAGCAAAGCGTGCAAGAGTGGAAGCCAGCTCTTCTAAAGCTGCTGTTGAACCAGAAATCATTCTTAGAACAGAGCGTGCAACGTCATCCATTGCTACATTAGACCTCTCTCAACTACCACCTATTTTACACCTTTTACCCGACACAGCCGTCTTCAATATCCAAGCTCCACAGCTAGGAGAGGGAAGATGGGCACATGTGAAGCGTGTGGGTGTCACACATCCCGCTTTCAAAGATCAAGTGTATGCTGCAAAAGTGTTCAAAGTACACTTACATGGGCCCACCATGGAGCAACAGGTCAAAGACGAAGCAACAATTTTGGATATTTCACATCGAGGTATTATCTACCCTCTTGCTATGGTGCGCCACGTGGAGCAACCAATGCTCATTTCACGATTTTGGAATGGCGGCCATGTGGAGCAATGGATCAAAGAATGCACTGCAGACGGCAGCCAACCTGTCATCCGCGATTATGTACTCACTACAGGAACAATAGAGCTATTCCAGGAGAATATTTTGCAGATCATCAATGCTCTTCTCCAAACTCTAAAGTATATACATTCACATAACTACCTCCACAATGATCTACACTCTCGGAATATGATGCTGCATTTTGGCGAAAAAGGTGTTTATGCCGGCATTGTGGATTGGGGTTCATGCACCGAAACAAATACCACAGCCGGTTTTCCTCCTCTACGCGATATGCAGATAGAAACTAGAAAACAATATGAGAGAGATTATCCATGGGCAGCCCCTGAATGTATATCTAGTAATCCTCCCTCCTGGACCAAAGCTATGGATATTTATTCCATGTGTCATACATATAAACACATTTTGAAGTGCTTACTAGAGCCCCAAGAACAAACCAAGAGACATTTTTTGAGTAGTGTACTTGCTCATCTTGAAACCGGCAAGCGCCTAAACCCCAAAACCTGGCCTAACGCTTTTGACCTCTCCTTATGTTTAAATGGTGCACATAGAGTGGGTTACAACATTGTAATGACATCTGGCTTACGACCACCTGATGATTAATGAAAACACAAGTCTCATGATTTCATCATTGTTTTACTTTTGGTGTCAGATTTAATTGAACAAAATATCTATGTTTATCATTTGATATACTGTCCAATGTCAAATTAATTGAATGGGTATTTAAAAGTAATGACATGTTCACCTAATATGCAGATATGGAAGAAGAACTCAACCACGCTGAAGCTCAGGCACCAAAAATTAGCAATGGTCAGATCGTCCAGCACTATAACGTATGCGCGGTATTATCGCTCACATTACCGCAAAAAAACAAACAAACTTGAAATATAAAAATTCCTGTACGCGGCAAATACTGCGGCAAAGCAGGCGGTAATGGTCTAGCGGTAACTGATGCGGTAATATTTCCGCAAATATTACCGCGTGCTTTGCTGCAACAGTACCCGCACATATTACCGCGTCAGGCTTATCGCGAGCATTACCGCGAAGGGATTTATTATAAAAAAATAGATGACCGTTTGGATTGTTCTTTGCAGGACCATACAAAAGGTCATCTATTTTTTTATTTATTTTAGTTATTTTACTAAATTATTATTAATTACAACAAAATATCACAATTGGACAATACATTGAGCCAAAAAAAGATTGATAATTTTATTTACATAAGTGGAATTATAATTGGGGGAGGTATTGAGCCAAAAAATGATAGGTATTGCATTTACATAAAGGACAAAAAAAGCCCGCGTGTACAAAATAGAGTATGGTCATGTGGGATAGGGCAAACGGGGCCCGTGTATACAAAATAGAGGATGCTCATGGGGGAGTTGACGGCATTTCACGTGGGACTCCTTGACTCTGCAAAACCATAAAAAAGAAACAATTAGCACTTTGTTATTTAATATTTGATATAAAATCAACAATTTGATTATTTAGATAAAATTAAACTTACATGTTGCAGACTTCTGCACACATTTTCGAACTCCTCTCGAGAGATCATTTGATTTTCAAACAACCAACACCAAGTTTGATACTCGGTATGGTTCTCTCTATATCTCTGCACTTCTCTGGTCGGGCGACTCATGGTAATGTTATACTGACAAAAAATAGCAACCAATTAATTAAATGAAAAACATTAGATTTTTTACAATAAAACTAATATTTTTACTTACATATTTGTCTTTCCAAGCCGTTTTTCCTCCCGAACCATAATGCGTAGGAGTCTGATGGGATCTAGCCTCAACTTGATGCGTATACATCCTCGCACCGGTTGCCCTTTCGCCCTCTTTCTCGCCCATAGTGGTCTCCCACTCCACATCATGGACATTTCCTGGCCGATAGCTATGCTCTGGAGACTCCATTGTCTTCTTTGCTGCTCTCCTCAAACTAGATTTTTTGTTCTTCAGAAATGTTTTGACATGCTCTTGCAACCATTGCCTTGAGAATTGTTGCCCCTCAGGGTTGGGGAAACGCATGTGCATGGTTGTCTCTATATATGTGAGGTTGTAGGGATCTTGCTGATCAAATTTGAGAAAACAATTGATATATGTGGAGTGGATTAATTGGTTGACGTGTGTGCGGAATCTCCTGCCATGTGCTGTCCCGAGATCCACCATACCTCCTCTATGAACCTGGTAGTATAACCCGCGAGCATCTGGTGAAGGCATGTCATGGTCCTCATCTTCTGCTGGAGCAGGGAGTGGTGACTGTGGAGGAGAATCTGTAGTACTTCCCCCCCCAAAACAACAACTAGCTCCGCTTCCTCGTCGAGATCGACCGGCGCTAGCGCGTGAGCTGTCCTGACGCTGACTGCCAAAAGAGCGTCGACGTGAATCCCGGACAGAAGGTGGGATAGGTGATGGATAGGTGGACGCCCGTGGCATCGCACCCAACGGCGTCGGACCCTGTGAAGGAAAAGTTGAACCTGAAGCTGTAGCTGGAAAACTCTGCAGGTATGGAGTGCCACCAATCGGAGTAGAGACCTCCGATAATCCAAAAGCTGCTAGCTACGCCGGTGAATAGCGCTATGTAAGGGTCTGCTGTGAACCTAACCACTCAGCTCGAAGACGCAATGCCCTCTCCACATCTGGATCAGTTACAAGTATGGCAGTGGACCCACCTAGAGCGTCCCAAAACCAACCAAACCCCGATGATGACTGCTGAGGCGACGGTTGTGAATGATAGGCAGAGAGAGCGTCGTGATATGACATCCCGTCTGCCATGAAATCCTCAATGCTGCGAAAGCGTGGTGGGAAGAAGAAGACATGGTCTTCATTTATTATGACAAAGATTAAACTAGGGTATAAAATTTGAATATATGATTAAAAATTTACACATTGATTTTTTTCAAACATTGGATTCTCTATAGTATCCAATGTTGAAAGAATCCAATGTGGAAAGAATCCAATGTGTGTCTACAACTTATAAAAGAGTCTTGCAAAGCCTCGAGTGCTAATAAGATATTAGTGTTTGTATTGACTAATAAGAGATTATTGTGTCTATGATTAGTGTGATCGATTGCGTGATCACTTGGACAGTCATTGGGGCCTAATACGTCACCTACGACTTAATCATGGAGGTATGTTTCTGTTTTTGTGTTGATTGTTCTTTAATTTAACATAATTAGTGTGTGTTTTAGTGTTGGCTTGTGCACACACTAATTAGTGTGTGTTAACATACACTAATTAGTGTGTGCATTGGCTTGTGTAATTGGCTTGTGCACACACTAATTAGTGTGTGTTAACACACACTAATTAGTGTGTGTTAACACACACTAATTAGTGTGTGCATTGGCTTGTGTAATTGGCTTGTGCACACACTAATTAGTGTGTGTTAACACACACTAATTAGTGTTTGCATTGGCTTGTGTAATTGGCTTGTGCACACACTAATTAGTGTGTTTTAACATACACTAATTAGTGTGTGCATTAGATTGTGCACACACTAATTAGTGTGTGTGCACACACTAATTAGTGTATGCATTTGCGTGAATAATTGGCTTGTTTAATTGGCTTGTGCACACACTAATTAGTGTGTGTTAACATACACTAATTAGTGTGTTTATTGGCTTGTGTAATTGGCTTGTGCACACACTAATTAGTGTGTGCATTGGCTTGTGTAATTGTCTTGTGCACACACTAATTAGTGTGTTTTAACATACACTAATTAGTGTGTGCATTAGATTGTGCACACAATAATTAGTGTGTGTTAACATACACTAATTAGTGTGTGCATTGGCTTGTGTAATTGGACTAATCACACACTAATTAGTGTGTGCATTGGCCAATTCCATTGGTCAATGCACACACTAATCACACACTAAATAGTGTGTGTATTGACCAATCACATTGTCCAATGCACACACTAATCACATACACTAAATAATGTGTGTATTGGCCAATCCAATTGACCAATGCACACACTAATCCAAAACTAATTAATGTGTGCATTGACCAATCACATTGGCCAATGCACACACTAATAGCACACTAATTAGTGTGTACATTGACCAATCACATTGGTCAATGCACACACTAATCACACACAAATTAGTGTGTGTTAATGAGCACTAATTAGTGTGTGCATTGACCAATGTGTGATTGGTCAATGCACACACTAATCACACACTAATTAGTGTGTGAATTGGCCAACCCCATTGGCCTATGCACACACTAATAACACACTAATTAATTAGTGTGTGCATTGACCAATCACATCGGCCAATGCACACACTAATAGCACACTAATTAGTGTGTACATTGACCAATCACATTGGTCAATGCACACACTAATCACACACAAATTAGTGTGTGTTAATGAGCACTAATTAGTGTGTGCATTGACCAATCACATTGGCCAATGCACACACTAATCACACACTAATTAATGTGTGCATTGACCAATCACATTGGCCAATGCACACACTAATAACACACTAATTAGTGTTTGCATTGACCAATCACATTGGTCAATGCACACACTAATTAGTGTGTGTTAACACACACTAATTAGTGTGTGCATGGCCAATCCCAAATGTAACATATTAGGTTATGCAAGTAATAAAATCTAACAAGTTTAGATTTTGCAAGTAACTAATAATTAACAAATTTAAGCTTTGGTGTGTCTTTACTTACACTAATTAGTGTGTGTAAAGAACACATGCACAAATTAGTGTGTGTAAAGAACACATGCACAAATTAGTGTGTAAAGAACGTACACATGCACTAATTAGTGTGTGTAATTAGTGTGTGTGTATGCATGTGTGTGCATGCGTGTGTATGAGTGTATGCATGTGTGTATGCGTGTGAAAAAATCAAAAAACATAACAACAAAACTTACATGGAATTGAAGCGCTTGTTGGGAGAGGGTAGGAGAGTGGAAGAGTAGAGATGGTGGAGAGTAGAAGAGTAGAGATGGAGGTAGAGCTCAAGGTTGTGAGGTTCGCGCTCTCGGCTTCTGTGGAGAAGATGATGAAATTCGAATTTTAGGGCTTTGAAATTCGCGGGGCACGCGGGTGCCCCTATTTATAAAAAAATTTGAAATTTGATTTTCCGCTCCTATTACCGCGAGCATTACCGCGTCTCTTACCGCAAACATTATCGCGTATATTACCGCGGTGCAAATTCGGGCCAAATAAACAGATGGCCACGTTCTGACATTATTACTATTGATCCTCACAATCTATTGGTACTATGTTTTTTATAAAATATATATAAAATGAAAGTATTTCTAGTACTTTGAAATTGATATTTTTACCTAAATGGTTAATTTTTACTTTTTACTGATATTTTATTAACATTCTTTAGTAATTTGATTTTAATTAGCATATGTAATTTATTAATGTAGGTTGCTTGGGATGATTTTGGCCCGTCCACTGAACCGGATAGATCACGGTGGTTGGTCGAGCGATTACCATGCCCATGCGTGCGGTGAAAATGCGCCATTGCTCGACTTTGACGGATATGCTTGAGCCATGTAGAAGATTATGGACTATGGGACGATCCTCGCAAGCGTGCACGGATGGAAACAAACGATCCGTGAATTATTGCGGCTATTGACGTCACCCCACATTGGCGTGTGGTTGGTGGAGGAGGGGAAAGGAGGGTGGAAGAGCGCATGCGCCAAGAATCCATTAGTGAGGGAGGAAGCACATCAAATCAGCCAAGTACTGTTGCTCCCTCTTATCTGAGTGACCACATCCCATCTCCTTACGTGGATGCAGAAGACGACCATTTGCATAGAATGGTTGACTATCTCTTTGCACGACAGGAGGAGCATGAACCAGAGTGTGCATGCGAAGAAGCTTCCGAGCGAACGAGGAGTGAGCTACTCGATTCGGCACACACCGCACTATATGATAGATGCTCTTAGTCCATTTTAAGGGCTTCTCTCGAAGTCCTTAACCTTCAGGCGATGTTTGGATGGAGCAATGCTAGTGTCGACGCACTTTTGAGGTATGTTTACAGATTGTGAAGGATGCTTGTGGAGTGCATAAATTAGCTTCTAATGTACTTTCTTCTTGTGATAGGTTTCTAGGAAAGATGCTGCCAGCTGGCAATCACATCCCAGAGAACATACGAAAATCCCACGAAGTGGTGACTGCATTAGGGATGGATTATGATCGCATTCATGCTTGCGTGAATGATTGTGTGCTCTTTCGTAATGAGCATGCCGATTGTGACACATGTCCATCGTGCGGGGAGCCTAGGTTCAAAGAAGGAATGCAGAGCAACAAAATTCCACGTAAAGTTTTGAGACATTTTCCACTCATCCCTCGCATCCAACACATGTTTAGATCGAAGGGTACGAGTGAGCTTTTGAGTTGGCATGCAAAAAACCGCTCCACAGATGGTATTATGAGAGTGCCAGCTGACTCACTAGCGTGGAAGCACATAGAGGACACATGGCCAGAGTTCAGGGATGAGCCTCGTCACTTGAGGATTGGGTTAGCTAGTGATGGAGTGAATCCATTTGGACACTGCTCTACTTCATGGAGCACTTGGCCGGTGGTTGTTGTAAACTACAATATTCCGCCTTGGGAGGCAACAAAAAAGGGAAACATTTTACTATCACTTCTCATTCCAGGAAAGCACAAGGTAAAAAACATGGATGTATATCTGCAGCCTCTTATTGATGAGCTTCAAGAACTATGGAGAGGCATAGATATCATTGACATTTCACGGCCACCATGAGACCGCAATGCCGTCATCAAGTGCATCCTCATGTGGACCATGCATGATTACCCAGGATTTGGAGAGGTATCTGGTAAGTATGCACACGTTAATTGTACTCTTTGCTTTAGGTTTATCGTCTCATGTGTAACGTTTGTTTACCTCTTGGCAGGATTGGCAACACCTGGACATAGTGAGCGTCCCACTTGTGGCCCTTCCCTTGTGACAGAGAGACCTCCTCTTCTTGGGAAGGTGATCTATCCCAACAACCATCGCTTCCTACCTCCTTCACATCGTAGATATGCTCCCCCTATCAATGGAGTGCAGCCGTTCCATTGGAACATGGCTGATTGGGCGAAGCATTGGGAGGAGCATCATGGTACCTCACCGCCTCCCAATGGGTTGCCAAAGGGTATGTTGAGGTACTCAATCTTCTTGTCGCTCCCCTATTGGGATTCGTTGAAAATTCAGCACTTATTGGACCCTATGCATATTAAAAAATGTTGGGCAAGCTATATGGGATCACATAATTGGCAAGAAGGATTCATTGGGTGCTAGGGAATATTTAAGAGCCATTAGACATCTCCCCCCTTCAGCCACGCCCCGCATGGGGGAGCAGGGAAAGATGATTCTCCCAAAAGCATCGTGGATAATGTCAAAGGCAGACCAAGAGCAGACAAATCAAGTTATTGCATCCATCAGAACTCCAACGGGATATATGCGGTCACTCAAAGGTGATTTCACAAAAACCAAAAAGGGTGGCTCCACTCAATTGTATGGATTGAAATCCCATGATTGGCATAAAATCCTTCAGGTAAGAGTAGAACAATTTGTGGTGTCTATGTGTCCTTATATATAGGTTGACATTCACTAAGATGTTTTATTGCTTGTAGTTTGTACTTCCCATAACTATTAGTGGTTATGGGGACACTAAGGTGAAGACTGCAATATTCAAAGTGGGTGAGATTGTGAGGTAATGGGTTTTTTTCAAGTACTATATCATGTTGTGCATGCATGAACTTTGGAATTTTTTTTCATCTACTATATAACGTTTGCCCTGTAGATTTGTGAGCTCCAAGGAGATAGAAGTAGAAGCCATACCAGTAGCCCATCAGCTAGCAGTAGAGGCAGTGTGTGCTATTGAGGATGCATTCCCACGTACAATCCTTGTTAGCCAAATACACCTATTGCTTCACCTTGTTGAGGAGATTGCCATTTGTGGGGTGGTTCACTCTAGATGGATGTTCTTCTTGGAGAGATTCTTGAAGACTTTAAAGGATTTTGTTAGATTGAGGTCACAACCGGAGGTATGCAAAATAAATACAATATAGATAGAATTTAAACGCTATGGAGTTACTAATAAAAATATGTGGTTTTAATGTTTTCAGGCGAGCATGGCAGAAGGTTGGGTGGTGCAAGAGGCATTTGTGTATGTCTCACAGTATCTTATCACAGTGGATCCATCATTGCCTCGTCTGTGGAGTGAAGAAGAGGATCCTAGGAAGCACTCAACCATTCCCAGTGGAAAAGGCTCACTCTTGGTCATGGATAGAGAGTTTCATGCCATAGTCAACAACTACTCTTTACTCAATGCCACTATCATGACCAAATGGGTCAATATGTACTTGGAAGCCCGCGCAACTAGAGAAAGGGATAGAGATGCATGGAAGAGGTCCCATGGAGGTAGATGTGCACCTCCTTTTCCTAAAGAGCTTGCAAAATATCCTGACTTGATTCAAGTAGAGTGGATCCATAATGCCATGACCAATGCCAAAGCACAAGGAGAACAAATAAGCCCTAAAGAATGGGAGTATGCGCGAGGATGCTTGCGCAAGGTGAGTGTGTATATGTTATGTATGCATGTATGCAAATCACTTAATGAAATGCAATGTAACCTCTTATGCATTGTGATTGTAGGGTCTCATTTTCAACTCCATTTGGTCCGAAGGCTGACATTTTCGCACCCGCAAGATAGATGAGCGTCGGACCACTAATGATTGTGGCGTGATGGGAAACTTTGATACAACAACAGATGAGGTCAGATATTGTGGTACTATAGAGAGAATAATCAAAGTGGATTTCAGATCTTTTCACAAAATCCTCTTTGAGTGTCGATGGTTTGCGGGTGAGGTCAAAAGACATGAAAATGGGCTCATTATGGTGGATTCCACCCAACTCCATCGGGGAAAAACTGACAACTTGGTGTATCCTAGTAGTTGCGAGCAGGTAATTTAGGCTATGTGCAATTAACTTAAATTAAAAATTTAAGTTATGTATATCAGCTTATTCTTAGTGTGTGACGTACAGGTCTTTTATGTGCCATGTATATTTCAAAGAAGACTTTGGTATGTCATGCCAGTCATGCCGCGGGGTAGATCTATCTTTGCAAAGACGGACATTGAGCTAGTAATTGATCCCATCATACCATCACCACAAGATGCAGAGGAAGATGTAGTAGAAGTTGAAGAAGGTCAGCCAAGCCTTGCAAATAGTCATCTTGAGGAGGAGGAAGAGGGAGAAAGCGATGATGATTCTACAGGAGGTGATGGAGAGGAGGAAGAATCTCTAAATTTGTTTATTGATTTGAATACTATGGGTCTAAATATGGATCCTAGTGCTTGTGGAGATCTTATACAAGATGAGAATTAAAAAAACTCTCCATTATTTCACTTGGTGTAGTATATGATTAATTTGCAAATGTTTCGTTATGTGCTTATGAATAGTATTTGTAATGGTTTTGTTGTGAGTTCAATGATTTATGTATAGAATTTTTAGAGTGAAAGAGAGATTAAGTGAAGTGAGCAAGCATTCTGGAGAGTGTAGGAGTTGTATTGGATTTAAATGGAAACCCGCGGGAGAGGGAGGGGGAAGGGGGTCCAGCCTGTCTTAGCGGTAATATTTGCGGCAATAATCGTGGATATTTGCGCGGTAATATGTGCGGTAAAGTGCCGCTTCTGCATCAAAACGATTCTCTCTCCTCATTTTGAATTCCTCTCTCTTGTTTTGTGGTAATGGCCCGCGGTAAACACCACGATCTCTCATAGTGCAGGCACCGCTGGCGTTGGACGTGGACGCATTGCAGAAAAGGTGGCAGCACGCAATGCAAATAATCCAATGCCTCCTCGCAAGCGTCCTATTGTTTTACTTCCTGAAGAGTCAGAAACACTGATTGAATTAGCCAGCCAAGGACAAGACCTTGCCAGCCAAGGAGAAACACCGGACATGCTTCATGGCTATATTCTTGAGCTTGAAATAGAGTCAAGTGATGCACAAGCAAAGCTTCAACGATATGAATCATTGTATGGACCTTTGCCAGATGATACTACCACTTCACATAAAGATGGTGCTCAACCATCCCCTGAGCTAGGAATTACAAATTTTACCATAGACCAGCTTATAGTAAATCTATCAAAATCATAAATCACTCACAAGCTTTTTGTAATCTCAAAATTATATCAAACTCTTTTTGATTGAGTAATTTCCCAGAACATTGTTGTAATTTCAAACCTACATCGACTTTATGTTATTGTTATTCGACAAGATATTATCGGCAATTTATATTTGTGTGTGAGTAAATATGTACGTATGAGAGAGAGAAAGAGAGGTTTTGATGTGAACGACAACGAGATACCACTTTCTTTCATCATATGCAAAAACTTGTTAAGTATTACAATGGTACTCTCACAAATCATCTCCATCTTCAAAAACTGCAACCATATCATCTACTTCGTCCATATCTGAACATTCTGAAACTATCTCCCATTCCATATCATCTTCATCATCAACTTCTGCAGAAATAGCTTCATGCGTTTGGAAGACTCCATATTGCTTTTGAGCGGCTCTAGTTGCAATGTTTTGAGGCTTATAAATAAGTCTCATATTGCAAAAAACATACACCAAATCAGCAGCCCGTTTAGTATGAAGTCTGTTTCGCTTTTTCGTGTGCACAAAGTCGAATGCTGACCAATTTCGTTCACAACTTCCACTTGATGCAGCTACTGATAAAACTCTAACTGCAATATGTTGCAACTCCACTTTCTCTCCACCATACTCCTTCCACCATAAAGGTGCACTTGTTTTGCCAATGGCATCTATATGCCACGGATCCTGAAACATACCAGTTCTGTTGGCATAATCTACTCGCTAATGAAAAGCTGTTTTTCCATCTTCGTGCCCTAAGAGTTGGGAGCACACTGTTTTGAAGTTGGACATAACTTCTTTGTTGGTAGATTGCTGATGCATTTGAAACTTAGGATCCAATACAAAAGCTGCACCATGCAATGGCATATGCAACTGCACCCAACGCTTGTTAACAATTGTAATCATGGTAGCTTTATCCTTTGCACCAAAACTGACATTTTCTCTTAGCTTGCGTATAGCCTCTGACATATACCAGTAGACCCGACCAAAAATAAAAGAATCTGTGTCAACTGCTCTCAAAAGATCTACAAATGGCTTATACACAGTTACTATTCTTTCTACATTACGCCAAAAGACTGGCAAGTTTACTATTTGTGCACATCGACCATCTGCTTTCTGATAACTTGGATACTTGCTAAGCCATCCATCCCATCTTCTGTTTGCTAAGGTTTCCATCAATGCAGGCTTCAACTCTTGCAAAGCAGCAAGAACATAGTATGCCGTAGCAAACCTTGTTGCGCAAAATATTTGCAGAGCTTTATTTGGTGACTTGGTTCGAAAAAGAGTATACGAAAATTGATTCTCTCTAATGAATTTCACCACATGATTTGCATCCAATAAAGTTTGCTTCACACATGCCATTTTACCAATATCTTTTAAAAGAAAATTTAAAGTGTGAGCTGTACATGGTACCCAAGAAATCTCCAGATACTTGACTTGAATAGCTCTTCCTGCTCCTTTGTAGTTGGCCGAATTATTTGTGACAATAGCAGTCACATTCTTTGGTCCACCTGTCTTTGCAATTGCACGCTCATACATCCCTGCTAGGTAGGTGATAGCCTTCTCTTTCAATGAGTTGTCAATTGCTTCCACGAACATAGCCCCTCTAGGGTTAATAAGCATTACATTGATTAAAGGTTTTTTCCGAGAGTTAGTCCATCCATCCAATGCTATGGTGCATCCATATGCTGGAACAAACTCTAGGACTGTGCGTTTGAGAATGGCTTCAGTACTGTCTTTGACTTTATCAAGATATTCAGTTCGCATCTTGTTATAGTCAGGAAGCACAAATCCTTTTTTGGCTGTACTCATCAAAGCATCTTGAAATATTGGATTGCGCATAACATTGAACGATATGCCACACACAACAAATGCTTGTGTCCATTTTAAATGCAACTCAAGCAACCATTGTTTACCTAATGCTTCAGGCATTGTCTGTCCATTGGATGACGCTCTGCCGGATTTGCTTATGCTAGGAACTCCTCCTGATGTAGAAGCATGTCCATGAAGAGGGTTCAATTGAGAACTTTAATCATTTACTTGAGTGGTACACACCTCTTCGGTTGCCTCATTGCATATAGATGGTTCAATATTCGCATGAATATCTTTAGAAACATCACCTTTATGTTTAGCTGCAAGAATCAACTTTACTTTGCAAGAATACATGGCAAATTTTTCATGAATATCTTTTGGTGGTGCCCCGCACTTTTCAACATTGCCAGGGACTTTAAACAAATGCTCTTTAATTCTGGTTGCATTACCACTGAACTCGTGGCCACAAGATTTACATTTAAATCGAGATATATTTCTCCCAGCTTTCAACTCATGCACATAACTCCACTCTTGTCCTTTCACCATGATGCACAAAAATAGTTTGCTAGTAAAAACAAAGTCAATGATCATTTTCATAATCAAAATCAATTAAACATTAAATTAATTTAACTAACAATGATTGAACGAAATTAAACTAATTAAAAACAATGATTGAACAAAAATACAATAATAAAAAACAATACCATTGGATTACATATAAATTGCATCGATTTATCTAAAGTGCAAGCTTGTATCTTTAACACATTACGATAATCAATAATTACAATTAAATCAAGTATTAAAATGATTATCATTATAAATTACTATACATACAAGAGCTATAAGTGACATTTTTAAATGTCAAAACGATAATCACTTACAATACTTGATAATTATCGTATCTATGTAAAGTGCGAACAAAAAGTTCTTACACTTTACCATAGATTTTTAAGTGATTATCTATCTACAATGCGAGCATATGTATGCTCTCACACAGTACGGTAGATTTTGCAGTCCAAATAAAGATAAGAGAATATCATTATTTTTGGGCATGTTTTTCCTAAATTTTTACTCTAGTGAGAGCATAGTAGTGTGAATAGCTCTACACAAAACGTAAAAATATAATTTTGTTTCATTATATTCATTTTGAAGTGAGAGAAAATCTCTACACATCAAAATCGAACTTTAAATTACATAAAATTAATTTTTATGTAATTATATTTTTAAACTAATTATCTCATGTGAGAGTACACTCTACACATAACTATAATATCTTTTTTTTTTAATTAGTCACTTTCAAGTGTCAATTAATTGAACACATTGACAAGTGATTCTTATAATTACAGTTTGTATCAGGTGAGAGATTAAACTCTTCACAAAATACAAACTTTCAACTATTTACTAAGTTTTTCAAAACAAATTCATATATTTGAATCACAAAACTTAAAATTCTATTGAATTTTAATTTTTATTGCATTCAAATTGTTTTATTTTTTTACAAATTATATTTTTTGATCGTTTGGTGAGAGTATTCACATGGAAAACACTGACTTTGAAAGCTGGTATGAGGCCTTTCGCGTGTTGCTATATATACTAACATATTCGATCGTTATAATTTTTGATCGAAAATACTTTCGTTTGAAAATAATTTCGATCGAAAGAAAAATCAAGAAGTTATACGATTGGCCGTTTATGCTGATGTGGCACCGTATAATACAGCCGTATAATTTAGATAAACGAATAATACGCCCATTATTTGCGTATTATACGTCTCCCGAATAACGAATAATGCAACTTAGAGCATAAGTGAGTTGTTTTGGTGTACTTTTTGGTTTTGAGGTTGAATTTTGAACACTTTTGAGCTATAAAGCTATAGAGGTGTCCCTTTTTTCTTCTACCCACCAACAATGTTTTGGTGCCTGTTGGAAAGGGAAAAATGGAAAAACACCCAGCACCCAGTATGACTACCTCTCTATAGCCCAATGATTTCACAACACCCCTATCCCTATTTAACATACACACAGAGACCCAATATGCTAGCAATTACTTCCTAAGCTCATACCCAACTGACTCTAGCTGCATGCAATCAACAACCAAGCATATCAACATGGCTTCACCCTTCTTTATCCTCGAGAGTACCTCTATATGCTTCAAAATTACTAGCATCTCCAAGTTGGCCTACCAGCTTGCATCATTGTGGCATACCCAACACTCACACAAAGAGCTTTCATAGAGTCCGGTAAACAAGGAAGCATAAGAGCGAAAGAGGAACAAAATTCACATGACCCCATTAAAACACCCACACTATGGAGACTAGGATAGGGCCGACTCCATTAAGTTGAAATAAATGTGTACAATGATAGACTTTTCAAAAGAACCCCTTGCTACCCTTTGTGCGACTTATTCGTGGAATCACCTTCATGTGACCTGCCTTCACTCATATTCAGCCTCCAACCGCCATTGCAATGCTCTCCTTGAGTAGCACACCCTTCTCCACTTTCCTAGCATACACTGAAGTGTTATTTTTGTATGGTTGACGCCCTTCGTTTGCCTCTCTCTTCAACTGCATGTGGCTTCAAAATTCCCCCCTGCAGGTTGTGGCCTTGTACACCATCTCCTTGCTGCCCAGTAGCGCACCCCTTCCAGGCTCACGACCATCATCACCCTGCATGCCTCGAGCCCGACCCCTCCATACTCTGTCACCTTTACTTCTTGCACCCTCCTGCAGGTGTTCCCCCTTGGCGGACTCCTACTTCAACTTCCCTACTCACGGCCAGTCTTCTCGCAGCTCTGCATACCCAAGAAGCCCCACCTCCTTATGTAGCACTTGGTCATATGCACCCGACTCTCCTCATGAATAGCGTCCCCTTCATGCCGTCCTTGGCCCTTCGACTCCCTAGAACTACAAGATACCTCCCCCCTTTTGCAGCTCTTCAAAAGCTCCCTCAACCCCTCAGACATGAGGTTCTCAGCTCTCCTCTTCTATACTTGGTCAACCTCTTGGCCCTCTCCTGCTCACACCATGCAACTTGTGGCCTTCACAGACTCTGGAAGCGCATCCTTAGGCTTGCAAGTCTCAGCCCCCAGATCCCGACACTCCCAAGCCTGCTCCTGTTCATGTAACCATAGAGATGGCCCCACTTTCCTGGCCGCCCCCTTCTCCATCCAGATGGCGTCGCCACCCCAATGCAAACTGCAACCATGCCGCCACGCAATCATAAACGTTTTTTTTTCCAAGTTAAGCTTTAACTTTAAAAAAGGTCTTGAGTTTGGCCTCCTTTCACATGCCATCGATCGATTGTCGACTTGAATCGATGACATTAAAAAAGCTTCCTTTTGCACTGCTTGCCTGCTAACACTCTTCACCATGGTGAAGAAAACTTCTCCTCCCACCCCAATCAACTTTGCATCACATGATGCCCTAAAAAAACCTCCTCTTGTGTTGTCCACGGTTCTTGGCCGACAATCAAATAAAGCTCTTCGCACAATAGGTCTCAGACCAAAAGCACCAGTGACCACACTGAGAGTGATATGGCTGTCATGTCACCCAATCAGAGAGTTGCTAAATAATGTCCTTCAAGCTCACAAAAAGCTTTGAACTCACCAAGCTTTAGCAACCGTTCTGCATACACCATGGCACCATTTGAAGGCGAGATCCACCAACCCTTTCCACCTTCAACCATCATCACATGGCAAAGTTTTTGATATGTCTTTGACCAATTAAGAGACATATTTGGCATACATATCCCAACTACACATGTTGCAATCTACTTCTAGCATATGCTAAGCCTTCCACCATCATCTTGCTTGGTTTCATATACCTGCTTCTAGCTTCTTAGTGGGTAGACAGTATCTGGCTGCACCATCATTGCCCACTCCCCTAGTTGAGCATTTATGATCAACCACAACATCATGTAGATAAGATAAATGTGCATAAGAAAAAGATGATATATAGTATGTACATAAGCAGAAAGAGATAGAGAGAGATATGCAATTCCCTCCTGGGTCAAATGGAAAGCCATAGGCCCTCCTACTTATGATGTAAACTCCAATGGATCGACCTGGCGACATTGACCACTGCCATCCGATTGGAAAGCACCCCTATCATGTGCCCTTAATACATTGGTAACTGCAATCATAAAATCGCATATCACATCTTCACAATATTTGCAAGGTCCATCCAACAATGATCTTCATACACACGAGAAGCACCTCTATCCATGTGAGGGACTTCTCCATCCGAGGCAACCACACCAATATCCACTGAAGAGGTCTTCATATCAGAAACTCCTTGCAAAGAGCATAGTATCCGGCATACAACCTACTGAAAAGCAACTCGCCCAAGCATAAACACCAACTCATGCATACAAACCTCGTTGCATATCCCATTTTTCATAGCATACCGAGCCTCATCACCTGCTATCATCAACCCCAAGTCCATAGAGTTGCCTTCTTTGATAGTTTTACCTATAGATGTTGAGCCAAATTTCCCAACCAATACTTCTCACTCCATCCTGCTCTTCATGTATGTCCTCTACTATCAAATCATCACAAGAGGAAGAGAGGAACTCATCACATACCTTCTCATCAAGTAGGATAGAACCGCCAATGACCTTGCCACAAAATGACTTGGTATGTGCATCTTTACCCTCATGCTGCTGTGGGGAGATTTGCCCACCCCCCGGTCCTCGACATAATTTGCTTTTGCCTCAAGTTCTTCACGATCTTCAAAATCTGTATCTGCTTCAATGTCAATTAGAGCCTCTGATACTTGCACGGTTGGCCTGATCTCCTCTACCGCATGATGATCTTTACCCTCTACCGATACGTCACTACAAGAGGTTGTGTGCTCTTGTGACGCTGTTAGCGACGGAAATACACTGGGTTTTTATAACCCCCGACGTCGCTAAAACCGTCGCTACGAGAGCGTATAAGCGTCGCTATGAGCGTCTCTATATAGCGACGCTCATAGCGACGGTCATAGCGACGCTTATAGCGACGTTTACACAAAAGACTATAGCGACGCTCATAGCGACGCTACACAGCCATAAATAGCGACGGTTATAGCGACGCCCAAGAGAATTTTTTTTTGGTGACAGGGCATTGAATGCCCTGCCACCCATCAACCATATTGTACTTGATTCACTTTTTAAAAAAAATGCAAGGGTAGATAATAGACCCAAAATAGTCACCCACAAGACGCATTGTTTGCAAAATTGACAATTGTACACATCATAGGCAAAATGAATTGATTGGCAAATGTAATAATGACAATTGTACAACATCATAGGCATAAAGAATTGATTGGCAAAAGGAACTGCGGTGACAAATGTAATAATATACATGGTTCAAAAAGACGTATAAAATCCGTCTCATGATACATAAGCTATGAGAAACCCTAAACTAATGCTATCTAGCTACGGCTAAACTGACGTCGTTTAGTCAGACGTCTCATCGCGTCCAAGCGGCGTATCTGTCGGATTCTGCAAAAAAAGACAATAAGACAGCTTTCAGTACGTATAAACATATAACGACATTTATAAAACAATACAAAAAATAGAAAAGAGTAAACCCTAATACTAACCATGCCGCCGCGAGAACTGAGAATGTCCATTAGGGCGTTTAAGCCCTTCCTGCCTGCGTACTCGCGCTCGTACGGTGTGGGATCACGTCCTGTCATCGACCACTGTCAAAACATACAAAGATTTCATTATGTTAGAATTAAAAAACTCATAAACTTAAACTATCGAACATAAAGAGCAATGCAAAAACACTTACAAAATCGGCCTCAAATGATGCCCATCCACCGCTCCCCAAGTGGTGCGAGCTCCCTGCCTCTACTCGCGCTCTGGCTGCATCCTTTTGTTGCTTCCACTTGTCGGATTCTCGCGCGCTGGTTTCTTCGCATTCTTCCAATCTTCTTTGGCCAGCCAATCTGGCCTGTTCCACCCATTCTTGATTGCTTTTTGCACTTCGGAACGCTTGTGTTTGCAGTATTCGCGCATTCGAATCTTCATCAGGCCTTCATTGAAGTGTTGATCCTGTGTTGGAACGGGAAACTCATCATGAAGTATGCTGATGACTCTGTTTTTTAAATCACTTGGTACTTCACTCCATTTGTTTAGTATGTAGTGTCTAAACAGCTGAGAGCAAAGACCACGCATGCGCGAGATCACCTTCTTGCCGTCATCATCCATGATGATGCCGCCGCTGAAGTCGACGGAGTACGACAAGCCCTCTGGCCGGTGACGCGTGAACCTGGGTGTCCCGGCAGGGGTCTCTAGAGGCGTGTCGATGGGGGTACGGACGTCAGGTGTCTCCACCGGCGTCTGGGCCCCGAAGCGAGGAGTGTCGAGTGGGGTGGCTCCTGGCGGAGTAGGTAGAGGTGTGTAGTTTCTAGGAATAGTCAGCCGTGCAAAACCTGGCGTAGATGGCGATGCTGTGGCTGGTGTGGGGACGGGCAAAGAAGGGGAGGATAAAGAGCCTCGTCGAACACGAGGCAGTGTGGAGGCATCGGTGGCGGAATCCCCACAACAACCGCCACCGCCACCACTAGAGCGCCGGTGTCTAGACGAGTGTGAAGCTCATCTCGTCGACGCCGAAGCTTCGGAGCGCGCTGAATGCTCCGAAAGAGAGGGAGATGCGGATGGAGTAGGAACGCGCGATGATGCGCCAGAGCGATGACGCTCCACGTACCACTGTCTCTGCTGCGGTGACAAAGAAGAAAGAAACTCCTCATCATCCATACCTGCATTAAACACACGAATATTTAAACTTAATATTGAATGAATAGAGTAGACAATGACGCAAAGACCATTAAATACAATGACGTAATGACGCATATAAATATAATGACGCAATGAATTGAGTGATAGAAGAGGCAAGTCGAAAACTCAGAATTTTCAATCAAAAAATGTGAGCGCGAGTAGAAAAGAGCGTTATACACCATGGAAGGTACTTAGAGAGCCAGAGCTTTTACAACACGGAGCAAAATTGTTCAAATACAATATTTGTGGCTTTAAGAGATCTCTCTCTCATCCTCGTATAACTCAGCATAACTTCCTATATCTATATAGAGCTCTCCGTTTAAACACATATCCTCTGTTTCATTTTGTAGCTCCTCTGCATGCACCCCGATTTTGCATCACTGGATTGTGAAGCATGCAAAATCGGTTGATTTTAGCCTCTAGATCTTCCGTCATCTTCTTCTCAACACCGAGATTGCACATGACAATCCTAGATATGCGCTCATCATCTATGGTTCGCCATAGCGTGTCCCGGGCTTTATCAAATCCGTCTAGCCACTCTCCAATGTACACTAGGGACTCTGATACCAACCAACCTTCTGCCATGCTACCCTCCGGACGTGCCTTTTGACGCACATATCCCTTAAGCGTTTTCATGAAACGTTCTAAAAAGAACATCCATCTGGAATGAACTGTGCCAGCTATTTCCACCTCATCAACTATGTGAACAAGAAGATGCACCTGAATGGTTATCATGGTAGTAGGAAAATGTTTCTCAAACATGCACACAAGCTCCGCAGCATTTAGTTTGGCGAATGGTATGGAGTCTACGTTGATCTCCTTTTGTGAGATCCATTGCACCAGCTTTGCAAGTTTGTAGATTGTGTTACGGATGTCGAGAGACAAACATCCCTCAATGGCAACCGGTAAAATAAACTGTAAAGTATGTGCAGCAATGATATTAAAGTCCACTATGAACGTACCTGACACATTTTATGCCAATCGTGTGACTTCAAACCGGTAAGCTTTCTTTCTTTAGTAAAACACGTTCGGAGCGAGTGCATTACGCCAGTGGGGGTCCGCAAAGATCGAATGGTCTCTTTTACTTTGCGTTCTTGGGCTCCTGTGAAAATCCATGGTGCTTTAGGGAGTTTTATCGATCCATCAGACGCTGTTTGCGGCCAATATTGCTCCATACGATCCACATTTCTAAGGTCAACTCTGGCTCCCAAAGTATCTTTCTTGCCGGTCAGATGGTCCCATAGTAGATTACCCACATTCTTGAATATGTGCATTGGATCGAGCAAGTGATTGATCATGAGTCAGGGCCAGTATGGTAACTCGTACCATAAAGATAGTCTCTTCATCCCTGGAGGCAATCCGTCATCGCACATCTCCTTCTGCTCTAACCATGCTTGTGCAGACATCCTTGGTGGCTCTCTTCCGGAAAAGCCGTCGCGTAACACATGATTCTCTGGAAGATACGCTTGATGACCTTCGTAGATTTGCTTCTTCAGTGAGGGCGCCCTACGTGCATTCAGTCTAGGTCCACATGTGACACATGCTCTGTATCCGCTTGTTTGAAGCTCTGTATGTATACACATGATAATAGATCAACTATGGGAAAAAACAAGATTTACAGTGTCTGAATGAGGAGTGTCAATAGATCACCTGAGCATTCTGTTAGCCCGGGATAGTCATGCATGGTCCACATTAGAATGCCTCTGATCAAAGCATTCCGTCGTCTTGTGTGTCGGCTCATATCCACCACCTCTATGCCAATCCACAATTGTTGTAGCTCTTCCAATAGTGGACAAAGATACACATCCATATTCCCCACTTTATATCGCCCTGGTACAATCAAGCTTAGCCATAGGTGCCCCTTCTTCGTAGTCAACCACGGGGGAATGTTGTAGTTGACGATGACAACGGGCCATACACTGTAAGACGTTGATCTTTGACCAAATGGATTTACGCCATCCATAGCCAGGCCTAAGCGCAAATTTCGAGCTTCCCTGGCAAAATCCGACCATGTTCCATCTATATGTTTCCAGGCTGCGCAATCTGCAGGAATTCGTAGCACACCATCCGAAGATTTATTCTCCTCATGCCATGATGCTAGGGCGGCCATGGACTTACATTCGAAGAAATACTTGATGCGAGGAAGCAGAGGAAAATGTCGCAAAACCTTTTGTGGAATTTTTGTCCCGTGGAGATCTACTCGATATCTTTCGGAATCACATTTCAGACACTTCTCCATGTCTATGTATTCCCCTCTGAAAAGAATGCAGTCATTAGGACAAGCGTGGATAGAATTGTAATCCATCCCCAAGTTTTGCAAAATCTTTCTTGTTTCATCTCGGGAATCTGGCATCACATTGTCAGCTGGTAGTATGTGCTCTTTAAGCAATCTACACAACATAAAAATACGATACAGTCGTGTAAAAATCTATCAGATCATTATACATTTAGAGTTTTATTAAAGTAAACTAATTGTAATAGATCACCTGAAAAGCGCTCTGACGCTAGTGTCACTCCATCCAAACTTTGCCTGCATGTTGAGAAGAACTAGGAGTGCTTTCAATCTAAACATACGTGCTCCATTATACAATGGTGTATCGGCTTCACTTTTCATATCATCATAGATAAGCCTTTCTGAATCCATGATCGTCTCGATCATTTCATCAATCTCGGGCTCAAACATTGCCTCGTTGGGAATGTGCTCTGCATGATCATCCCCCGAGCTGTCAGAGGCTACATCTTGTGGCCTCACATATGCTGCTTGACCAAAGCGCCTGCGAACACGTCTATTGGGTTGCAAGATTGCTACTTGTTGGCCAGCGTCAGAGTCCGACGAGTTATAATTGGCAACAACTCGATCTATAATAGATGGATCGAACTCGCCAAATTCGCGAACATGCTGCAAAGAAACACGTCTTATCCGTCGCACAGCATGCTTGCATTGATTACAAGGACATAAGACACTCGTTGAGAGATAGGTGTTTCGGTTGGACGGTCTCACATCCTCGTCACTACTCATAATGAGGATAAAAATCTTATAACTTGGACAACAAATTTAATATTCTATTGGCATTCTTCGTCTTATCTCTCTCTCTCTCTCTCTCTCTCTTTACCTCACATTCTCTAGTCATGTCCAATCCCCGCACACCTCGGTCTAGAGGTGCATAGAGATCAGAACCACCGGGTTATAATCTCGTCTTTATTGGTCAATACCTATATTTGTGGGTACAAGAAATCTACAGACCCACGTCTACATGATACTGCATGTAGTGGACAAAACCCCTTTGCCTCTTCTCTAACTGTAGCACTTCACAGCATCTTAACATCTTTTCACAGTAGATCTTTTCACTGTTCGTCTAACTCTAAACCCTAAACCGTAAGTAATTCTTGCGTGGACTCGATCTAACGTAAATAAGCGTAAATCTAACTAAAAATAAACCTAAATCTAATTTAACGTAAGTCTACATCTAACCTAATCTTTAACGTCTTTTGGGATAGTATCCTACGACGCTAAAACTCTCTTCTTCTTGTGCGTGTGTGTGTGTGTGTGTGTGTGGGTAAACCTAAATAAACCTAAGTCTAATCTAATATAACATAAATCTAAATCTAACGTAAATTATGTTATATTAAAAACAAAGAACTAAACTAACAGGGATTATAAGAACCTTAAAACTGATTTAACACATAATTTTTCACATAACTCGGCAAGAGTTGGCATTCTCATCACTAAAGATGTGAGAGTTAACTTCCGGCGGTGACGCTGCCTCATCTCCATCCACATCTGACGACAGCAATTGGCCCTTTAGACCGTTCTTGCTCTTGTTACTAACTTTGAAGTTGCTGTTGAATGACTAGAGGTTGTCTAGATGGTCATTGTGTCGGGGATGTAGTGACTCTTGCCGCCCTGAAGATCCACCTTCTTCCCTATCTTCTGAAGACATTTCACCAGTACTTTTGGATCGACGGAGCCCACCATGAGTGAAGGCAGCAATACCCTATATTCCATTGAGGGCTTTCTTCACCCGCTTCATGCAGGCATCGCAGTCTATGGAGACCTAAATCTAATCTAATATAACGTAAATCTAAATCTAGCGTAAATAAACGTAAATCTAATTAAAAATAAACCTAAATCTAATCTAATTTAACTTAAATAAACCTAAATCTAATTTAACGTAAGTCTACATCTAACCTAATCTTTAACGTCTTTTATGATAGTTTCCTACGACGTTATAACTCTCCTCTTCTTGTGTGTGTGCGCGTGCGTGGATGTGTGTGCCAATAAAAAGAGATAAATGGTATAACCTTTCTATCACCCATGCCAAGTATGATAGATTGATTATGCCATTTCCCTCTTGAATAATAGGTCTTGAGTTCAACTCCTCGTCGGCTAGATCTTTAGGTCTTTTAATTTTAATTAGTTTCCTACGACGTTAAATTGGTTTCTCTCTCTTTCTCTCTCAATGTGTGTGCGTTTTTTTGGATCGTATGCATGTTTTCTCTCTCTTTTCCTCTCTCAATGTGTGCGTTTTTTGTTTATGCATGTTCTCTCTCTCTTTTTCTCTCTCAATGCGTGCGTTTTTTGTTTATGCATGCTCTCTCTCTCTTTTCCTCTCTCAATGTGTGTGTGCATTCTTTGTTTATGTACGTGCGTGCGCGTTTTTGTTTATGTTTGTACTCTCTCTCTCTCTCTCTCTCTCTCTCTCTCTCTCTCTCTCTCTCAAAAACACTATGTGTGTGTGTGTGTATGTGTGTGTGAGAGAGAGAGAGAGAGGGAGAGAGAAAGAGGAGAAGGGAACATGAGAATGAGGAGAGGGAAGGAGCATACCTGGCTCTCCTTCCTCTCCTCGTGTGTGTGTGTGTGTGTGTGTGTGTGTGTGTGTGGAGAAGAAAAAGAGAGAGAGAGAGAGAGAGAGAGAGAGAGAGGGAGAGCGTTACCTGCTCCTTGCTTGAGGGCGCCGAAAAATTCAGATCTAAGATCTAAGTTTTTGGGCGCGCTCTGTTAATTTTTTAGCCCAGCCGGCGTCGCTATGAGCGTCGCAAATTTCTTTGTAAATTTGCGACGCTCATAGCGACGCCGGGATTTTTTTTTTGAGCGTCGCTGTGTGAGCGTCGCTAATATGAATAGCCTCTTGTAGTGCGTGAGAACCAACATCATCTTCTGTCTCTTCTTCATACATATCCTTGTTTATGAACCCTTCATCCTTGTTGATGAGATCCTCCTTTGTAGGCATGGATGTATAACACGAAATAGAGCTTACCCATGGAGAACTATTAACTGCTACATGTTGCCAATCGTGAAGAGCTTTTACTTGCACTGCATGTTACGGGGTCGTCAAAATAACGGCATAATCACTAGGTTTGAATGAACCCATCTCCAACTTCTTCTTCATCTTTCTACTCTTCACTTTGGCAATGCACACTGCATCCTCATAGGCCTCTGCACCGGCAAACTCCACCTTCTCTCGAATCTTGGGATGTAAGCACTCCAAAAACCTCTCTAATTTGAAGTAGTCACTGCCTCGGCAATGTGTAGCAACTTCTAATTGCTGCCAAATATCTTCAAATTGCTTTAAAAAGGTTGTAAACTCACCGCTTACATCTTGCTTCAAAACCTTCAATTTTGTGGCCACTTCTGCAAGCAAAATCCTCTGCTTGAAGTCTTGGATAAACCAAGCTCAAACCAGCTTCCATGACTGTCGATCAAGAACTTCCAACCCGTCAAACCAAGCTTTGGATTTCCCTTGCATCACCAATAGTACAACACTTGACTTGGCTTTGTCGGTCACCATCCGCATCGACAACATCCAGAGCTCCACATCTGACATCCAATCTTCAACATCTTGCTCACCTGAGAATGCTAACTCACAATCTAACACCATAATATTGAACCACGCCATCACTTGAGCGATCAGTGTGATCCTCAAAGGGGGCACCACAAGATGGAAAGTGGGAAATGGAAAAACATCCATCACCCAGTATGACAGCCTCTCTATATCCCAATGATTTCACAGCACCCATATCCCCTATTTAACATAAACACAAAGACCCAATCTACTAGCAATTACTTCCTAAGACCATACTTGACCGACCCTAGCTGCATGCAATCAACAACCAAGCATATCAACATGGCTTCACCCTTCTTTATCATCGAGAGTACGTCTATATGCTTCAAAGTTACTAGCATCTCCAAGTTGGCTTATCAGCTTGCATCCTCAAGGCATACCCAACACCCACACAAAGAACTTTCATAGAGCCTGATAAACAGGGAGCATAAGAGCAAAAGAGGAACAAAAAACATGTGACCCCATTAAAACACCAAGACTATGGAGACCACTATAGGGCCGACTCCATTAAGTTGAAATAAATGTGTACAATGATAGACTTTTCAAAAGAACCGATGCCCCTTGCTACCCTTTGTGCGACTTATTCGTGGAATCACCTTCATGTGACCTCTCTTTGCTCGTATTCAGCCTCTAACAGCCATTGCAATGCTCTCCTTGAGTAGCACACCCTTCTCCGCTTTCCTTGCATACACTGAAGGGTTATTTTTGTACGGTTGATGGCCCTTTGTTTGCCTGTCTTGGTGGCCTTCAACTGCATGCAGCTTCAAAATCCCCCCTCTGTAGGTTGTGGCCTTGCATACCATCTCCATGCTGCCCAGTAGCGCACCCCTTCCAGGCTCACGACCATCATCACCCTGCATGCCTCGAAGCCGACCTCTCCATACTCTGTCACCTTTACTTCTGTTCCCCCTTGACGGACTCCTACTTCAACCTCCCTACTCACAGCCAGTCTTCTGGCGGCTCTGCATACCCAAGAAGCCCCGCCTCCTTATGCAGCACTTGGTCATATGCACCCGGCTCTCCTCAATAGCGTCCCCTTCATGCCGTCAGTCCTTGGTCCTTCGACTCCCTGGAACTACAGGATACCGCCCCCCTTTTGTAGCTCTTCAAAAGCTCCCTCAACCCCTCAGACATGAGGTTCTCAGCTCTCCTTTTCTTTACTAGGACAGCCTCCTGGCCCTCTCCAGCTCACGCCATGCAACTTGTGGCCTTCATAGACTCTGGAAGCCCATCCTTAGGCTTGCAAGTCTGGGCCCTCAGATCCCGGCACTCCCAAGCCTGCTCCTGTTCATGCAACCATACAGATGGCCCCACTTTCTTGGCACGCCCCCTTTCCATCCAGATGGCGTCACCACTCCATTGTAAACTCTGCAACCATGCGGCCATGTAGGCATAAACATTTTTTTTCAAGTTAAGCTTTAACTTTAAAAAGGGTCTTGAGTTTGGCCTCCTTTCACACGCCATCAGTCGTCGACTTGAATCGATGACTTTAAAAAAACTTGTGCTCAGTTTCCTTTTGTACTGCTTGCCTATTGACACTCTTCACCGTGGTGAAGAAAACTTCTCCTCCCACCCCAATAGACTTTGCATCACATGATGCCCTAAAAAAACCTCTTGTGCTGTCCACGGGTCTTGGCCGACAATCAAACAAGGTCGTCTCCAGTAGACGAGGGCACTGCCTCTAGTTAAGGATTGGAGTTATTAGGTAGAAGTATTATTGAATTATATGTACGAAAAGTTATACAAATGTTGTTTATGCTTGTGGTTGACAATGACAAGTAATATAAGTTGTTCTCTACATGTCCAGTAAATGTTGATTTGAGAGAGTGACTAAATTAGAAAATATTAATATTGGTTGTAGGTTTATATTGAAAGCGTCATCAAAGTACTTTTTGGTAAACAAGTTGGCTTCGGAAATAGAAGAGAGTTGGATGTTTACAAAGTTGAAGCCGATCAGGAAAAAGAGGTTGAGTTTATCCAAGATTTAGACAAACATCAAGTGTTTCCGTTGTTCCATTCCATTTTACATAGTGAAGTATTCAGAAGTTGTAGGTGTTGGCGCTAATCCCACATCGGCTGCTGTTACAGTTTCTGCATTGCCTAATGTCTTACCTGTGAAGAAAGGCAAGGTTAAACCTGTTGCCTCCACAAATCCTCTAGATAAAAGAAAGTTGATTTCTCCTTCGAAAACCAAAAACAAGGGGAAAAATGTATCTTCTTGTGGCCATTTGCAGCAATATACATTTCAAGCTTTGTATATCTTTATTGAATTCGTCCACGAGAATATGCATGATAGAGAATAATCCACCTGCAAGTTTTTTCAAACAAGAATAGTGTAATGGTAAGGTTTTGTTTGTGTATCAAAATTGAGATATAAAATAGAACGTAAATGGATTTTATTTTGGGGTAGTAATGGTAGGGTAGGTAGGTAAAGTATACTAGTAGTGTTTGTATATATTGTATTAACAAATGGAAGAAATATGTATACTTACTTTGTTCCATTGAGTTTCGATACTTTGGGAGCCCATGGAGCTTCTTCTTGGCCATTTTCTTGCCACATCAAGTGCTCCATTGACATCTGTCGTTGGTAACTTTGACATCTGCGGTTTTAGGTTTTTCTTTTTCCACATTGAGTGTGCATTTCAATCCAGCAGAGGCCATGTGGTAGCCCACGTCAGGTTGGATTCAAGATACATCAAATCAATCTCGATGCTGGTATTTTATTACAAAGAATTACCATGGTGACAGTCTTCATTTGAGTTGGTAAAGTGGCAGCGAGTCTTCGCATTGTGTGTACATTACACGACGTTGACATATTTTTATGTTGGCCTACTCTCTGCAAAAATACTGAGAAGTACGTTTCAGAATGCGTCATCCAGTAGAAAGTGAAATACAACGATTAGGAAGTTTCCGGATTTTCATGTTCTTTTCTTATTCTTATTCGACTTTGGGAAAGCTGTGCAGTGGGGTTTTTTTTTTTGAGTTTTCGACAACGCCTTCAAGTTGTAACAAAAAATATCTCAAACGGTGGGCACTCGTTTCAACATCGGAAATGACCCTTAGTAAGAAAAAATGGCTATCAACTTTAAACTTTATAGAGTGTTACCTTTGAGATTGCTCTGTCTTTTGTTCATGGAAACCTTGTTTATTACGTTCAGTATTCTATGGTGAATTTAAATCGTGTATCTGTGGAGAATGAAATCGATTTTTTTACGATAGTTTATAAGAAGGTAATCATTCAAGTAGTAATTACATACTTGCTTTGCAAATTTTGAAGAAATTCATAAGAACATTAATGTTTCTTGCATCATCTAAAACATTTAAGTCATGTTGTTCAAGACGCTTATTTAATTTCTTTGGCATTATATATTTGTAAAATTAAATGGATCCATATTATTGTAAAATAAGATATATTAGTAAACTGTGATGTTGCTAGACAAGAATATAAGATGTCTAGTAAGTTTTCTTTACTTTGTTTAAACAAAGAACAAATTTTATTCAAATTGAGGTAAACTCTGGTTCTTTTTAAGATATATTAGCAAAGAGTGATGTTGCTAGACAAGAATATAAGATGTCTAGTAAGTTTTCTTTACTTTGTTTAAACAAAGAACAAATTTTATTCAAATTGAGGTAAACTCTAGTTTTTTTTAAGAAGTAATGTTTTGTAGTGTATATTATTGCAGGTTTGTAGGACTGACATATGTTGGGCTTTATTATTTTTTGCACTTTAACAGTGCTCTAGTTTTTTGAATAATTTGTTTTCTTAAAATTGGTATTTATTTTTTTCCCTCTTAGTCAATATTAAGAAGCGTATTTCTTTGTATTGATAAGAATACAGCATCATGATCTGCTGACCCATATATAGAGTAGTTATTTGTTTCGAGTGGGTTTTGTGTTTTTTAAATCCATATGAGATCAAGTAAACTTTTGTGTGTGGTTGTTGGCATCCTCGTGTTTTTGCTCCCAAAATATTCTCCTTTGACAAATAGCTTAGTGTAGCGAGCGAGAGAGAGAGAGAGAGAGAGAGAGAGAGAGAGAGAGAGAGAGAGGAGAAGAAGAAGATTGTTTTTATGTTGTAGGAAACTATCCCAAGAGACCTTAAAGATCTATTCAACGAGGACAGTTGAACTCAAGGCTTGTTATTCAAGAGGGAAATGGCATAACCAATCTACCACTCTTGGATGATAGAAAGAGAGAGAGAGAGAGAGAGAGAGAGAGAGAGGGAGGAGAAGAAGAAGATTGTTTTTATGTTGTAGGAAACTATCCCAAGAGACCTTAAAGATCTATTCAACGAGGACAGTTGAACTCAAGGCTTGTTATTCAAGAGGGAAATGGCATAACCAATCTACCACTCTTGGATGATAGAAAGGTGGGAGAAAGGTTATACCATTTTCCTCTTTTTATTAGCACACACACCCACACATCGAGAAAATGCATAAAATCTTAGATATGGAGAATTTCTTGCCAAAGGGAAATCCGTACAAGAATAGAAAGCCTCATATCGAGAGAGAGCTTGAGAGATACTCATACCCTATGTCTAGGTTTTCTTTGCTTTGCTTATATCTCAATCATGCTAGCTCATGGAATTTCTGATCGAGGCAACCTTACCTTTAAAGTCAAATGCAAGAAACCAGCTTCTATACAACATTTTGTTCTCCATAGAGTCGGTTGTGCTTTTTTTTGGGAGGGGGGGGGGATCACTGCATGCATGTGTGTTTTAAGACTTTAGTTTGAAGCTTTAGATTTTATGTATACCTTTATTTTTCGGATCTCCCCTTCCATTTCCTTTTCTAAAATGGGTATCACCGAAAGTAAAGGGCCCAATAAAAAATCGGGTCCCTATAAAGAGACCCGTGGCTCCCTAGCTTTATGACGTTAAAGGTCTGGATTTGGGACACAACAAGCCTCTTGGTGAGATGGTTAACTGAGTGAAACTTACCATTTGTGCCGGTAGATCAAGACTCAAGCCCCGTTGGCTGCAATGTCACATTATAGCCCCTCGGTGTGGCCTCGAGGCCATTCATGGCCAATTTTACACACGCAAAATTTTTATCACCATTGTGTGTTATTATCAAAGCTCTATTCTGAACATGATATCTAGGAGAGGTAGGCGACACTACGCTCTTTGGATTGCACCCATCTAGTTCAAAAATAGTGCAGCGATAGCAACAATTTGCCACCCACCTTAGGTGGCCCTAAGTTGGCCCCTTTCCCCTACTAGGGAGAAGTTATAAGTGAGTGAGTATGTACTCGATGGATTTGCAATCAACGGTGACCATAAAAAAGTCTCAAAGTAATCGTCACTTTTTCCAAGAGTCCTCTCGTGACTAAATGGCATGGGGTCTTAAATGACCCCCCAACCATGGGATCGACGGCGCACGACAATCTTGAGGGATCGAACAACGACAAAAAATTGGGCAGCGGGTGTAGGGTCGGAGACTCAAACACAGACGGTGATGTGGCAGCCCGATGGGCTAACTAGGTGCGCATATGCATTTCACTAAAATGTGTGTGGGTTCACATTTGTTTATGCTTGTTTGAGTTTACACAGTGGATGTCTGAGTTTACAAAATGTGTCCAGGTTTACTTTTTGAAAATCTGACACTATGACATTTGGAGCACATTACCGCTCAGATAGACGCACAAAAACAAAGGAAAAGTTCAAGTCAAAAAATCTCGGAGGCGGTAATGCTAGAGTCAATGCTCGCGGGGTAATGGTCCTTCAGCAATGCACGCGGTAATCGGCCCGGCTATATTTCCGCGCTTATTTACGCGGGCGTTACAACAAGAATTACCGCAAGCATTACTGCACACGCGAGTATTTTTAAAAAAAAGCAAATGACCATTTGGATGGTCCTTGGTAGGACCCATCCAAATGGTCATTTGCCTTTTAATGGATACATAATTCTGCATGCACTCATTTTAAAAAAAAAGTTCACACTTACAGGCTGTAGTGTACGACATGCATTTTTAAATTCTTCGCGATTGATTTTGTTGTTTTCATACAGCCAGCACCATGTGTGATATTCGGAGTGGCTCTCTTTGTATCTCTGGATCTCTCGGCTTGGGCGGGTCATAGTAATATTTTGCTATATATCAATTAAAAAATATCACAAACCCAACCTCATCACCACAAATTAAATCAATTCAAATGAAAATACGCGCACTCACAAATTTATCTTTCCATGCTGCTTTTCCGCCCGAGCCGTAATGCGTGGGCGTTTGTTGCGTCCTCGCCTCCACTTGCCGAATGTGCGCCCTAGTACCTGCCGCTCTCTCGTCCTCCAGCTCGCCCTGGGATTTCTCCCACTCCTCGTCGTGAACATTTCCAGGGCGATAGTTGTGACCCTCAGATTCAAATGTTCGCTTTGCCGCCCTCCGCACACTGGACTTCTTATGTTTCAAGAAATTCTTGACGTACTCCTCGAGCCACTGCCTGGAGAACTCTTCCACTTCCAGATTAGGGAACCGCATGAGCAATGTCGTGTGAATATACGTCAAGTTGGTTGGGTCCTGATCTTTGAAAGATTTAAAGAAATCTTGGTATGTCGAGTGGATCAGCTGGTTAAGATGCCCTCGAAATGTTCTCCCCAAAGAGGAACCTAGATCCACCTCCCCCCCTCGATGTATATAATTGTAGTAGCCACGAGCGTCCGGGGCGGGCGCATCGCGATACTCATCCTGATGTGGAGCTCCAAGGGGTGAGCGAGGAGGTCGGGGTGTAAGAGGAGGTGAATCTGTAGCACTGTCCCCTCCACCACCAAAGCAGCAGGAGCCACTACCTCGACGAGAGCGTGAGCCACCACTATGGGAAGAGCGTTGGCCACCCGAAGAGCGCTGGCCCGAGCCCGAACCGCTGGGTGGTGTAGGCGACGGATAACTCGACGGTGCGGGCGTAGATCGCTGCGAATGCAAGGTGGAGGGAGGTGCGGGTGACGGAAAAGTTGAGGGTAAGGTGGAGGGAGGCGTTGTGGGAGGCACACTCTGCATGTAGGGAGTGTCGGTGCCTGGTGTCGCAAGCGATGAGAGCCCATAGGCAGCCAACTGTGCGAGTGTGTACCGCCCTAGAAGACTCTGCTACGAGGATAGCCTTTCTGCCTAGGCGCGGTATGCCCTCTCGAGGTCGGAGTCATGTACTGCATCTCGAAACCATCGAAAGCCGAAGGACGATTGTGGTTGGTAGGAGGAAGACTGCGAGTAGTAAGCATCACAAGCGTCCTCGTAAGAGAGTCCGTCGACGAGAAAGTCCTCTATGGTTCGATAGCCGGGTGTGGAAGAGGATGCCATATCCTACAATTTCACAAAAAAAAGGGACCCTAATTAACATTGGATTCTAGTCAAAGTGAGATTCTTTATTGCATAGGATTCCTTTTATCTCCCATTTCAGAAATGGCTTGTGTGCTTATTTTTTTTGCATCCATTTAAAGTGTGTGTGTGTGTGCTTCTACTTAATGTATTGTGTGTGTGCGTTAGTGTGTGGCAAAGAAATTAATCTAGTGTGTGTGTGTTGGACCTTAATCTACCGTTGGGCTTCTCGGTGACCATTGGGGTCTCAATCAACATCATCGCACACCCACATGGAGATATGTTTTGGTATGCTTGTAATGCATGCACACTAATGCAAGCGTTAGTGTGTGCTTATGCACAAAAAGGAATCTCAAATATCGAGCGAGATTTTCCGAGAAATCCCTAAAACGAGCAAGAATGGCCAAGGCACACAATACAAAACAAAAACCAAACAAGATTTTTTAGGTGACTTCAAGCACAAAAAAAAAAAACTGAAACAAGATTACACCTAATTTTAATGGTAAAATGACCACAATTTTTTGACCAAAAAAACCCTTTGAACAAGGGTTTGGTAGAATGTTTCCGTTGATGGGCTAGAACAATTGGAACCCATACAATGGCATGTTGATATTCGTCTAGTTGCCCTCATATATTGGAAACTCATTTCTACCACCATTGATCCTTTTTGGGAATAGTGGCACCATGATTCCAATGGATATAGATCTCCTATTCCTACCTCCCTACATGTAGGACCACGGGACTTACACTAAAAGAGTAAGGTGGTTGCCACTCAAACAAATCTTATGAATAAGAAGAGTCTGGGAGCTCGAGCTTCTCTTCACTTCTTCTTATGCTTCTTCTTCTTCTCTCTCTTGCTCTACCTCAAGTTAGTGTGGGTTGATGTACGGTAACATATTATGCCTTCTAAGTTAGTCTAGAGAAAACGGTGGAAACTTGAAAAATACTTCTATTATTGAAATGAGACTATTCTTTTGAGAAAATCCACATCATGTTATATATTAAAGTTTGGATCACACCATCATAGGTAGCCTTCTATCGGGGGGGGAGTTAGTGGTGTTGCCAAAGGTGGTGGTGGAAAACGTGTCAAGGGAGGTGGTAATGGTGGGGGATTATACAGAGTGCTTTGATAGAAGAGTATGCAAGGTTGATAAAGCTACGAACAATTTTCTTATGACAACTTTGTTCACATGCTAGTTCTCTTTCACTCGCCCATATCGATAAAAGGCTAGGTTTAGTGTAATTTCACCTACAAATTTTGAGAGTTTATCTTCAAAATTCAAAGTAGAAGGTGAATAAACCTACAAACTTTAGAGAAATTTAGTGTCAAAACCTTCTCTTAAATTTTCCATGTTTATATAAGCATAGCTCAAAGCTCCTAGACTGCTCGGGGTTCCTAGTCTTCTGAGTTGTCCGTTATGCCTCGACCCAGATTGCTCACCCAACATGTGATGCCCCTATGTTGAATACACTTCTTAGCGCCATGGTGTATGATTTTCATTGTATTCCTTTGAAATGCTTTTCCTAATGCGGCTTAGCCCTCCATTTTTTTTGTACTCTATCTATTGTTTGAGAGTTGTACGTCCATCAATGCTTCATAAGAATTCAAATGGATGGTAGTCTAGCATTGCATCTGTCCTCTTGCAGAATGATGTGGCCCAGGCCTCGGTCCTTAGCACCCCATATGGTAACCCTCTCCAAGGGGTAACCGGGAGGTTGGTTGTGCTACAAAAAACAACATTGTGCCATGTTCAAAAAACTGTGTTGGCTAGGAAAGGTAAATCTCAGGGTCCCTAATCATTGACAAATTTGGTTTTGAAGGAGTTGGGCAAGGAAAGTTCAATCGTCGTCATTTTCAACAACTATATAGTATAAACAAAATCCTTCAAAAAATCTCTTTGAAAGAGACGCGGACTCTTTTACGTACGTGCAGGGCCAATGCTCGAAAAAAAAATGTTCAGAAAACTTGGCAAACCTAGCTATCAGAATTTTAGTGGTAAATTGACTAAATTTGAAGGTTTTTACACCAAATGACGCTAGTAGGTTTTCTCACTTTTTAAATTTAAAATTTAGGGGTAAATCTCAAAATTTGTAGGTGGGATTACACTAAACTTAGGTTTTTTTTTCAACCCCTCCCCCTCGCTTTCTCTCTCCTTGCTCTCTCTCAATCTCTTTAAAAAAAAGGTCTTTGAAAGAGCCCACGCCGGTGTGGAATTTTTTTTAGAGAGATTGAGAGAGATGGAGGGGAGAGAGAGAGAGAGGAGGAGGGGATCATACATGGGCAGGGAAGGCTGGAAGGGAAGAGGGTGAGGAGGCGGAGATCATGCATGTTGTAGGATCAACATATATGTGCTGACGTGCACCACGCGACCTTGTACTCTATCACAAGGAGAGCTTCTGGATGTTGATGCAGCCCGACCTAATCTCTTGTCGCACAATAATTTTTGGTGTTGCGGCTTGAGTAGGTTTTCCCCAACCCAATTAAGCATCCAGTGTGAAGAATTGTCGTGACTGTTGGAGGAGCACGTACTCCTGTGAGGCAAGAGTTCAGAACTTCTATTGGGGATGAGTAGAGGCAGCAAAAGGAGACCTCCGGAGAGGTGTTTCTGCTAAATCAAACTTCTCTCTCTCTCTCTCTCTCTCTCTCTCTATATATATATATATATATATATATATATATATATATATATATATATATATATATATATATATATATATGAAAGCATCAGACTAGCGCACACCCACACTTATCTACTAGGTCGTTTCTCTTTTTATTAGGTAGATAATTTGTAGATTCTTTCAGCCAGGATACTTGAAGTAGTACTACCTCATGACACGAAGAAAAACTACGCAAGAATTGATCTCTGCCTGCCCCAACCAGAACCAAGAAGCATGGGCTAACCATCCGACCACCACCTGCAGCTTGCTGTTTGAGGCTTAAAGCCCCCTTCCATGGCCTTCTAGTGCGGCATGAACGTGAGAGCAGCTAGTTTCACCGCAGACTTTGTACTCTTCAGTCGTCTACTTGTAGAGGCATGGACCCAGTTCATCTTGTAGACCATAAGAGCACCTGTGGCTTTGTCCTTGCCGAGCACAACCACACTTTGATATCCATCCGCGAAGGGCCACAAAAGCTCCTCTACACATGTCTTTGATACCGCCTCTTTACGTGTTCTTCTGGCAGCTACGGGCTCCTGCAATTGGTAGCCCTAACGGCTTCAACGAATGGTAGCTCGTGCAATTGGCGGTATATTTCTTGATTCTCAGTAATAAAAGAGTAAAAGTGATTGCCCCCCCCCCCCCCCCCCCAACTAGCGCACACCTGGACTTATCATTTAAATTTTAGTTCTTTAAAAAATTAGAGACTCTTACAAATCAGTACTACGGCCAATGTGCTTTCAAATCGTTTGTCCATTTACAATCACTTAATTTGATATTTGGAATTTGACTCCAAGAAGATCCTTCATCACCTCATATGTCACAAACGTTGTAAATATTCACTTTCTAGCAAGACAATTCGAATGATCAAAAGATCCAGGCCAATTAAAATTGTGAGTGGAGGTTTGAATACTAAATTAGTTAATAGGAGTTTTGGTTATGACTTGAAAAGTAATGGTGTTCCAAGGATCCTCTATCCTCTTAACTAAAAAAGAGAGAGAGTGAGAGGATCCTATTAAAGTGTTCAGCAAAACCTTTTGTAGGAACCAGTGGAAAAAAGAACATTGAATATCTTATCAAATTTTTTTTGGATTTTTAACTAGTTTTACACTAAAATCCTCCAAGTTTAGCCAGTGAAAACTCTTTTTGTTGTAGGTGCATCAATATATAACAAACAATAAATATTATGTTGATGATAAAATTTACTATATTATGTACAAACACTTGCTCGGGTTTGTCTTTGCTCGGAAAAACTTGCTCGGTGCGTGGTAAGACTCATACACTAATTAGTGTGTGAAAACACACTAATGCATGCACACACACACTAATGCGAGCATTAATGTGTGCATGTAACGTATGCACACAATAGTGTGTGCTTGTGCATGCATTAGTGTGTAGACACACTAATTTGTGCACAAGCACACACTAATGCAAGCATTAGTGTGTGCTTGGGCACAAATTAGTGTGTGGAAACACACTAATGCATGCACACACTAATGCTTGCATTAGTGTGTTTGTATAATGCATGCACACACTAATGCTCACATTAGGGTGTGCTTGTAACGCATGAACGCACTAATGCAAGCATTAGTATGTGTATAATGCATGCACACATTAATGCTTGCATTAGTGTGTGCTTGGGCACAAATTAGTGTGTGAAAACACACTAATGCATTAGTGTGTGATTGTGCACAAATTAGTGTGTGAAAACACACTAATGCATGCACACACTAATGCTTGCATTAGTGTGTGCATGCGTTACAAGCACAAACTAATGCTTGGTGTGTGTATAATGCATACACACACTAATGCTTGCATTAGTGTGTGATTGTGCACAAAATAGTGTGTGTGTGTGTGTGTGTGCGCGTGCGCGCGCGTGTGTACAATGTGTGTGTGTGCATGTGTATGTATGCATTGTGTGTGTGTGTGTGTGTGTATGTGTGCAATGTGTATGCATTGTGTGTTGTAAAGAATGAGGATGCAAGAGAGCTACACAAGACAAGCACAAAGCACACAGAGATGGACAACTTCTTTTTCATCTTCTCAGAAAAGAGAGTACAAAATGACTAAGTGCTAAAGCTTAAAAGTAGCACATATGTACATGCGGTCACTACGTGTGAACTCGCTAGAAGCGTACTAGGCTGTCACTATAAGTGTAGTCCAGCTGTAGAATCACTGGCAGAGATCCTCCGTGTCGGTCACCTAACGCGCCAGTGAGTAAATGCCGTAAGTGGCCAAGACCCGTAATGGATGCCAGCTCAAGGTATAGAGCTCGACATCTCAACAATCCCCCTCGAGCTCTGCATGTCGCAGAGTCCAAGCATAGTCCGGAAACGTCAAAGCTTCTCAGCTCTGAGGGCCTTGGTAAAGATATCTGCTATCTGCTCCTCTGTGCTGACGTAGACCAAGTCGATGTCGCCCGCCAACACTCGCTCTCGAACGTAGTGGTAATGGACCTCTATGTGTTTGGTCCTGGCATGGAACACTGGGTTCCTAGCCAACTGCATGCTGCTGAGGTTGTCACAATGGATGAAAATCTGCTTGTCCACCTGCACTCCCAAGTCCTCAAGTAATGTGCGTAGCCAAGCTACCTCGCACGCCGCAACTGCTGCACCTCTGTACTCGGCCTCTGTGCTCGATAAAGCAACCGTATGCTGCTTTTTGCTGCTCCAAGTAACAACAGCACTCCCAAAAGAGAACATGAAGCCACTCGTAGATCTCCTATCAACAATGCTACCTGCCCAATCTGCATCTGTATACCCATACAATGCTAATGGTGCATCTGCTGCATAGAACAATGCGTAGTCAAGAGTACCTTGCACATACCTAAGTGTGCATCGTACTCCATACAAATGTGGCTTCCTCGGAAGCTGCATGAACTGACTCTCCAAGCCTACTGTGTAGCTCAAGTCTGGCCTCGTGATAGTCAAGTAGATTAGACTACCCACAATCTTCCTGTACATGTTGACATCCTCAACAACATCACCCTTCTCTGCACTCAGCTTTGCATTCACATCCAAGGGAATAGAAATTGGCTTACAATCAGCCATACCATACTTTGACAACATGTCCAAAGCATATTGTCCCTGTGATAGCCATACACCCTCTGGAGTCTTGATCACCTCAATGCCAAGAAAGTAGCGCAACTCGCCTAAATCTTTCATTTCAAACTCCTGTTTGAGAAGACCCTTCACATGGTCAATCTCCATAGCATTGTCACCAACAATAATAAGGTCATCTACATATATGGTAATGACCACAATCCCCACATCACTCTCACGTACATAGAGTGAATGATTAGCATGAGCTCTCCTAGAAACAATACTGACAAGATACTTGGCAATCCTGTCATACCATGCTCTAGAGCCCTGCTTCAAACCATACAAAGCTTTGAGAAGTCTGCATACATAATCTGGGTAACCTGGATCGACATAACCAGGTGGCTGATCCATATACACTTCCTCTTGCAACTCACCATTCAAGAAGGCATTCTTTACATCCATTTGATGCATAATCCATCCTCTAGATGCAGCCACTACTATGACAGCTCTCACAGTCGTCATCTTTGTCACTGGAGCAAAGGTCTCCTCATAGTCTATGCCATACGTCTGTGAATAACCCTTTGCGACCAGCTTTGCCTTGTGACGCTCAATGTTACCATCAGCCTTATGCTTGATTTTATACACCCATTTACAACCAATAGCTTTCTTGCCACTTGGCAATGGCACCAACTCCCATGTGTCGTTTGCTTCCAATGCAGCCATCTCTTCATTCATTGCATCATCCCAATGCACATTTCCAAATGCATCCTCAAAACATGTGGGCTCCACATCCTGTATCACCTTAGCCATGTAGGCTTGGTGATGCGCTAGATACCCATCATAAGTCAATTTCTGAACTGGATTTCTGACTCTATTAGATCTGCGCGGTCCTGGGTCACTCCTTTGCCCTCTAGCATCTTCTTGTACTTTCCTTACACCAGGTGTCCTGACAGCCGGAATTCCAAATTCCTCATCAAGACTTTGTTCAGAACCATCTGAATCCATGTCTACATGTGAAAAACCTGATGATGCATCATCCATAAAGGGAGGTTCATCAACCTTTTCCTTTCCTTTTCGTGATACATTCCCTGTACCTGCTGGTGGAGTAACCTGCGTACGTAGTCTACCATTCCATGGTTTCTCAATAGAGCCACGAGAAGAGGAATCTTGTGGTCCACTCAAAACCTGTGACTGTGGCCTCACATTTTGTACAACCACATCATCTTTTACATCAGCCCCAATAGTGCCATGTGCATTACTGTACCAGCTGCTCATCTCATCAAAGACTACATCTCTGCTCACTCGTAATTCTCATGTAGTAGGATTGTAGCACCTGTACCCCTTTTGTTCAAGGGAATATCCCACAAGAATATATTTCTCTGCTTTAGGATCCAATTTCCTACGCAACTCATCTGGTACATGCACGTAAGCTATGCAGCCAAACACTTTCAAGTGTGCCAAATCAGGCTTTGTACCTGTAAACTTTTCCTCAGGTGTTACATCATGCACTGCAGCCGTAGGTGTCCTATTCATAATGTACACAGCTGTATTTACGGCTTCAGCCCAGAAATGATGAGGCATGTTCTTCTCATTCATCAATGCACGTGCAACCTCTGCAATGTGCCTGTTTTTCCTTTCTGCGACCCCATTCTGTTGTGGAGTATATCTGCATGTAAACTGCCTGCGTATACCATGCATTCGCAAAAAATCTGAAAAATCATTGGAGAAGTACTCTCCCCCTCCATCTGACCTCAATGTCTTGATTTGCATATCTGTCTCGTTCTCAATCATGACTTTGAAGTCTTGAAAGTGACCAAACACTTCACTTTTGTAACGCATGAAGTAGACCCATACTTTCCTTGTATGGTCATCAATGAAAGAGACATAATACCTGCAACCATGTATACTTGCAGTATCGGTTGGACCCCAAACATCTGTGTGCACCACCTCAAGTGGCTTTTTACATACATTGCGTTCATATGGAAATGAGCCCTTTGACTGTTTTCCAAACTGGCATGCTGCACACACTTTATGCATACCATCCACCTTGAATTTGAGCAAACCTTTTACAATCTGTTTTGATTGCATGCTGCGCAATCTCTGCTCATTGACATGGCCAATGCGTTTGTGCCAAATGTCAACATCAGCCACAACACCTGTGCCCTGTGCAAAAAATGCAGCTTTTACCTCAGGCATGTCTACATTCAGCGTAAACATTCTGCCCACACATTTGCCCTCTGTGATCAGCTTACATCCATTCTGGAAATCTTCTACATAACAGCCATTTGGATTGAAGCGAACCTGCAAACCCTGCACAACCATTTGTCCAACAGAAACAAGTTTCTTTGTAATGTTTGGGACATGAAGTACATCTGCTAAGTACTTTGATTTCCCACTCTTCGTATTTAGAGGTATGTCCCCTACATGAGCAATGGGGTGAGCTGTGTCATCTCCTGTCTGCACATAGCCTGACACATCTGGTTTGCGCATATCTCTAAACCACTCTCCACGAGACGTCATGTGATTAGAGGCACCTGAATCCACATACCAAACATCATCTTGGGTGGAATTCTCTGCAGTCATTGTATTCATTACATGCTACATAACAAACATGCGCTGATTTTTGCTGTCATCTGCATCTCTGCTAGTAGATGCATAGTTGCCCTATTCTCTCTTTCCACTTGCTTTTCCCTTTGGACAGTCACGTGACATGTGACCTCTTTCACCACAAGTCCAACATTCTCTGCTATCTGGAGTATGTTGTTGCCTGCTTGATCTTGCACCACGACCTCTTTGACTCCCCCTGCCTTGAGACTGGTTTCCCCTGCCACCTGTATTGTTTTGATTTGATTGACCTTCCAGAAATTGGCCCCTGCAACCCCTTGGGCCTCGACCACGACCTCTACCTCTACCTATGTTGGAGTTAGAATAGAATGCCTGTTCAGAATTATTTCTTCCATGAGAAGAAGATGTGTCAAGGTTCTTCTCCTCAAGAATAAGCATAGAAATCAAATCTTGTGGAAACGAGGATGTGTTCTCTTGATTCATTGGAACCACGACCTCTACCTCTACCTATGTTGGAGTTAGAATAGAATGCCTGTTCAGAATTATTTCTTCCATGAGAAGAAGATGTGTCAAGGTTCTTCTCCTCAAGAATAAGCATAGAAATCAAATCTTGGAACACGAGGATGTCGTCTCTTGTATTCATGGAAGACCTAAAATGTACATACTCATCTCCTAAACCATCCAAGCATGCACGGACAATGTCATCGTCTTCCACTGAGACTTTAATAGATCCAAGAGCCTCAATGATACTCTTGATCTTCAAGGCATAATCATTGATTGAGAGGTTGTTCCTCTTAACCTGATTTAGCTCCGACTTTAGTTGAAGCTTCCTGGCCTTGGTGTTCACCTCGAACACTCTGCCTAAGTTTCTCCATGCAATGGCGGGGGTTTCAGCATCCTGTAGATAGCCCATCATGCCATCTGTGATGCTCATAGAAAGCCAATACATCACTTTGCTCTGGCCTTGTTGCCAGTCCCTCAAAGCTTTCCTTTGTTCAGCTGTAGCATTTGCCTCGGGAATCTCTGGTTCCTTTTCATTGTCTCCTTCTACATAGTCCCAATAACCTTTTCCTTTTAGGAAATTTTTTATTCTGAACTTCCTTGCAGGGTAGTTATTTTTCTCAAGCTTCTCAGTAACAATCTGACTGAAACCGTCAGACATCTTGAAGCACCAAGACAAAATAGTTGCAATCTGCAAAAACCTGCAAATCTGTTGAACCTGCTATCGTGGTACCTGTAACGCTTTCTACACTCAACGAGTGTCCACAATCAAGCGTACATACAACCGCTGTACTTGTACAGTAAATCTCTGTATATTGCACTTTGGAGACCTGTTCAGAAACTTGTGCCGAAAAACTTCGGCATCTGGTCGTGGATTGCGAATGAAGAGATTGTGATGCTCTTGCTCTCTTAGCCTCTCTTGCCTGCACCAGGCTCTGATACCATGTAAAGAATGAGGATGCAAGAGAGCTACACAAGACAAGCACACAGAGATGGAAAGCTTCTTCTTCTTCTTCTCAGAAAAGAGAGTACAAAATGACTAAGTGCTAAAGCTGAAAAGTAGCACATATGTACATGCGGTCACTAAGTGTGAACTCGCTAGAAGCGTACTAGGCTGGCACTATAAGTGTAGTCCAGCTGTAGAATCACTGGCAGAGATCCTCCGTGTCGGTCACCTAACGCGCTAGTGAGTAAATGCCGTAAGCGGCCAAGACCCGTAGTGGATGCCAGCTCAAGGTGTAGAGCTCGACATCTCAACATGTGTGTATGCATGTGTGCATGCGTGCGTGTGTGTGTGTGTGTATGTGTTTGTGTGTTTGTGTGTGTGTAGAAGAACGAGAAGAAAGAGAGAGAGTTTGAGCACTTACAGTCGTGACCTCGATCGCTTGGATATGGTGGGGATGGAAATGAAGAGAGTAATAGAGCTTGGAGATGGAGAGGGAGAAGGAGAGAGAGCTTGGAGATGGAGAGGGAAACAGGCCCGCGCAGAGAAGGAGCTCGTTTTTGAATTTTTGGCATTCAATTTCGCGGGGGCACGTAGGTGCCCCCTTTATATAAAAAATTTAGCTGGAAATTTTACCGTGTTTATTATCGCGTCTTTTCTTGCGCGTATATTACCGCGAAAAGCTCTGATAAGCCATTAAGGTTAGGCCGACTGGATGTCCTCTTGTACCCACCTCTTTACCTTACATTCGCCTCTATCTTTAATGAGTGTCGGTCATGTCAATACCAACATTATTGATTCTTCTTTTTCTTATTTTATTTTTTCTTATTTAGTGTGTGGTCGTGTGTGCAGGTCGATTGGGATGACGTGGGTCCGCCGATTGGTGCGGAACGAACTCGATGGTTGAGCGAGCGACTACCATTTCCATGTACGCGATGTAAGCGTGCGATTGCACGGCTTCGGCGTATATGCTTGGCTCACGTGGATGATTATGGACTATGGGACGATCCGAGAAAACGTGCTCGAATGGAAACTAGCGATCCGAGGGTTTTGGTATCCATTGATGTTGCTCCCCATTGGAGTGTGATTGGGGCTGGAGGCGGGAGGAGGACGGAAGAGCGATTGCGCCAAGAAGCAGTCATGGGAGGGGGGTCACACCCGCCGTCCGATGTGGGTGGGTCCACACAAGCGCATGCGCATCCTACATCCACCACATATGGGGATCTCCCTACCACCCCGCCCCACATGGAGGTGGAGGAAGATCATTTGCACAATATGGTTGAGGATCTTCTTGCACGTTAGGCGGCGAATGAGTGTGAGCCTAAGTGTGCATGTGAAGAAGCCGCCCAAAAAACCAAAGATTCATTGCTAGAGGCGCTCTTTACGAGGGATGTTCCTACTCCATATTACGAGCGTCTCTTGAGATCTTGAATATTCAAGTAATGTTTGGATGGAGCAATGCTGGGGTCAATGCACTATTGAGGTACGTTTAAATGTAATAAGTGTTAGTTGTGAGTTTTTTTGGTGGTTATATGCAATAACGAGTGTTCTTTAATTATGTCATAGGCTATTAGGCAAGATGATGCCTAAAGGCAATCATCTTCCAGAAAATCGAAGGAAGGCACGACAAGTGGTGGGTGACAGGGCTTGGGATGGACTATGATCGCATACATGCATGTGTCAATGATTGCGTGCTATTCCGCAATGAACATGTAGGGCTTGATGCTTGCCCCGAGTGTCATAAAATCTAATATCTAACTAACCCAAATGATTTTCACATATTAAACTGATCACTTAATGTGCGAGAATAAACGGGAACAAGTGTTAAGATATAGGTATGTGCTTTTAGATCTATCTCAACACGGGGCCAATGAAAAGGGGCTGGAGGTGGAACCCGGCCCAAGCTTTTTCATGTGCTTGAGGTACTGCTGATGAAGGTGCTTGTTAGGTGCTTGAGGTGTTTTTCATGCTTGTGCTTGAGGTGCTTGACTGTGCTGAGGTGCTTGAATGGTACTTGAGGTGCCTTGAGAAGCTTGCCTGAGATGCTTGTGGGAACCCCCTAGTTCAAGTGCTTTGTCATGCTTGGTGAGTAAGGTGCTTGATCACCTAAAAGTCAAAATCATTCCTACAAGAGGGGGGGCGAGCCCTTTTCCTAGGGCCTAGAGAGAGAACACCCACTCACACACACAAGGGAAGCCCATCTTGAAGAGGCAGCAAGGACACATGTCAGGCCCCTACCCATGTTACCTTCATGTGTTGCTTGAAGCCTATTGGCTAGGCTTCAAAGGGGTCCAATGATAAATTACATGAATTATCTAATTGTTTTAGCATTTATCAAGTCCTCTCTCTCAAAGGGGAAAGGGGGACACTTGTCCCAAGGCTACCCATGTTGCTTGTAATGGCTCCTGCTTGTGATTGGCTAGGCCTGGAGGGGTCCAATGAGCTTCAGGCATGAGCTACAAGGGGGGGTCGACCCAAGCAAGCTAGGGGGGTGCCTAGGGGGTATACTCACCCACACACACTCACAAGCACTCTCATTGTGTGATATGCAAAGTGCAAGAGCTCCCTCTCCAAGCAAGTAGAGGTTGAGAGCCTACACCAACACTCTTGGCTATGGAGTGCAAATCCAACCAAGAGCCATGCTTCAATGCTTAAGCTTGCCATCTCCTTCTTCTTCATTACTATGCTATTATGTATGCTAGCAACAAGAGTATGATAAGTGAGGAACTAATTCTTTCTCCTACGAAATGTTTCTTCTTCCTCTTCCCTACCCTCATTCCCTGCTAGCTCTCTCCACCTTCGAAGGTGTTTGAGGTCTTGGGACTGAGGCTTGGGATAGTTAAAGCTTTCTTCAAGTTTATGTTATGTTTGTGGTGCATGAAGCCTTCCATCTTCATGGCATCACCTAGGTCACAAGGAACACAAAGACTGTATTGTAACAAGTCTCTCTTTATGGGAGAAATCATAATACAAATGCCTATTGGAGGGGGGACCGGCTCCACATAAATCCGGTCCTCAATTGTTGTCATGTTCTCTAAACTCTCTCTCTTGCAAAAGTATTGTCTATGCCAAGTTAACTAATTGCTATGATTATGTTGCTATCTTCAATTATGTCTACCCGCTATGCTCACAAAATCATTTCTTGAAAGTACTCTCATTAAATTCCGCTATTCTCAAATTGAATAGGCAAATTCCATTACATTGGTATCAGAGCATTTGGTTTCTCTTTTCTTGCTTAAGAAGAGAGGTCCTTAAGTAGCCTATAAATGGTTGATGTTGTTAATTATAATAGAGTAAGTGGAACTGGGATCTAATACCGGTTTTGTTAAGCCCACTATGTGGGGGATGGTGCACACCTCGGGAGCTTTGGACTTAATAATGGAGTCTTTTTAGACTTGCCTACGGCTTTACCATTATTGAGCCATAAGAAGTCCGAAAGGAGCTAGCCCTTGGCAACTCTGCTATGTTAGACCTACTCCTCTACTCTCTATAATTAACCACTTTGAGCCGTGGGTGTAGATACTTAAGAGCCGATTTTCAAAGGCTAAGAGGAGTGGCAACTAAGGTTTTGAATTGCCAAAGCATACACTAAGTACATACATAAAATTTTGTTAACATGGCTGACAATAATCAAGAGAGTAGAATGAACATTGATAGCTTTGATTTTGCACATGAAGGTGCTAATGATGATGCTCCCATGTTTGTGAATTATCTTGTGACTAGGTTGCAACAAGCTATGGGCAACCCTACCTTGCAAGCCGAAGTTACTCAACAACTTCGTGCCTATGGAATTTCCCTTCCTCTCCAAGAGGAGAGAGAGCTTAGGAGGCCTCTTGAAGAGACCCCCAAAAGAAGACTCTCTCCCATTCGAGAGGAGGAATCCAAAGAGAAAGAAAGCAATGAAAGTCTAAGTTCTTCTGAAGATGTGGCTCCACGAAGAAGGCGGTCTAGACGATCGCCTACTCCTCCCAAGAGGAAAAGAGCAACCCATAGTCCTTCTCCTCATCACTCTCAAAGGCAAGAGAGGAAACAAAGGAAGAAAAGGGCTAGGAAGAGGTCACCCTCTTCTCCTTCTTCTTCACCTTCCTTCTCTTCCGATGAAAGTTATGGCTATTCTCCTAGAGAATACAAGAGGGGAGGGCATCGCAAATCATTTCCTGCATGGCGAAGGTCACAAAAGCTAAAGAAGTTCAAGGAGGGAGGAAAGAGTATCTCTTTTCTCACCTACGATGGCACCTTTGGTGCTACCGACAAAGTGTTGGCCTTCATCCAGCAATTTGATGCGGCCTTTGGGGACGAGGGCTTCACAGAGTCCTCCAAGCTACGCCATGTAGCTATGCACTTCCAAAAATCAGCTCGTCAATGGTGGGCTAGCCTTCGTGGCAATGGAGAAGCCCCAAAGACATGGAAAACTCTACGAGTTTCCATCATGAAGCAATTTCTTCCAAGCGATACTAAAGATAAAGTTCTTACCGAATGGCGCGGCTTGAAGCTCCTCTCTCATGAGTCTATCAACAAGTATGTAGATAAGTTTTGGGATTTACATCTCAAAGCTACTGTCTTTCAAAAGATAGACTTTGCCGAGCAAAGACAACAATTCTGTGCGGGATTACCTGAAGAGATGGCGAATATATCAACTCTCAACGGCCCGGTACTATTACCGAAGTAATCCACCACACCATGGTTGCTTCACGCATCAATTTCCATCAAGGGGCTAGACGTAATGTCAAGCCCATGGAAAACAAAGATAAAAATGATGCAAAGGGGAAATCCAATGCTCAAAATAATTCCCAAGGCACTTCCAACAACAACAACAACAATCGGTCCAAGGAGAAGGGAGTTTACAAAGGTAAAAACAAACTCTCTCCTGAAGAGCTTGAAGCTTTTCGCAAGGACCATAAGTGTTTCAAGTGTGGGGAGCAAGGACATGGCTATCGTTCTTGCCCCAAGAAGAATACTCGCAATGAGACTCCTAGGGCTTCCACCATCGAAGCTCCAAAAGAGGATGCTCATTGCAAAGGATCATCACTCTCCTATGCTTGGGGAAAGGTAAGAGAGCATGATGCCTTCATCTTGTTTGACCCTGGCTCTACTCTCAACTTCATATCAATAGAGTTGGCCACCAAGTTGGGCATTCAAGCTTTTGAGATGGGAGATATAGTAACAGCTGATGCAGCTTTCAAGGGACAACAAGCCTCCGTTACTCCCTTGATTGGGAAGTTGAGGCTTCATGTCCAAAGCTATGTCGACAAAGAAGACTTCTTCATCTCTCCCCTCCAACATCAGGATGTTATCCTAGGGGCACCATGGTTTGATCGCATGGCTGCCAACATGAAGTTCCCTGAAAGGAGAATTTACTTCACCTACAGGGGAAAGAACATGTATATAGATGCTAGTGAGCGTGGTCGCACTATTCCACTTGTAAATCCTCTTTCTTTTGATAAATCAATGAAGAGCTCAGTTTCTGCGTACATGATTTATGTCAAAGAGTCTCTAAAAGCTAATAATGTTTCATCAAATGAAAATGATAGGAATCAAGAAGAGTTAGACTTGTCTACTTTTCTAAAAGGATTCCAAGATGTGTTCATCGATGATATCCCTATGGACCTACCTCCAAAACGAGGGGATGATGACCATCGTATTGAGCTCCTTCCAGGAAGCTCACCGCCTAACAAACCTCCTTATCGAGTCTCACAAGCTCAACAAGAGGAGATCATGAGGCAAGTACAAGAGCTGGTAGACAAAGGGATGGTGAGGCCTAGTTCCTCTCCCTTTTGTTCTCCAGTCCTTTTAGTGCAAAAGAAAGATGGTACATACCGTATGTGTGTGGACTATCGAGCACTAAACCATATCACTATCAAAAACAGATTTCCCGTACCTCGGGTAGAAGATCTGTTTGATAAGCTACAAGGCTCTACCTACTTCAGTAGGATTGACCTTAAGAGTGGCTATCATCAAATAAGGATAGTGGATGAGGATATCTTAAAGACCGCGTTTCGCACAACATTTGGTCTTTATGAATATCTAGTCATGCCTTTTGGCTTGACTAATGCACCAGCTACGTTCAATCGTTTGATGGAGAAAATTTTTAGACCATATCGAAAATTCACTGGAGTGTTCTTCGATGATATCATCATCTACTCCAAGTCTTTGGAGGAACATAAGCAACATCTCCAAGTGATTTTTCAAGCCTTGAGGGAGAACAAACTTTTTCTCAACCAAAAGAAAAGTGAATTCTTCCTTCAAGAGATTCAATATCTAGGCCATATTATCTCTCACGATGGTATTCGTATGGATCCATCAAAGTTAGAGGTAATAAAATCATGGCCTAACCCAAGGAATCTACATGAGCTAAGAAGCTTTATTGGTATGTGTGCATACTATAGACGCTTCATAGCAAAATTCTCTCAAGTAGCAGGACCACTACACGACTTAACCAAGAAGAACGTTAAGTTTGTATGGACTGCTAAGGAGCAAAATGCTTTTGAAAAACTCAAAGAGAAGCTTACTTCCCAACCAGTCCTCGTGCTTCCGGATCTCTCAAAGCCATTTGAGGTCCAATGTGATGCTTGTGGTGATTGCCTTGGAGCGGTTTTGCTTCAAGAAGGGCATGCCATAGCATATGAGAGCCGAAGGCTCAATGGTGATGAACGAGTCTTGGGCATTTATGAGAAAGAGCTTTTAGCTGTTCTACATGCCCTAGACACATGGAAGCACTACCTATTGGGGACTCCATTTATCCTACGAACCGACCACCAAAGTCTCAAGTATTTCATGACGCAAACCAAGCTTTCCGACAAACAAATGAGGTGGGAAAATTTTCTTTCGCAATTTAATTTCCATATTGCTCACATAGCTGGTAAGCACAATCAAGTTGCCGATGCACTTTCACGACGACCAAAAGTTAATGCGGTGTCTATAGCTACTCACAATGATCTATCCTCTATGATAGATGAGTATGCTACTGACCCTGACTTTAGAGACATAATGTCAGCCCTTGCTTTGGGGAAGAAAGAGGAACCATTCACCTTGCAGGATGGTTATCTTCTCCACGGCAATAGGCTATGTGTTACCCATTCCCTTCGTGAGAAGGTTATGTATGAATCCCATGCTCCTCCATATGCAGGGCATAGAGGTATTCAACCTACTCTCCGAGGAGTAGAGACGTATTTCTATTGGCCTACCATGAAAGTGGACATACAAGAGTATGTTTCAAAATGTGTAGTATGCCAAAAGACCAAGTATGATAGAGGGAAGCAACCTGGATTACTCCAGCCATTGCCTATTCCAAATTCACCATGGGAGAGTATATCCATGGATTTCATCTTTGGATTACCCAAGTCTATCCATGGGAATACAGGAATATGGACAATAGTCGACAGGTTTAGCAAGCAAGCACATTTTATTCCTGTCAAAAAGACTATTAAGGCACATCAAATGGCAACTCTCTTCATATCTCAGATTTTCAAACACCATGGATTACCCACATCCATCGTGTCAGATAGAGATCCTAGAATGACCAGTAATTTCTGGAAAGGTCTCTTTGAAAATCTAGGAACAAGATTGAATTTCTCTTCGGCCTATCACCCACAAACGGATGGCCAAAGTGAGATAGCCAATCTTACGATACTCGATCTACTCAAGACTTATGTTACCGAAGTAGATCAACGCTCACAATGGGAAAAGTATTTACCGCTAGTAGAGTATGCCTACAATAATACTGTACATACTTCTACGGGCAAAGCACCTTTTGAGATCATAGAAGGAAGACCTAAAAGTCCCTTGCTACTGAAAGTACATGGGAAGATCTTCGCCGCCGATGAGTATAGCCGTGACCTACAAGAATCTTTTCAAAAGATTAGGGAGGCTATAGCCATCTCTCAACAAAGGCAAAAAGCTGCTGCTGATAAGCACAGAAGAGCCTTAATGTTCAAAGAAAATGATTGGGTCTTACTCAAGTTTCCTAAGGCTCGATTAAGGCAAACGACGGGCAAAAATCCTACGGGCCATCAAAAGTATTATGCTAAACTAGCAAAAAGATACTATGGTCCTTTCCAAATCTTGAAGCCTATCAATGAGACGGCTTATCAACTCAAGTTGCCCAACCATTGGCTTATACACAATGCCTTTCATGTAAGCTTACTTAAGCCCTACAAAGGAGAGCCACCAATTGAACCAATTATTGAAGACCCTCCCGAAGTTGAAGACCAAGAAGAGGTGCTACAACCCGAAGCTATCCTTCGGCATGAAGACAAGGTACTACGACATGGTAAGATTATCCGACGGTATCTTATTAAGTTCAAAAATTATCCTTTTGAAGATACTAAATGGATGCAAGGAGTACAACTTAAGGATAGTATGAACCTTGTCAATGCTTACAATGCTACATTAGAGTAAGCAAATGTACAAATTTCTTTTAAATAACTCATGTTTTTGTCTTATACGACTAGTCCTCTTTTTAATTGTGCACAAATTTAACTAGTATGCATGCTTAGAATCATGTTTGTGATGACGACGTCTCTCAAACACCAAGTAGAATTTGTCACTCTACTTTGGGAGAATGAAATGGACTAAAGAGCAGACATGCTTGCGGCAGCTATGTCTCCCAAGCACCAAATGGATTAGTCATCCATCTTGGAAAGATGTCGTAGGGTAAAAAGGGATCCTTTACCCGCTAAGTACGATTGACTAATGACTAAGACTTTACCTCTTCTACCTCATAGTCGAGGACGACTATGATTTCAAGAGAGAGGTAATGTCATAAAATCTAATATCTAACTAACCCAAATGATTTTCTCATATTAAATTGCTCACTTAATGTGGGAGAATAAACGGGAACAAGTGTTAAGATATAGGTATGTGCTTTTAGATCTATCTCAACACGGGGCCAATGAAAAGGGGCCCAAAAGGGAGATGGTCTATCAAAGAGCAAGGCTAACCAATGGAGCATAAGACCTTAGGGTTAGCTTCATTGAAGACCTCCAATAAATGTGTGTAAAAGTCCTTTTGACCTTAAGTAAGCTAGGGCTGAGCTGGAGGTGGGAACCCAGCCCAAGCTCGAGGTGCTTGTCCTGCTTGAGGTGCTTGTCATGCTTGAGGTGTTTTTCATGCTTGAGGTACTTGATTAAGATGCTTGAGGTGCTTGACTGGCTCCATGCTTGAGGTGCTTGACTTGCTGCATGATTAAAGTACTTGAGGTGCCTTGAGAAGCTTGCCTGAGATGCTTGTGGGAACCCCCCTAGTTCAAGTGCTTTGTCATGCTTGGTGAGTAAGGTGCTTGATCACCTAAAAGTCAAAATCATTCCTACAAGAGGGGGGGCGAGCCCTTTTCCTAGGGCCTAGAGAGAGAACACCCACTCACACACACAAGGGAAGCCCATCTTGAAGAGGCAGCAAGGACACATGTCAGGCCCCTACCCATGTTACCTTCATGTGTTGCTTGAAGCCTATTGGCTAGGCTTCAAAGGGGTCCAATGATAAATTACATGAATTATCTAATTGTTTTAGCATTTATCAAGTCCTCTCTCTCAAAGGGGAAAGGGGGACACTTGTCCCAAGGCTACCCATGTTGCTTGTAATGGCTCCTGCTTGTGATTGGCTAGGCCTGGAGGGGTCCAATGAGCTTCAGGCATGAGCTACAAGGGGGGGTCGACCCAAGCAAGCTAGGGGGGTGCCTAGGGGGTATACTCACCCACACACACTCACAAGCACTCTCATTGTGTGATATGCAAAGTGCAAGAGCTCCCTCTCCAAGCAAGTAGAGGTTGAGAGCCTACACCAACACTCTTGGCTATGGAGTGCAAATCCAACCAAGAGCCATGCTTCAATGCTTAAGCTTGCCATCTCCTTCTTCTTCATTACTATGCTATTATGTATGCTAGCAACAAGAGTATGATAAGTGAGGAACTAATTCTTTCTCCTACGAAATGTTTCTTCTTCCTCTTCCCTACCCTCATTCCCTGCTAGCTCTCTCCACCTTCAAAGGTGTTTGAGGTCTTGGGACTGAGGCTTGGGATAGTTAAAGCTTTCTTCAAGTTTATGTTATGTTTGTGGTGCATGAAGCCTTCCATCTTCATGGCATCACCTAGGTCACAAGGAACACAAAGACTGTATTGTAACAAGTCTCTCTTTATGGGAGAAATCATAATACAAATGCCTATTGGAGGGGGGACCGGCTCCACATAAATCCGGTCCTCAATTGTTGTCATGTTCTCTAAACTCTCTCTCTTGCAAAAGTATTGTCTATGCCAAGTTAACTAATTGCTATGATTATGTTGCTATCTTCAATTATGTCTACCCGCTATGCTCACAAAATCATTTCTTGAAAGTACTCTCATTAAATTCCGCTATTCTCAAATTGAATAGGCAAATTCCATTACACCGAGTGTGGAGAATCAAGGTACAAAGAGGGAATGCAAGGACCACAATACCTCGCAAGGTTCTTCGTCATTTCCTCTCATTCCTCGCATCAAGCACATGTTCAGCACCAAAGGAACAAGCGAGCTTCTTACATGGCATATGACAAATCGCTCCACCAATCGGTTATGAGAGTGCCGGCTGACTCGCCAGCATGAAAACACATCGAGCAGACATGGCCGGAGTTTAGAGAAGAGCCTCATCACTTGAGGCTTGGTCTGGCTAGTGATGGGGTAAACCCATTTGGGCATCGGTCTACCTCATGGAGTACTTGGTCAGTGGTTGTTGTGAACTACAACATTCCACCATGGGAGTCAACCAAGAAGGGGAACATTTTGCTCTCTCTTCTAGTCCCAAGAAAACACAAGGTGAAGAACATGGATGTATATTTAGCACCTTTGATTGAAGAGCTTCAAGAGCTATGGAACGGAATAGATGTTTTTGATGTATCAAGACCACTTCGTGATCGACGCATAATGATCAAGTGCATTCTCATGTGGACCATGCATGATTACCCCGGGCTTGGAGAGATTTCTGGTAAGCTTATACTTTGTGATTCTCTTTAATGTCTTTGCATTGGACACTTAAAATGTCTTTTATTTTTTTAGGACTATCGACATCTGGACATAGTGCATGCCCAACGTGTGGACCCTCACTCGTGACAGAGAGACCCGCTCTACTTGGTAAGGTGATCTACCCCAATAACCATCGCTTCTTGCCGCCCACACATCGATCTTATTCTCCACCATGCAATGGGATGGAGCCACTCCATTGGACCATGGCCGATTGGGCAAGACATTGGAACCAGCATCACAACACATTGCCTCCTCCAATGATCCACCTAGGGGTATGTCTAGGCACTTTATTTTCTTATCACTACCCTATTGGGCTTCATTGAAAATCCAACACCTATTTGATCCAATGCATGTGCTCAAAAATGTTGGGCAAGCAATATGGGATCACATAGTAGGCAAGAAAGATTCATTGGGGGCTAGAGAGGACATGAGGGCCATAAGGAGGCTCCCTCCTTCGGCCACACCTCGCATGGGGCCTCGGGGGAAGACAAAGGCACCTTGGATCCTATCAAGGGTGGATCAAGAGCGGATGAAACAAGTCATTGCATCCATTCGTACTCCAACAGATTATATGCGTTCGCTCAAGGGTGCCTTCACTAAAACTAAGAAAGGAGGATCCACACAACTGTATGGGCTCAAATCCCATGATTGGCACAAGATTCTTCAGGTAATGTGTGTGTGTATGTGAGTGTGTGTGTATGTGGTTTAGGGTTCTGGATACTAATAAGTCTTTTTGTTTGTGCAATAGTTTGTGCTTCCAATTACCATTAGTGGATTTGCGGACACGAAGGTAAAGGCTGCAATATTCAAGGTGGGAGAAGTTGTCAGGTATAGCACATTTGATCCTCCCTCCTAAACTTTACGTTGAAGACTAACTTTACTATAAAGATTATGAAGGTTTTTTTGGTTACAGTTTTGTGAGTTCCAAAGAAATCGAAGTTTCAGCCATTCCAATAGCTCGACTTCTAGCGATTGAAGCAACTTGTGCTATTGAGGATGTATTCCCATGTTCTATCCTTGTTAGCCAAGTTCACCTATTGCTCCATCTTGTTGAGGAGATAGCCATTTGTGGTGTGGTTCACTCCAGGTGGATGTTCTTTCTTGAGAGGTTCCTAAAGACCTTGAAAGACTTTTAAGGCTATGATCACAACCAGAGGTATTCATCAATCTTAAGCCTTAAACCTTATTAGGAGTGCATTGTATTCACAACGCTTTTTATTGGCTACTTTAATCACTAATGGTTTCATGTGTTCCGGCAAGCATGGCAGAGGGTTGGATTGTACAAGAGGCTTTTTTGTATGTCTCTCAATATCTTTTCACAATAGACCCATCATTGCCTCGTTTAAAGACGGAGGAAGAGGATCCAAAAAAACACGCAAACATTCCAAGTGGGAAAGGTTCTCTCTTGATTTTGGATAGGGAATTTCAAGCCATAGTCAACAACCATTGTCTACTCAATGCTCCCATCATGGGAAAATGGGTGGATATGTATGTGGAGGTGCGTACAACAAGAGAAAGGGAGAGGGAAGCATGGAAGAGGTCGCATGGCGGTAGGCGAGAACCTCCCTTTCCTAAAGAGCTTGCCAAATACCCTGATTTAATTCCAGTTGGGTGGATACACAATGCCATGACCAAGGCCAAGGCACAAGGAGAACAAATAATCCCTAAAGAATGGGAGTACGCGCGAGGATGTCTACCAAGGGTAATATACTCAATGTGTTTAGTGTGTGTGTGCGAGATTGTGTGTGTGTATGTGTGTCATCTCTCTCTCTTTCTCTCTCTCTCTCTCTCTCTCATCTATCTTGATTGGTTTTTGCAGGCCTTCACATTCAACTCTATGTGGTCCGAAGGACGTCATTTTCGAACCCGCAAGATAGATGAGCGTCGAATCACTCACGATAGTGGAGTTATGGGCAACTTTGACATGACAACACAAGAGGTGAGGGAATGTGGAACAATAGAGAGGATAATAAAAGTGTATTTCAGAACATTTCACAAATATCTCTTTGACTGCCGATGGTTTCCGGGTGAGGTTAAGAGACATGAGAATGGGCTCTATATGGTACACTCCGGGCAATTTCATCGCAGGAAGACCGACAACTTGGTGCAACCTAGTAGTTGTGAGCAGGTAAAGTCCATGTGCATCTCACTAAAACATTATATGATACATATAAAACTACATTCATGTTGTTGTTTGCTCTATGACCTACATGTGTTTTATGTGCCTTGTATGTATCGAAGACGACTTTGGTATGTTATTCCAGTCACACCACGAAGCAGATCTATCTTTGCAGATACGAACATAGAGACTTTGGCAGATCCCACCATACCATCTCAAGAAGATGCCAATGACGATGATGCAGTTGAGGTCGAGGAGAACCAACCATAGTGAGGAGGAGGATGAGGATGGAGAGGATGATGATGATTCAATAGGAGAGGCTGTAGAGGATGAATCAATAGATTTATTTGTTGATTTAGCTACCATGGGGTTGGACATGGATGTAAGAACTTGTAGAGATCTCTTGGAGGATGAAAATTAATAAATATATTTTGGATTTTGTCTTCTTTCTCTACTTATGCTGTACAAAATGGCTATTTGTTTATGAGCGCAAGACAATACAATTTTGATCATCGTTCGCTTGTCATTTCCATATGAATGCATATTTGACATAAGATTTTGAGGTGGAAACAAAATATTTTTTGATATAGAATCTCATGGAGTACAAATGAGTAGAGTAGAAGAATCATACCAGTAGGAGAATCATACCAATAGATGAGGCAAGCAAAGAGAAGAGAGGCACTAAAAATCCCAATGAGAATAGGATTTCTTACACTCCATGCAAAAAGGGGGTACCAATTTCTGAAAAGTAATAAAATAGAATAGAATTTATAGAAAGGGAAAAGTGGGAGAGGAATGGGGGCGGCCGGCCAAGTGGATTCTTTTTTTTATTACGGTAATCTATGCGGCTATATGGGCAGTAATACATGCGGTAATAATCGCGGAAAAATCGGAAAACCCGCCAGCAGGGCTGCAACATACAATCTCTCTCTTTCTTAAACCTCTCTCTCTCTCTCCTCTTATGCAGTAATGTTGTGCGGTAACATCAGCATTCTCCCATAGTGTGATGATGCCCGACGCCTCTGCTTTTTTGCGTGCACTTCTACTGCGTGGATCCCTGGCTGGGGGTCATAAGACCCCGTGTTCTTTAGTCCTCAGGGAAGAGTCCTAGCAACATGTTGTTGTACAAGTTAGAAGTAGAAGTTAGAAGCCGTGTCATGGGAGGTTTGCACCACCTTCGCCCTCTTCGAGCTATGTCTGTTTTTGGGTGTGGAAAACGAATGCACCTCTATTCAAGCTCTACTCTAACCTACCTCTAGAACCCAACATTGGCTTTACGTGGTAGCAACTAAAGAGCGTATAGACAAGCTGGCTGGCCTAGTAATCTCACTAGAGTGTGCCCAAACCTGCAAAAGATATTCTCAAAAGGGAACCTAACCGTAGAAGGCTTGGCAGCTTGGCTTTGGGGAACACCTTCATATGCCGCACACGTCCTGACATGTGCAGTAGCATCTCTAAACAAATACAATCACCGAAGGCCACTTCAAGGATTCTTTGAGCTATGATGTGGCCGGGGTGGTGTCTCAATAGATGGAGTGGTGAACTTTGACAAAGTACTCTATAGCTATATCTTGGATGTCTTATTTTGCAAGATCTAATAAAGAATACCAGACATACATTCACCTCAATCTAGGCATTAAGTATGCTCCAACCCTGAACAAGACTTTGCAAAGGCCTTTGATATATTGTGTGGGGATATCTTAGCTAAATGTATGAGCTTAAATGGGTTTTAGCCAAGAAGGGCTAACACAAAAAACGATCCGCATGCATCTAATGCACCTTTCACCAAAATAAGTGTAGTGGTGTGTCAACCTAAAGCAATGGCATGGTGAATGAGAAAATCCCTTGGACCAATCATTAAAAATAACTAGTTATTGCTAATGTTAATAGCATCTAGCTAGCCAGCTGGTAACCACTAGCCCTGGTTGATTTAGAATAAGGTTTTCACTCATGTTTTGTTCGGTCCTTGCTTACTTGTCTGCTCTAAGTTGACTTAGAAAGGCAGGGCTAGATAGACAAGGAATTCTCTTTCTGGAGATTCCTGTTTAAAACTCACCCTACTCCTTTGTTTAAAGATAAGGCCACTTTTATGCATAGAAAGGACGTCAATGGAGCTTGTCAAATTTGCAGAATCTCAAGACTGTTTTGTTCTTGAGGAAGTTGGGCTCAAAGGCAATAACTTGTAACAAATTAGAAGGACAGCTCAATGGTGGAATAAAAAATTAGAAGATGTATGGGATTTGAAATGCTCCACTGAACAAAAGCTATTTCTTTGGAGGTTGGTTACTTGGGGATCAGACCTGTAGGTGTATTCTACAGTCGATGTTAAGCTATTTATGCATTTGCAACCTGCAACAGGAAAATTGCTATTATGTTTGTTTTAAGGGTTCGGATGGTCTTTTTGAACTTAAGGCTAAATGCATGAGAGTCAACTCTGTGATATGCTCAGATGTTAAAAAAACAAAATTCTATGTATATTTAGTGGAGTACATACTTCATTGTGAGAACATGAACCTACATGAGTGGGAGCATGTGTCAAGTTGTTTGTTGCATCAGGTGTATCAAAAGCTGAACAAAAAATCTATGCAAATGGAATTAGGATTTGCAAAGATACTTGTGTAGGTGGATGTTGTAAATGAACGAGTATGTCAATGGTGCCTAGAAAAGTCTCAATCAATGGTGACTAGAACCTTAAAATCCTTCTAGCTATATGGCTAAGAAATTTTTTGCACAAGTTAGAAGTGGTAGGAGGAGTAGTTGTTGTTGGAAGCTTAAAGAGAGCCAATGACCTCATCCTTCATGCCAAGTCCCAGGGGTTCAAGCTGAGAAAAGGCCTTCATCCTCACTCCAGGAAGCAGGAGAGATCGCGCTTTTGTTCCATGGAATGTTCATAATGTGAAATTAAAATATCTACCTCACTCTTAATGTTTATGATGTGTGGGACCAAATGCTACAATGTACATACTGTGATATATGATACAATGTACATAGTCTTCCATGGCATGTTCATAATGTGAAATTAAAATATCTACCTCACTCTTAATGTTTATGATGTGTGGGACCAAATGCTACAATGTACATACTGTGATATATGCTACAATGTACATAGTGTTCCATGGCATGTTCATAATGTGAAATTAAAATATCTACCTCACTCTTAATGTTTATGATGTGTGGGAAAAATCCTACAATGTACATAGTGTGATATATGCTACAATGTACATAGTGTGATATATGCGAAAATGAATGTCACGGTTGCAGTCGTGTACATACCTTGCCGGGCGGGTGAGGCCCTACACGTGGCACCATGGAATGCTTTTTCACATAAATATATGCCTAATTTTCTTTAGGAATGTACAAATGTCAAGTGTTTCGAAGTGGCACACTCGTTTTGCCTAGAAAGTTCAATGCGGGCAATCTCGGCCAAAAATAGCAGGTTTCGTGCTGGCGTAAAAGACGTGTCCAAAGTGCTTACCAAGTGGGAAAATGAGGTTCAATATGAAATTTGATCCCAATGAGATTTTTTCACAATTTTAGGGATTTTTTCCATCTCGTTTGGGCTTTTTACGGACAAAAAAAGGCATTTTTGGGCCAAAAAAAAAGGCTAAAGATGGCCTTAAAATGGTAAAAAATGGTCAAAAATAGCCTAAAAATAGCTCAAAATTCCACATCAACGATGGTGGCATTATTGCTCAAGCTGTGTGGGAAATTTTAGAGCCAAGAATGAGCTCATTTGGGCATATGAGCAAGGAGATACAGCCATTCCTTTACAGGGTGCTAGCGTAGTCCCGTGCTGCTTCCACTACATGGTTGAGACTGTGAGGCCTCCAATTAGGGTTTCCCCTCCTCAAATAACTACTTGGTCTTATCCAATGAAGTACTGAAGCTTCCATGAAATTGTCACGATGAAGAATCGAAGCGTATATTTAGGGGTTTTAACAGGTCTAATGAGCACTGCATCTGTGCAATTGGGAGCGAGGCTACACCTAATCTTCACACACACAAGAGTTTTGAGTTAGTATTGGTTCTTTTTCAAAGTGGAGCTTTCATGGTTGGAGTTTTGTTCTTTTTTAGTGTGTTTTTAGCTTCAAATCATCTACGCCTTTCTTGATTTTGCTATGAATCCTCACAGTTAGAGGCCCGACGCTTTCCTAGTCGCACTGCACACTTCTTGACACATTTTTGTTGAACCCGACGTGAAGTAGGATAGGGTGAGGGTTCAAAAGATTCATTGAAGGTCTCAAAACAAAGGTTTAAATCTATGGAGCAACAAGGGGTTCGGTTTGATCCAGTCACAATGCAAATGTTTCAAGCTTTTGCAGTGTTTATGCAGCAGCAACAAGTTGCAGAGAGGAGGGAGCTCTGCTCAACCAAAGCTCTTCAATCTATGGTGAAGAAAATGGACCAATTAAAAGGTAAATATGTAACAAAGTATCTTTGTGGATATGTAACGGAGATGGAGCTTCATCAAGTGCCCAAAGCAGAGATGGTGCAAAGTTTTGAACTTGCTGTGGTTCCTGAGATCAAAGAGCATGTAAGGGAAATTAGAAATGAGAATGGGGCAACTTGGGAAGCATTCAAATTATCCTGGAAGGAAGGGTATTTCATGGAGGACTCCGAGAGGGTAACAAAGAGGACTTTCTTAGAGTGGGTAGTTTGGCCAAAAGAGGGGCTCTCGCCTACCGAACTGCTAAGGGAATTCGAACGCCGTTATGATCAACTTTCAAGGACTGAAAAGGCTACCCTAAACTCGGAGAAGACAAAGCTCTTTTTGCAGGCTGCAGGTAAAGAGATTCATGAGAATTTAGAGCTATTACTTGAGGATAAGGATGTAGAACAAGGCTTGAAGACCAATTGGAATGAGGTCAAAGATGCCATTTCAGTGCTAGCTAAGCGATAACAACAAAGAGACAAGATGATAGTCAACCCTAATCAAGTCCCAAGTGTTCTAGAGAGTCCTATAAAGCCCGTGATTGTGGTTCCAAAGAGTGACAAATCCATTCTAGATGATATTGTCAAAGGAATGCAAGAGCTCAAGTTAAAGCTTACAAGGCTAGAAGAAAAGGGGCAACCATCGGGACAAGCTACAAGGCAAAGACCTCAAAACAGAGAAGGCTTTGTAAATAGATGCATATGGTGTGATAGTACTGACCATGGAAGGAGGGATTGTGAAATTTTTAAAGACTCTTTGACAAGGAGCTTGTTTTGTTTAAAGATGGTAAGATTCACTTAAGTGAAACAGGTAAGCTCTTGGGGACAAACTTTGTAAAGGGCGGAATGAAGAAGCTAGTTGAGGACATGGCTACTAGCCATGCCATCTCAATGGTTGAGGCAGCCACCTATGGGTTGAAGGTGGATCCTATTAAAAGAAAAGGATCAGTCAAGGTTGGAGAAGAGGAATCTAATGGTATTGGAGAGCTATGGCCATGCACTATAGAGTCTGCTATGAAGGGTAAAATGGCTACAAAGGTTTTACATGAAGCTGGAGATTGCATTTGGCTTGAAACAAGTTGGAATGACCCTATGGACTTTTTGTGAATGCATGCATACATTTCCAAATGTCAAGCAAATGAGGCCATTGTTGAAGAGAAACATAGGCGCGAGAATGGGGATGAAGGTCCTTCAAAGCGGGCCACAAGGAGTGGAGGTAGAAATGACACAGTGACTCCTAGATCACCTTCCCCGCAACAGATGCCTGTCCCCGAAGTGCCTATGCAACAAGCCTCTAAACAAAAGAAGAAGGATGCAACAAAATCCAAAGCAAAGGGTCCGGCCTACAAACTCCAATCCGATATAGAGGCAGCAACGGATCTCAAAAAGGTTTTGGAAGAGAGGATTCTAAACAGTAAGGTGGAATTTACCTTGGGTGAGGTCCTTGGTATAGCAAAGCGATAGTTCCACGAAGAAATAATTGATATCATAAAGAGGAAGTGGCAGTATCTTACTGAATCTATCCATGTACTGGGTGAAGAAGAGACTTTAAATGCACAGGGAGTACATGTCTATGGCAAACAAGGTGATGAAACTATTGTTGGATGCTACAAGTCTAGGGGAGGAGTAAAACAGATTCACTTTTTGGATGATGAAGATGAAGTGGAGACCACTCAAAAGAGTTACTACTTGAAAATCCACTGGGTAAGAGCAACTACTGAGACCTTGGTAAAAGTGGGAGACTTGGAAGAGCCATACATTGCATTGTTAGATCATGGATCAAAAATTAACCTCATGTCAAAGAGTCTTTATCAAAAAGGAAAATGGCCAATTGGTATAAATCATGGATGGATGATTCGTGCAACAAATAACTCATCAGGGGAGCTGTACGAAGCTTGTCCAAATGTTAAGGTGACTATAGGGGATGTGAAATATGATCAAAATTTCTTTGTGCAGAAGATGTCTACATAGCCTCTTATCCTTGGGCAACTATACATCACTGCTACTCGTATGGAAACCAGGGTGATGGATGATGGGTCAGCTTATGCAAGAATAAGGAGCAGGGATGGAAAGCGTGCAATACAGTTCCTTACTGCTTGTGTGGACCATGAAGGGAACCGTGAAAGTCTTAGAGAGCAACACTTGCCAAAGACAAACAAAGAATTTAAGGACTACAGGGATATGAGGGGCTTTGGCCATGTACCCTTGTAGAGCGGGATTGCAGTGGTACAAGAAGAGAAAGGTTCTCGCATGATGTATATGCAAAGGAAACATTTTCTACAGGTTTTGTAGCATTATCAGAGTATGGATCTATTGATTTTACAGAGTGTGAGGACTTAAAGCGGGGTGAACGACAACATGTAAATAGTGTACAAAGAGGTTTGAAGATGGATGGTTTGCTAGAAGATGATGAATGCATTGTAGGTGTGTTTGATGAGTGTTCGTTTGTGGATACTATGCAAGATTTGGAGTCTTGAGTGGATTGCAATTTTCATATGGGAAGTGAGGTCGTGAAAGTATGCTCAATAGAAATGTACAAAGGCATTGAGGATTTCAAAAATGCTCAAAGTGTTGATGCACAAGTGGAGACCAATTATAAGTCTGTGGCAAAGAAAGTGAAACCAGTGGCATTACCTCTACCAAAAGATTGCACAAATAAGATGGAACAAGCTGCTTTGCAACCTAGCCTTCGTGACCCAAGCAAGATTGGACACAAGTTCACACAGGATTCTTTGAAGGAGTTAAAGGTTGGTTGCGAGGACAGTTTGACAAAAACTGAAAAGATATGCTTTGAAGACATGCTTGCCAAACACGGAAAAGCTTTTGCATTTGAGCCTTATGAGATAGGGTGTGTTGATCCATCCATTGTTGCTCCTATGGTGATCTTCACTATCCCTCATGTACCTTGGAACTTGAGGCCTATTCTTGTTCCAAAGGCTCATTTGCCAAAACTCATCGAGTTGCTTAATGAAAAGATTAAGATGGGTATTTTGGAGCCTTCTTATGCTCCATATTCGAATAGGTGGTTCACAGTTCCGAAGAAAAATGATTCTTTACGCTTTATTTAGGATATGCAACCTGTAAATAAGGTGACAATCAGAAATGTAGGTATAGGGCCAATTGTCGATGAGTTTGCAGAGGCATTTGCAGGAAGGGCAATATATTCTATGGGAGATTTGTACTCAGGGTATGATTAGTTCCAACTAGCGATGGAAAGCAGGGACCTCACTACCATGAGGACACCCCTGGGTTTAGTAAGGATGTGAACCTTACCTTAGGGGGCAACTAATTCAGTTGCGCATATGATGAATGGTATGAACAAAGTCCTGCGTGACTTCATACCTCAAACTACAATGCCTTTCCTTGATGATGTGCCAATCAAAGGATGTGATGTAATTGATATAGATATGGCTTGGACTTGAGGGGGTGCCGCAAGTATGTGGCAAACCATATCAATGATTGTGATAATATCTTGTCAAGGTTGGAAGAGGTGAACCTTACCTTGTCTGGCCAAAAGTCAGTGTTTGGTGTGAATGAAGTTCTTATTGTGGGATAGACGTGCGGGCCATATGGTAGAAGGCCTTGTCCTGCAAAGATTGATGTAATTCAGAGAATGAAAGAGAAATGTTTAAATGTCACTGAGGTTCGAAGGTTCTTGGGTGCATGCGTGCTTTATGTTATCTGGATTCCACATTATGCACATGTAGCAGAGCCTTTGTATCAACTTTTGAGAAAGAACCAAAAGTTTCAATGGGAAGAAATGCATACACATGCCATAAGTAAATTAAATAAGTTGCTGCTTATGTCTCCAACTTTGAGGAAAGCAAACTATGAATGTGGAAGATATGTAATTGTGACAGTGGATACTAGCCCCACAGGAATTGGATGGGCGGTTGGGCAAGATGATAATGATGGCAAGCGATATGTGGTGAGGTTTGGAGCAAAAGTCCTAAGTGCTCGTCAACGCAGCTATCCACAGGTAAAAAGAGAGTTATGGGGAGTAGTCACAGCTTTGAAATGTGACAAAGAGTATTTGATAGGAGCAAATGTAATAGTGGAGACTGATTGTCTACCCCTTCTTGAAATGATAACAAGTTGATCAACTCCCGACATTGCTATGTTGAGATGGATTGGCTACATAAAGTCCTTGAATCCAGAATTAAGCATATTGCAGGGAAAGATAATCCAGATGCAGATATGCTTTCAAGAGCAAGGTATGAAAAAGAAGAAGACATGGTTGTCAAGGGCGATGATGTAGGCACACAGTTCTATAGTATCTCTCGTGCCAAGGGCAATCATGTTTGTTTGTCAAATGAACTTGAGTCATTTACAGAGGACCTATATCAAGGTGATTGGTTGCTCATTGGACGCTATCTGAGCACTTTGACAAGGCAAGAAGGGTGGACTGATCAAGAGTTCAAAAGGATACGGAGAAAGGCCTATGGATACTTTTTGAAAGATGTGTACTTATGGAAGTGTCCAAAACAAAGAAATGGAATGCCCATGAGAGTGGTTAATGATAAGGACGCTCAAAATGAGCTTATGAAAAAGTTTCATGAGAGTCTTTATGCTGGACACAGAGGTGTATAGGCCACCTTTACTAAAATGAAAGAGAGGTATTGGTGGAAAGGTATGTATAAAGATGTATCTCACTTTGTGGAATCATGTGAAACCTGTCAAATGTATTAAAATGTACGTCATCGTGATGGGTTGCACCCTACTTACCCATTGGCCATGCACTATAAGTGGGTAGTAGATCTGGTTACAATGCCATTGGTCTTATGGCAAATGAGATACATAGTGCTTGCACGAGAAGATTTAACCAACCAAGTTGAAGGTCGTGCTCTAAGAACGAAAAGCACAGAAGGGGTATGTAAGTTCCTCTTGCATGATGTAATTAGCCGTTATGATTGTGTTGGGAAAATAAGAGCGGATAGGGGTGAGTTGGATGCTGACAAAGCAAGGGAGTTTTTCTCTAGATTGGGCATTAAACTTGCTCTCACTACTACATATAATCCTGAGGGAAACGAAAAATTGGAGCATGGGCATCCTCCTATTATTAAAGCTTTGGCTAAGGCCTACAAAGGTAAAATGGGAGAGTGGCCTAGGTTATTGCCTTATGCTTTATGGGCTGATTGTACAACTCATAGCTCAGTTACTGGTTATATGCCTTTTGAGTTGATCTATGGTTAGAAACCTATAATGCCAATTAAGGATGTAATTCCCACATGGAATGTATTGCCTTGGGAAGATTGAATGAGTAGGGAAGACCTTCTTGCTTTGCACATAAACTAGCTAGAAAGAAGGCCCCAAGATATTGAGATTGCAATAGCACAATTGAAAGATGCAAGGTTAAAGAATAAGGACAAATTTGATAAGAGGCATAGGCTCATATCTAAAGCTATTGAGGAAGGTGATTGGGTGTTGGTGTATGACAGTAGTCTTGAAAACCAACATTCAACAATAAGAAAGCTTTCAAAGAGATGGTTTGGTCCTTATGTGGTTTAGCATGTACATGGGAATGCGACTTATACCTTGCATGAATTAGATGGGACAAAAATGAAGATTCCCATCGCAGGAAAAGAATCAAGTTATCCAAAAGAAGAGGTGATATAGATCCCTTAGATTCACAGGGAAGTCATAATGAAGGCTCTGATGAAAATGTTATGGATGTGGATGAAGAACAAGAGGATGATGCACTAGATTTTGTTGCAAGCGATGATGGAATCGACATGTATGTGGACTTAAATGAAGACCGAACCTGCAAAAGATATCTGTGGCACATGCCAGAGGATGTGCAGATTTAGAGGGGGTGGATGTCTTGCCATGGCACGTTCATAATGTGAAATCAAAATTTCTACCTCACTCTTAATGTTTATTATGTGTGGGACCAAATGCTACAATGTACATAGTGTTATATGCGAAAATGAATGTCACGGTTGCAGTCGTGTACATACCTTGCCGGGAGGGCGAGGCCCTACATGTGGTGCCATGGAATTCTTTTTCACATAAATATATGCCTAACTTTCTTTAGGAACATACAAATAAGTGTTTCGAAGTGTCGTTTTGCCTAGAAAGTTCAATGCGTGCAATCTCGGCCAAAAATAGTAGGTTTCGTGCGCTGGCGTAAAAGACGTGTCCAAAGTGCTTACCAAGTATGAAAATGAGGTTCAACATGAAATTTGATCCCAATGGGATTTTTCCACAATTTTAGGGATTTTTCCCAGCTCGTTTGGGCTTTTTACGATTTTTGGGCAAAAAAAGGCTAAAAATGGCCTTAAAATGATCAAAAATAGCCTACAAATAGCTCAAAATGCCACATCAACGATAGTGGCGTTATTTCTCAAGTTGTGTGGGAAATGTTAGAGCCAATAATGAGCTCATTTGGGCATATGAGCAAGGAGATACAGCCATTCCTTTACAGGGTGCTAGTGCCGTCCCATGCTGCTTCCACTACATGGTTGAGGCTGTGAGGCCTCCAATTAGGGTTTTCCCTCCTCAAATAACTACTTGGGATTCTCTAATGAAGTATTGAAGCTTCCATGAAATGGTCACGACGAAGAATCGAAGCGTATATTTAGGGGTTTTAACAGGTCTAATGAGCACTGCATCTGTGCAATTGGGAGAGAGGCTAAAGCTAATCTTCACACACACAAGAGTTTTAAGTTAATATTGGTTCTTTTTCAAACTGGAGCTTTTATGGTTGGAGTGTTGTTCTTTTTTAGTGTGTTTTTAGCTTCAAATCATCTACTCCTTGCTTGATTTTGCTACGAATCCTCACAGTCAGAGGCCCGACGCTTTCCTAGTTGCACCGCGCACTTCTTGACAGCGTACTGACTGTAACTCCTTCCTCTAGCTCAACCTTCTTGAATACCACCCGCTTGCCCTCATAGAGATGGCCAAACAACAGTGTATTCCTGCCAATACAAGTTTCAGGTCCCACCTATAACAAATCAAGATTCAAAGCATACAATGTGTCCATGTACACTCCTTGCATGCTTATGCAAGCTCCCATGCAGTTGAAGTACAACACACAAAAGAGAGAGCCCTTTGCCAGCTCTAGGAAGCTCATACATGCCCATCATATGGACAAACTGCCGAATGGTATCAAACAGAGTTCTAAAGCCCCATAGCTCATAAGAGGATTGCGACTCTGTCCATCTAATCAAAACCCATCTGCAGATGATGCTTGTGAGCGACATGAGGAGGCCGAAGATGGTGTAAGCTACTGGTAATAGAGCAACCACCACCTCTGTCCCTTTCCTTGATGCCACAAAACCTAAAAGGAGTAGACACGGATACATCGTGCCCACTAGCAAGGTGATGGGAACTAAGACTTGAAGCAAGGGCTATATTACCCGAATAGATGCTAGGTTCAAGAGGCTGGGTCTAAATAATGGACTCTATGCACATGTGGCGCGACCGGTAACCGAGGGCGCCCGCCCATACACATAAAAGAAAACCAACCAACCCCCCCCCCCCCGGTGTAGCCAATAAAATGTGTTTGATATATAACCGTTTGCAGAAGGTGTTTGGTTATCGACATACATTGGCTTGGTGGTTGAGCATCCGTGTTTGATAGTGCCCGCTTGGGTTCAAACCCCCGCTTGTTTGAGCACCTTTTTGGCCTAAGAATGGGCTCCCACTTGTTGCCTTGAAAGTTTTCTAAGGCATGGAAAATGACCGGGAGCATAACATGTGGCGGATTGTGGCGTGTGCCACATGTGCATAGAGTCCGTTTTTTAGACTAAGCCGGTTTTTTAGGAAGCTATGCTCGCCTGCAATTTCACTTTCAAAGAGCCCAAACTAAAAGTTGGGGTTCCTCTTTTATCTGGAAGGTCCTTTTGGAAAGTTGCATCTGCATGATTCTGGGTTTCTTGCACCCAACCATTTGGAGTTGGGAAATTTTGTCCATTAAGCTGCTGCATTTTGCACACCGACATAGATGCTGTCCTTTTTCCACATGCTACCCTTTGGTGCAGCTGAGATGGCTCCAAGAAGTACTCGCTCTAGGAAGTATCACACTATGAGCATCTGCAACACTCTGGGCTCCTAGTCTCAAGTCAGCACACGCTGCCTCCTTGGTGCATCATGCTGGTGATAATCTTGGCAAAATTGCCCAAGTGGCATTTGGCATTCAAATTCAAAAGGTTCGGGTCAGTGAGAGGATTCACCCCTGCTTCTCATATATATGCAAAGAGCCTCAGTTCTTGACAAAAACATTGCGAACTTGGTATGTGCAGAGGTTATAAGTCGATGGGCCAACCAAAGACAAAATCCCGCATTGGAGCTAGGAGAAAGGTCTTTGTTGGGCTTCCATTAACCAACTCAGCACCACTTCAACACACAAGTGAGAGTGCACAAAACGACACCGTAGAGTGCGTAAGTCCCTATGAAGCAAGTTGTCAGGGAAAGGAATTCTCTTTTGTCAATTACCTCTGCCATGAGTTTGAATAATGTACTTAGGTAATCTTGGTACGTTAGGAGCGGAATCAACATTGTTAGATGCCATGGTAGGACTGCAGCTAATGGCAATGCAATGTAAACACATTTCGATTCCAAGAAAAACTTTTGGGGAAGCTGGAAAAACATTGATTCTAACCATATAAAAAGAGGATATGCAAGCAGTGCTGAGATGGTCAGTACAAGGTTTACAAGGTACAGTCCCAAGAAATGTCGAATGGATGGAGAGAACAAAAACAGTAAGCGCCTTGGCTGAAGGTCCTGTAACACATAAAAACTCCATTGAAGGACATCTTCACCACATTCATCAAAAGTGCACTACATTAATGAATGCATACTAAAAAAAATATCAACTTGCTCCACACCTGCATTGCAGATACATCCGAAGTTTTTCCCTTTGTCTTGCGTAGAGGCTCGGTGATTTTCCCAGATGGAATGTGTAACCCAAGACTGGCAAAAGAGTAGGGTCCCATCCATGCCCCCCTTCCCACAGAAAGAGGAGAAAACCATACATTACCCTTTGAGACCTGGTGAGCTCGTATGGTAGCACCTTCAGTCACAGTGACTCTATCGCCAATCGTAACCAAAGCCGTCTCACTAATATCTGTTGTATCCAAAAAAACGTCCTCACCAACTTCAGCACCTAAGGCCCAATACCACCATGCAAGGTATATAGTGCCCTTAAGGTCACTTGCTACTGATGTTGTTGCAAAGTCTTGAAGCCTATACAAAGTCCACCATTTCACAAACCGCACTGTCCAAAGTGGCATGCAGTTTTTTCGGGCATAATTTGGATGCAAGAATGGTACTGCAAGCAAAGAAATTGCTAGGCCAAGTAATACAGTATAAGCAATGCTAGCTAGCGGAAGCACCAATACCAAGAGCCATCTCGTTGTAATTGTCCTGGCCAAGTTTTTGAATACATAGCACACAACCATTCCTGGTATTAGAAGGATTCCAAATGCATATAAGATCCCTATAAGCTGCAAAATGGTGATGATAACTTGTCTCAGACAAGCGGGATACATATAAGATGATACACTTTCAACAGTTGATGTTGCGTCTCTGATATTGCTTTTCTTAAGACCTCCAGAATGTTGCAGCTCATGTGGCTTAGTCGTGTATGGTGGAAAAAATTGGTTCATGTTTTCTTGCTTAGAATCGACGGCATTAGGGCTGCCAGCTTTGATGCTGCACAACAGGGCCACAACATTGTCATAGAGCTCTGCAAGAGAGCCTGCCATGTAGATATCAATAGCTGCTACTTGAACTCCCAAGAACTCTGACAGCTTTTGTGCAGCCTAGACTACAACAGTGGAATGGAGACTGTATGAAGTCAAGCTGTCAAAAGGGGAAATGGAAGAGGTGTGAAAACCTGTTTTTTCAGCCACAAGTTTCGTAAGAAAGCTTAGAATGTCATCCTTGGTTTTCCACGTTGCCACAACTACTGGACTAGAATCGGCTGACTACAGTGCCGATGGTAAAGAGGTAGATTGGTTTAGGGCTACAACATTGTCACAGAGCTCTGCAAGAGAGCCTGCATTGTAGATATCAATAGCTGCTACTTGAACACCCAAGAACTCTAAGAGCTTTTGCACTGCCCAGACTACAACAGTGGAATGGAGACTGTACGAAGTGAAGCTGTCAGAAGGGGAAATGGAAAAGGTGTGTAAACCTGTTCTTTCAGCCACAAGTTTCATAAGAAAGCTTCGAATTTCATCCTTGGATTTCCATGTTGCTTCAGCTACCAGACTAGTATCAGCCGACCGGAGTGCCGATTGTGAAGAGGTAGATTGGTTTGCAATGTAGGCAAAATTAGCCACTACTTGCAACTGTTCATTACAAAATTGCTTCATGCATTCAAACCGATGTAATTTACCTGAAGTTGTTTTGCTTATAGTGTGAGGTTTAATGAAGGTAATGTAAGCAAGCTCTACCCCATGCTCTTCGACAACCGCAGCCTTGATATCATCCATTAGCTTTCTATCAACCAAACAGCCATTTCTGACCTCGGCCACCACTACTACTCCTACACCATCGGAGGAGTCGGGGGATTTTATTCCCTTGACTTCTAGACTCTCTTTTGGGACCCCCAATACAACACAGCAGCCTAGTCTTACTAACATGCAAGAATCCTCCACTGGTTTCTCTATATCTACAGGATAAATATTTCTTCCTTGAACAATGATGAGGTCTTTGATGCGTCTTGTTATGAAAAATTTTCCATCAACTACCCTTCCAAGATCTCCAGTTCTGATGTAGTATCTAGAACTTCCTGTTAAAGTGTTCCAGAAAACCTACATAGTTTCTTTGAGGCTGGTCCCAATACCCTTGTCCGTTGCTTGGACTACTGATGCACACCTCCCCCTCTTCTCCTTCTTGCACTTCTTGGCAAGTCTCTGGGTGAACTATGCGAATGTCTATATCCTCTTTGTTGTGGTGGGGCTCCACATAACCACAACACACTTTCCCTACCAGTCCACCAAAATTGGCTAGTGGCTACCCCATGCACACCACACAAACACACAATTTTTTGCCAGGCCGTACCCAGGGGCAATTACCTCTTCTTGAAGCCCAGATGTCATAAGCATTGTCACAAAGTCCTTTAATGTTCTGGATCTGATAGGCTTTGCACTAATCATCAGAAAGTGGACTGAGGACATGTCAATATTGGTGCGAGGTGGATGACGCTGATACCGTCGCACCAACAACTCGAACGCAAAATTAGAACCAGCACTGTGAGTGGCCTTGTAATCGGACATAAGCTGCAGAAAGTCGACACTAGGGCCTCCCCCAACTGTGCAGAAGTGACTGCTGGTAGGAAACTTAGGGTGCAGGAGAGCACGCGCTATAGAAGTGAAGCAGGAGCCTAGTCTGAACCCGACATGCCCCTACTAGATGAACAAAAAAGAGAAATTCTGTGCATGCGGTCCACCTCAAAAAACAAGCCCCTCATGCCAAATTTTGATTGGCCAAAGCCGCTATGGTCGCGGGGACAAATTTCCTCCCTGCCTTAATAACGGTAGTGCCAATAAAGCTCTTTGCACACTAGGTCTCGGACCAAAAGTACCAGTGACCACACCGAGAGTGGTATGACTGTCATGTCACCTGATCAGAGAGTTGCTAAATAATGTCCTTCAAGCTCACAAAAAGCTTTGAACTCACCGAGATTTAGCAACTGTTCTGCATACATCATGGCACCATTTGAAGGCGAGATCCACCAACCCTTTGCGCCTTCAACCATCACAGCCTGCCAAAGTTTTTGATCTGCCTTTGACCAATTAAGAGACGTATTTGGCATACATATCCAAACTACACCTGTTGCAATCTACTTCTAGCATATGCTCAAGCCTTCCACCAGCATCCTTCTTAGTTTCCTATACCTGCTTCTAGCTTCTTAGTGGGTAGACAGTATTTGGCTGCACCACCACCTTCGAGGAATCGCTTCAAGTTACCTTTAGTTTATAGGTTTTGAAAGACATGGCATTTAGTTTTCTAGAGCTTTATGGAAAATCAAATGAAAATGCCAAAGGTCTCTCGCCTTCTTGTTGACAAGCAGGACCTTGTCTTGCTATTATGAATCTTCTACGTATGTGTGAAGGAAGATTCTTGAGAGTGGAAGGCTACAAAAAAGAGCTACAATCAGTCCAACCTCCTCAAGCTATGACCTCTAAAATGGTGAGACATGCTTTCCTTACACATTTTCAACAAGTGAAAGACCTATGAAAGGTATGGCAGTCTATCCAAGACTTGGTATTGAAGGCTAGACCATAGAAGATTTTGTGACGGCATTCAATGTGTTATGGACAAAGTGGTGTACATCTTTGGGGGCTGAAATTCCTCCAGTCATGTTAAAGAAGGGCAGGTTCCTTGCAAGCTTCAGAAGAGGCCTATGCTTGAAGGTGGAGCTCAAGCAGCCAAAGACCTTTGAAGAGGCGGTTGAAAAGCGGAAAAGAATAAAGAGTGGAAGGCACAGTGTCTTAATCAACTTGGAATCAATGTAGAGCCAAAGATTGAAGAGAAAGATGCAGAGCAGCCAAGAGCCCTCATTAGGGAGACAAGCCATGATCAAAAAACTTCTCAAGATATGAATGCCTTTTCCAAGAAGATGCAACAGGTGGAAGGTCTTATGAAGAATATCAACAACATATGATGAGAGGTGGAAGAGGTCAAAGCTATGGATATGGTCGTGGCTATGGAAGCAATGAGGGGTTTGTAGGGGGGTAGAGGAAGAGGCATGACTGGAAAAGGGGATATGTTTCAATGTTGTTGTGGTGAATGGGGTCATAAAAGCCCTCAATGTGAGAAGCCAAAGAAAAGGGGGGTGATATGTTTCCTCTTCCTTCACATATTCCTTCTTGAGCTCAAGGTTATGGTATTGAGATTAAAGGGAAAGTAGGACCAAGTGGTTTGACAGTTGAAGAGAAGGGCAAGACAAAGGTGGTAGTCATAATCCGTTTAGAGAAGAATGAGGATGATTCAAGAGCTATGTTCATGCCTGTGGGTAAGAGGGCTACAAGAAATCATGACATGAGCGATGCAAGTCCCAAACTTAAAAGAGGGAAACATGCTGAAACATGTGCAGGTAAAGAGAAGAAGAAGAGAAAACCCAAGCAACATTACAATGCATCCGGAATCCCTTTAGGAGAAGGGAAACCAAATTATAGTTTAAGGCCCGATTTGGTGAGTAGAAAGGCTGATGTTACTTTTGGGAAACTCATGGAGATGTATCCTAAGTTAAAGAGTCAATGTAAGTATGTGGTCAACCCTATGAAGGAGGAGCCTGCTATGGGGTCTGTGAGAGTTCTATCTTTGAATGAGCTACCCAATATATGCCCTACAGTGAATGCATGGCAGAACAAGAAGTGCATTGGAGAGGCTTATATTGATGGAGGTGCCTGCTTTATCACTCAAGCTTGTGTATCAAAGTTGGGACTCAATATGGTGAAGAATTCAGGTTTTCATATAAATCTTGCAAACCAATCAAGGGTGAAATGTTTGGGAGTTATCAAGGACTTGGAGGTGGATGTCTTTGATGTTAAAGCATTGGTCAATTGTCATGTTATGACTACAGGTATTGGTGATTTCCCTCTCATCCTTGGAAGACCATGGTTACTTGCAACCAAAGATGTATAGGATTGGAGACATGATACCATCACTCTTTACACTAGAAGGGGTGATAAAAAGAGGTTTGACATGGCTAGCAAAACAAGAAATATTTGGTTTCTGATTTTGATGAGAATAGTGATGAATAAGAGTATTCAAGTGAACAAGAAGACAATGGAAGATAGCAGTGAAGTGAAAGATAGCAGTGATAGTGATATAGATGTTTCTTTCTTTTCTTGAAGAAGATCATGATGAGAAAGAAAGATTTCTTTGCCTTATGGAGAATGAGGATACCTCTAGTACTTATGAGAAAATTAAAGAGCTGATGCAACCCAAGGTTCAACCTAATGTCAAGCGGGAGCTTATTCAAAGCATGCTATCTCTGAAGTTGACTAGTCATGAGAAGGGTGAGTATTTACACATGATATAACAGTTTCCCATTTATTCATCACTTATTATGAGGAAACTAGAGGATTTAAATGAGAGTAAATCCACATTCAAATCAAGGAAGGAGCTCAGCCCGTATGCGAAAAGCTAAGGAGAATGGGATAGGTACAACTTAATGCTTTAAAGGAAGAGGTAGACAAGCTTCTCAAAGCAGGTTTTATATGTCCTGTGAGTATTGAGGAATGGGTGAGTCTCATTGTTGTCACACCCAAGAAGGATGGGAAATGGAGAATTTGTGTTGATTTTAAGTCTCTAAATGCAGCTATGAAGAAAGATCCATACCCTCTTCCTTTCATGGATAACATATTTAATATATTGCAGGGCATGAGAGGTATAATGTATGTGATAGATTCTCTTGATATTTTCACCTCACCTTGACTTATAAGATCAAAATAAGACCACATTTATCACACCATGTGGATGCTTTTGTTATTGTGTGCTTCCTTTTAGTATTATGAATGGTTGTGCTTGGTACCAAAAGCGCATCAATAAGGCATTTTCTCCATTTCTTGGCAAGTTTATGAAGGATCTTATTGATGAATCTTTTGTTTATATTTCTAGAAAGAATTATTGTGCAAAGCTTGGGATGACATTGAAGCAATATGATGAACGTGTATGTCAACTCAACCCAAAGAAGTGCTTTGACATATGCTCTATGATCCTTTGGGTGGACACGTGCTTGTAAATTCTCAAGGGAGCATAGGTCTTTTGGTCGTGGTTTACTAAGAGTTTTTTTGGTATACCTTTTGGTGTTGAGGTTAAGGTTTAAACACTCTTGGGCTATAAAGCTATAAAAATGTCCCCCTTTTCCTTCTGTCCAATAATGCGCCAACAACGTTGATGTATGTGCATGGGCATATGTATAAAGGGATGTAAATATATGCATTTGGGAGCTTTGCAAAGTGGTTTCAAGTTATTAATAGGATGCGACGTGTACAAATTGTAAATAGTCATACTTGTGTGCCGACAGTCAGACACACGTACATGCATGGACAGGGTGTCCGCACCTTAGATATGGTTTTAGGTGGATTATTTTGGTTCTAGGGTTGCGTTGCCTAATCTACGATGATGCATGCACTGCGGTAGAAGTGGTCAAAAATGGAACGTGGGAATGTGGAAAAGGGATTTGGGTATCAAGGATCAAGCATGAAAAATTTGGTGAATTTTGGAGTCTGTTGGGGTTCTTCTTGTGAAAAATGCCCGTCGAGGATCAAAACAGGGCCAAAAAAGGTGTGAAAAGGCTTCAAATTGCCACATCAATCAGGGTGCCATGAGTGTTCAAGCTGAAGGAAAACCTTTTGAAGCCAATACTCAGCATTTTCACCTCTCTCTGTGTGGGAGGAAGCAAGGTTCCTGCAGGTGGTCTAGTGCAGTCCCGTCACATTCGCGTCCAGTTTTCCAGTGTGTGGAGGAGTGAATGAGAGATTTCTCTCTTCAATTTTTCACTTGGGAGAGTCTATGGAAGTTATGAGGTTTCCATGGATGTGTGTCTTCAAGGAATTAAGGGAAGAAGGTGCGGCTTTCTGCAAGACTATGTGACCCTTTATCAGTGCCATTGGGGTTGGCACTACTCCAAAGAGTCCAACAGAGTGGAGTTTGATGAAGGCTTTGCAATGGTTTGAGAGAGGCCTTTTTTGGTTGGATTTTTTTATGGTTATTCTTGTATATTTGGGTCACCATCAAGTGTGATTTTAAGTTTTTATCAACTCGACTCACCTTGTAGTGTCTATGGGCAGGCAAGGGCTTGTAGGTCGAGGTGTTTGGAGTTTCAATTAAGCTTGTGGGTAGTATTTTCATTGAGATTTTGAGTGGTGGTGAGTGAGGTGAAAAATTAACGGAATACCTTGTGTTGTGTTAAGGTTTTTGGGTGTGTGAGTGTGCGCACGATTCCTTTTGCTCCATCATCCTTTGGCAATCGCGGCTAGGGAGCGAAAATTTACCAGTTGTGCACCCTGGTGAAGCGGTTTTGCTGTGAAGTTCGAACATCATTGAAGAAAAGTGGTGGTTTGGTTGAGGTGCAAGACTTCAAATTTTGTGAAATTACTCAGGCAAGGAAGAAGCAATTTCAAAGGGATGGCGTAGAGTGGCCAGTGTTCACAGGGAAGGAGGATGTGAAGGACTAGATTGCGGACTTCGAGTGGAATACGCTTGGTATGCACATTGTGAATGATGAAGCAAAGCTTCATGTATTTCCTCTTGCTCTCAGAGGAGAAGATTGCAAGTGATGTGAAGGTTTAAAGGAAGACAAAAAGCAAACATAAAAGCAAGTGAAGCAGGCAATTTTTTACAGGTTTGGAAAGAAACTAACCACAACAGAAGCAACGATAAAATTAAGAGGTCTACAGCAAGATGTTCATGCTAACTTTCAAGAGTTTTTGCAACACTTCAAAGGACATTGGGTGCAATTGGAGGCGGCATCCCATGTACCTCTAGGGGATTTCTTTAAAGTGCGTCAATTTATGGATTGTCTCCATCCAAGTGTAAGGGAGAAGGTTGATAAAAAAGAGCTTGCTAAATTTGAAAGAGCTGTGAAAATTTCCGAGGCCAAGAGCAAGAAGATCAAGAGAAGGTGGTAGCAAGGCATGATACATGCTGATCCAGTTGTTGTGCAACCAATGGTCCCTGTGGTGGCAGCGGATGATAGAGTGGAGCAAGTGGTTCAAGGTCCAGATACCGTTACGGCCCGGGTTTTGCATGATCTTGCTGGTTAGTTGCAACAATTAAGAATTAACATAATGAAAAGAAAACAAAGAGAAGAGCGGACATCTCGGAGAGGTAGGGGACGGAGGCTACGAGGTAGATGCTACAATTGCAATGAAGAGGGTCACTATGCCCTTGATTGTCCTGAATCGCCAAGAGAGAGAGGAGGGATGTACCCCCATTAGGAAGAGGATGGGGTCTATGAGGGTATCTTTATTTTCCATGAGATTATGGACATGATTAACACTTTGACGAATAGATACACTCCATGTGTGCAAGAATGCTGGGTTGTAAGAAAGGTGTAAGAGTGGTCAAAGGATGCACTTTTCTCCCCCAAAAAGGGGATGGAAAACATTATGGTTTTTGGCCCTCCATAAGTCCTACATATGATCTCTGATTTGAGTGAAGATTATAGATCTGTAATCTACACACCGAGCTCTTTCCATAGATATGGTTTCTCCCGCTAGATTCTAAACTCGGTTTGGGAGGAAATTTGAAATTCAAATAAACTAGCTGTTTTGCCTGTTTGAATTCAAAAGATGTCCTTTGATTGCTTTCTCAATACGAGAGGTTTGACTCTCTTAAATTGACAAACAAAGAGGCCCTCCTATACCCCATTCTCTTCCTAATTCTTATATGGACGTGGTCGAGGGAGAAAAGAAGAAAATCATCAATAGCGCAACAACAACCGCAACCGTTGCTTGCACATGGAGAAGGCGGAGCTATCAACATCATTACCCTTGAGCATCAAGATGTGGATGTTTTGGACAATAAGAGAGCTACCACCGCAACAACAACCGCAACCATTGCCTGCAAATGGAGAAGGCAGAGCTATCAACATCATTACCCTTGAGCATCAAGATGTGGATGTTTTGGCCAATAAGAGAGCTAGGCATGATAGGGAGAAAGAGACTAGAGAAGAGAGGGAAAAAAGTGCAAGGAAAGGGAAGGCTAAGGTGGAAGACAAACCAGAGAGTAGTAAGAGAGGCGACGAAGAAGGAAAATAGGTCCAAAAGACTACCCCCTTGGACAAGGTGTTGAACACTATGATATTGCCGATGACATACGAAATCAAAAGGCCAATATATCTTTTTGTCAGTTGGTGGCTTTGAATGCTAAATTGAGGAGGCAGTGGACCAAGTGTGTGAGTACGTGGCTTCCTTCCAAAAAGGAAAAGCATCAAAGCATGGTGTCATCCTTGAGGGTTGGTCACCCAGTGGATATGGTGCCAATAGTTAAAGCTATGTTGGGAAAGAAGACCGAAGTGCAAGCATATGTGGAATCTAGTGGTGCCCAATTGTGTGTCATGACCGAGGCTATCATGAAGGAAGCAGGAGTCAAGATGTCAATAAATGCTTCAATCCATATGAGGATGGCCAACCACAAAAAGGCAAGGTGTCTCAGGATAGCTAAAGATATCAAGATAAAAGTCTTGGGGATTGAGTGCTTGGTTGATTGCTATGTGCAAGCGGGTGAAAATGCTTATCCGATCATTTTAGAGAGGCCATGGCTTATAACCCTTGGCGCTAAGTAGGATTGGGACACGGGCTTGATCACCATCCTCGACCAAGAGAAAGGAAGGACCATTGTCTACAACATGAAGACACATGAGATCCATACACAACCCCTATTGGAGATGCAAGATACGGACTCAATAGAAACTACATCATAGGATAGTGATGCTTCGTCTATATCATCAGAAGAAAGTATAGAGGAAGGCTTAATGCAATTATGTCATGATCTATTTGGGATAAGTGTCAAAAAGGAAGCATCAATGCATGATGTAAATGTCAAGGAGGAGAAGGATAATCCAAAAGTGATCGTAGAGCCTGCCAAAGTGAATGTAAGGAGCATGTTAGGAGAGGACTTGACAGAGAAAGACTCAAAAGGAGTATGAAGACATGTTTACAGAGTTTCCAAAGCTATTTGTCACTGAATATACAGAGTTGCAAGGAGCTAAAGGGGTTGAGCATAAAATCAATGTAAAAAAGGTGTCAAGCCAAAGGTTCAAAAGTTTAGGAGGTTGGGGGTCATTCGTGAGAAGGCACTTCATGAAGAGGTCACGAAGCTTTTGGAAGAATATTTCATCTTTCAAGTGGAGGAGTCCAAATGGGTCTCTCCAGTTGTTATTGTGCCCAAGAAGAATGGAAGATTTAGGATATGTGTTGATTTCAAACCTTTGAATGCTTCCACAAAAAGGAAGCATTATCCACTACCCTTTCTGGATGAAACCCTCAATCAGGTTACAGGCCGGTCATGAATGCTATTCAATCATGGATGGATTTTTGTCTACTTTCAAATCTTGATAGCGATTAAAGATCAATTGAAGACAACCTTCATTACTCCTTGGGGTTGTTTTGCCTCCAAAAGAATGCCTTTTGGGTTGGTTAATGCATATGCTACCTTCCAAGGGTGGATGAATAGAGTGTTTGGTCCTTACTCGAGTAAGTTCATTCGAGTTTTCATGGATGAAATTGGATGTTATAGCTCCAAGGTCACAAATTTGGAGAAGCTGAAGTTGAGTTTTGAAAGGCTTCAACAAGAGGGTGGGAAACTCAACCCAAAGAAGTGTAAGTTTGATCATGCCAGAGTCTATTTTCTAGGACATGTGGTTTCTCAAAATGGAATAGAAGCCAACTCAGAGAAAGTCAAGGTATTTTTGCTTATGGATCCGCCAAGCAACATAAAGAATTTGGCATCATTTGTGCATAAGATCAGGTACCTGTCATGTTTTTTCTAGATGCTATGTCAGTATGTGTATCCTCTCCAAAATTGAATCAAACAGTTCAAGGGTTTGAGTGGAATGAAGACATGCAACAGGATTTTGATGGTATCAAGGAGGTATTGTGTGCCTTACCAATAGTGAGTCCTCCCTACTTGCAATCGATTTTCTATGTATCTCTATTAGTGTGGGGTCAATAGCTTTTGGGTCGGTTCTCTTACAAAAGAGGGAAGGAACTTCAAACCAATTTATTTTGAGAACAAGATGAAGAATGTAAGCAAGTTCTCCTACACAAAAATGGAATAGTGGGTCTTTGCCTTGGTTCTTGCTTGTCGCAGGTTCAGAACCTATTTGTTGCCCCAAAAGTTCTATGTGCTCGCGACATCAAACCTTTTGCCGGATGTAGTACAACATTTGAAGCCTAGCAAGTGCATCTTAAAGTGGACTTTGGAGCTTCAAGAGTATGAGTTTGAGTTTAAAGTGGATCATTCCGTTAAAGCTCACCCGATGGACATAGTGGTACACAAGGGAGGGGAGATTCCATCTTATTCAAGGGTTGACAAGGATGATCATGAAGAGGATGATGTTTGATGGTGCATACATGAAAGTTCTTCAAAAGGCAAGTGGTGGGGTAGTCATTAAGAACCCAAAATACAATGTAATCTTTTCTAGAGCTTACGATCTTGATGAAGCTGAAAGCAACAATGAGGCCAAGTATCTCACGCTTTTCCTTGGGTTGAAGCAGTGTGTTGAGTTTGGATTGAAGAGGGTCATTGCAAAAGGGGATGCATTGCTAGTCATGAATCAATTGTTTGGTTTGTGGAATGTTAAGAAAGACACTTTGAAGAAGTGGTTCCCTGGAATCTAGAAGCTTTTGCATGAGTTTGAGAAGATACAGTTTAAGCATGTTCCTTGTGAGCAAATAAAGAAGCTAATGAGTTGGCTAGGGACAAGCTAGATGCCTTGGTAGCTCCTTTAAAGGTCAAGGAAGCCTCAAGTATGCAGGAAGGGAATCATTGCAAGATGTAGAAGTATTTCTTGATAAAGGTCAATGTCCAGAGGACATGTCAAAGGTTCACCATAAGAGAATAGTTGCAAAAGCAAGAAACTACACATTGGTAGGTGAGGATCTCATGCTTTATGGCAAGGATAGCATTTTGAGAAATGTGCCGTACAAAGAAGAAATAGGCTTGGTTTTGGAGCACTGCCATGAAGAAACACGTCATCAAGGCAAGGATTAGGTTGTCTTCATATTTTGAGAGAAGAATATTGTTGGCCTTCTATGATGAGAGATGCTTATTTTTGGTGTAAGTCATGCCATGAATGCCAAGTGTTTGCAAACCAAAAGCTTTTGACTGAGCCTCAAAAATCTATAATGTCTTTTGATGCGTTTGCAAAATGGGGGGTGGATGATGTAGATCCAATGCCAAGGACCAACAATGGCAAAAGGTATATCCTTGTGGCCATGGACTATTTGACAAAATGTGTGGAGGCAAGAGTGGTAAAAGATGAAACATCAGGAAGAGTGGCCTCTTTTTTGTATTGACAGGTGTGTTACATGTTTGGAGCTCCCCTGGTTATCATTTTTTATCATGGACCGGGGTTTAGGGAAAACTTTTTGCTGCTCTCATGCAGAAATTGAAAATTCAGCATAGGCATTCTTCTCCTTACTACCCACAATGCAATGGGCTAGTTGAAAACGGCAATGGTCAAATTGTGAAGATTCTATCAAAGTATGCTAGAGAGCATCCTAAAGAGTGGGACTTGGGCTTGGAAAAGTGTTTGTGGGCTTATAGAACTTCATATAGGGTGTCGACACAGTTTACACCATATGATCTTGTTTATGGATAAAAAGCTCTTATGCCCATACAAGTGTAGTTGGATGCCTTGAAGTTGTTGTGCAGAATGCAAGGTGTGCATAATGACAAGCTGCAGGAAATAATTCTTTCTCTAAAGTTGTTGCGAATGAATAGAGAGAAAGCCAATGATTATTATCTTCCATAAGCAGAGACAAGGATGGAGAAAATGAATAAGAGGCTGCCAGAGAAAGAGATTAAAGAGGGAGATCTGGTGATGAAGTATGACTCTCGCTTGGATTTCACTTTTCAGAAGAAGTTGAGGGACAAATGGTTGGGTCCATACAAAGTGAAGCATGCATTTTCTAATGGCACATATGAGTTGGAAAAATTGTGTAATGAACGTTTGTGCTACAGAATAAATTGTTATAGATTGAAGAAATATTTTACAAGGGATGTGGTTCTAGATGTGAAGAGTCTCTTGGTTGAGCATAAATGCTCTACCTAGAGGGTGGGCAATGATGGTAGACCACTTTTGGCATGTACAAAGTAGCGTGTATATGCATGGGCATATGTATAAAGGGATGTAAATACATGCATTTGGGAGCTTTGCAAAGTGGTTTCAAGTTTTAAAAAATATGCAACGTGTACAAATTGAAAATAGTCAAGCTTGCATGACGACAGTCAGACACAGGTACATGCATGGACATGGTGTTGGCACCTTAGATATGGTTCCAGGTGGCTTATTTTGGTTCTAGGGAATGTGTTTGAGATTTCTAGAATGTAAATAATGCAAGTGGAAGATGCGGGCATCCTCGACCCGCCCGAGAAGGTTGACACACGTGGTAACTATATATTTATGTTGCCTAATCTGCAGTGATGCATGCACCACCCTAGAAGTGATCAAAAATGAAATGTGGGGATGTGGGAAAGGGATTTGGGTATCAAGGATAAAGCGTGGAAAATTTGGTGAATTTTGGAGTCTTTTTGGGTTTTTCCCGTGAAAAATGCTCGTCTGAGGTCAAAACCGGGCCAAAAAGGACAAAAAATGGTCAAAAAGGTGTGAAAAGGCTTCAGATTGCCACATCAGTCACGATGCCCTGAATGTTCAAGATGAAGAAAAACTTTTGAAGCCAATACTCAGCACTTTCACCTCTCTGTGTGTGGGAGGAAGTAGGGTTCCTACAGGTGGTCTAGTGCAATCTAGTCGCCTTCGCGTCCTGTTTTCGAGTGTGTGGAGGAGTGAATGAGAGCTTTCTCTCTTCAATTTTTTACTTGAGAGAGTCTATGGAAGTTTTGAGGTTTCCATGTATGTGTGTGTGCAAGGAATTGATGGAAGAAGGTGCGGATTTTTGCAAGACTATGTGACCCTGTATCGGTACCATTGGGGTTGGCGCTACTCCAAAGAGTCCAACAGAGTGGAGTTTGATGAAGGCTTTGCAATGGTTTGAGAGAGGCCTTTTTTGGCTGGATGTTTTGATTTGTTTATGGTTATTCTTGTATATTTGGGTCACCATCAAGTGTGATCTTAAGTGTTTATAAACTTTACTCACCTTGTAGTGTCTACGGGCAGGCAAGGGCTTGTAGGTGGAGGTGTTTGGGGTTTGAATTAAGCTTGTGGGGAGTATTTTTATTGAGATTTTGAGTGGTGGTGAGTGAGGCAAGAAATTAAGTGAATTTCTTGTATTGTGTTAAGGTTTTGGGGTGTGTGAGTGTGTGCACGATGTCTTTTGCTCCATCAATGTCTATGACCTTCCAGGTGACATTTCAATTGCATGCAACTCTTGACACTTAGGAGAATATAATAGGTACATTTGAAATCGAAAAAGTTGACCTGTATCAAGATCATCCATGAGAAAATTGCATTCTTTTTGGGTGTTGCATTACAAGTTCGGTGTACCAGTTATGTTCTATATGGTCGTAGCAAGTTGCCTATGAAGTTTGCAGTCAATCGGAACTGATTTTCTCAAGGATTTTCAAGTGGGTAGAGTGGATGTTGAGTGTCATGGTGGAGTGTGTTGTGTTTAGACAAGAGCTTGACAACCTCTTGGCATGCCTCAATGCCCTAGTTGAGTCACTTGCTTCCCAGGATTGACATTTTATCTTTGTTTCGTCTCTTTTAGAGATGTGATAGGTGTTGACCCTTGTGGGACCTGCTAGACATTGGCACCATTGTCGAGAACGAGTACCTAGACTAGAGTGAACATAGTAGAGTCCGATAGAGTAGTCTTAAGTAGAATCTTAGGTCATATAGGTTTGAAAAGGAGACCATGGTTTCCATGGTCTTTGTTTCACGTGTGATTGTGGTGAGTTTCTTGCTAAAAATGTATTGGACATTTAGGATTAGTATTTTAGATAGGGTTGGAGCTTAGTTTAAGACTTCATTGACTGGTAGAGTGGTAAAGCTTGCACTAGGCAAGAAAAATGCATGAAAATGGAAAACATTTCAGAGTTAGCTAGGGAGTGTAGGTCAAGCATTTTGAACCTATTTTTCTTTTGTTTTAGGAGTAGTGTAAGTAAGTAAGGGAGGGAGAAAATTGAAAACCTTAGCTAGATTAGGTTTGAAAATCCCATATTGGTATTAGAGGAAGTCCCTAGGCATTAGGGCCAAAAACGGCTCAAAAAGGGCTGTGTAAGGAATTGGCTAACTTGCTAATTAGCAGAGCCGTTGACAGTCAAAACGACTTCAAATTTGGCCATTTTGGTTATTTAAATCATATATATGCTATTTAAAGTATATCTAGGTACATATCTCTAAATATTCAAAAATATATCATTTTCAAACCATTCGTTTGTGGCTCACCTCAAACTTTGTTCTCATTCACTTGAGTTGGCAGCAAATAGCTGTTTCCACTTTTGAATGATTCAATCCCTCCTTTTTATCTCTTATTCTCTTATAGCCTTGAAGAGTGCTCTACTCACTCTCACAAGCTTTATCTCTTCTCTTCTAAGCTTTCTCTCTTCTCTTATAATGCTAAAAGCTATGCTACTACGTTATCTCCATTATACTTTTTGTGTGCTCTTCACTACTTACAATGAGTAATAAATCTTCCATTAGTGATGATTGCAAGTTTAAGTTGAACATTACACTCAACCAAGAATATGCTACTATGCGGAGAGTCTATCAAAGACAAGTTACAAATGCAAATGAAGCACAACAACTTTGCAATGAGGGGAAGAAGCACATTGACCTATGGACATATGGGAGCTTGTATCCATTGGATCCCAGCACTAAAAGGTGTCCATCTTTTCACACACCTCATGATTTGATGATGCTTGTTGGAGATGGGATTGATGGCCTACTAGGATATAGTTCTAGGCTATCTCAATTACACATTAATCATACACATTACATTCAGTACCTCCAAACTTCTTTGTCTTAGAATGCAACAAGAATGTTAAAACTTGAAAACCAAATAGCCTCTTTAAAACAAGAAAATCATAAACTGCAGAACCTAAATGGAACTCCAATAGGATTAAGAGCACAAGTAAAACGAATGAGAGATGTAGTAAACTTGACAAATTTGGACAAAGAAAAAAACATCACTAGAGAACATGTGACCAACCTCTTAGGATTTGATATGTCCAATGCTCAGGAAAGAGTGACATTTTGAAACTTCTCAAAAATCAAAGCCAAAAATAAATTGGTATTTCAAAATTTACTGAAAGATATGGATTTATTGGTCCAACCTTCTCAAATGCAAGAAGTTTGTGATACATTGGGAGTGAGTAGAAGGGGTTATAGGGACATCTCTAAAACGTGGTTCCAAGTCCTTAAGTGTTACAAGATTAAAGATTTTGGGTTGCCTAGGCCTCACAATGTTGGGAAAGTAAGGACTCTATTCAATGATGAAATACACAAACATTTTGGAGAATACTATGATATAGAGGGAACAATGCCATACAAAAAAATCAAGGTCAAAAGGTCAAAAGTAGACCAAATGGAGCCAACAAACGCATGGAAGTGTGGAAGAAGCTTGACAATTTTTTGAAAGTCTTGAGACAAAAAGTTAGCTTAACTACTTATGCAAATGACTTTAATAAGGCAATAAAGATTTTAATAACTGCTATCACAAATTCTAGGGGAAGAAAAGACATCACATACTACTTGGTGAGTGTTCAGTTACTTCTTGAAGTCTGGATAGTTTTTTACATTGCATCCTATGAGTTCAACTAACAAATTTTTAAATATTTTTTAGCATATTCTCTACCTGCATGGACCATATTTTGCAAAACAAGGATCCCTTGCAGCATGGAATACTCAAGGAATGGAAAAATTTCACTATCAATCAAGGACTTTATTTTAGATGTACGAGAAAGGGAGGGGGGAAAACAAGAAGCAATGCAGTAAAGGAATTATTTAATTGGTTCTATAGGAGGAGATCAAACAACCATGTTGCTCAACCACAAATGGTGACTTATGCTTCACTTTGAAACTTTTACAAAGGATGAGATCAAACAACCATGTTGCTCAACCACAAATGGTGACTTATGCTTCACTTTGAAACTTTGTACCTCTTTCTAAAAAGATCCAAAGTTTAAAAGAAAATCTTTGCACAAAATATTTTCAATTTTATATTAATTTTTGATTCTTTTGGTATCTGGGCATGTCACCCCTACATCTCAAAATCTTTCTTCATCTATAGCCCCCAAGGAGGTTGACATTTGTCTCCTCAGTTATAGCTGCATAGCTAAAGTAGCAGAGAAAATATCCCACACTTGATGTATTGAATCATGCAGCATACACAAATATTATAAGTGCTACAACTCTCTCAAGTAATAGGACATTGTTTGCATTGGTTTGAAGGGGAGTGTACCCCATAAACTGTGACAATATTTTCAAGGAAAGTATTGGCAACTCAGGATCTTCAAAATACTGTATGTGAAAAGCACAGAAGGTGGCATTATCCAATGTAGGCAAGTGGTTCTTGAGGGAGGAGGAATCCCTTCTGGAAGTTCCCTTTGTTGCTTTCCCTCTAGAGCCTTTAGCTCTCCCAAGAAAATTGTCGTTGTCAAGGAGTTTAATTTGCAAAACAAAAAGTAATAAATAAATAACAAAAATATGAAAAAAAGTATTGTAGGAAGGGAGATCAGGGTGAACCTAAACCTACCTTTTGCAACTCATCCTCAACAATGAATTTTTCTTGAAGGAGATTGTGTGATCTAGCCATCTCTCTTTTGTCAACATCCTTTTCTACCTCCTTTAACTTAAAGTCTCTACCAAAATATTGAATACCAAGCTCAACAAGCTTCTTTTGAAAATCCTCATCTTTAAGAGTAGGTTTGTTATCTTCAACTCTTATCGAATGTCTATAGATCAAGTGGCAAAAACTCCTTTGACTCTTTTTCTATATCAATGAAGTCTTTGGCCACCTCCTCAGAAGCTCCAAAAATGGTTGCAATACTATAGTCCTCCAAGATACTAAGCAGGCATTGAATATGGTGGAGAAGGATATACTCTTTTCCATTGATATAAATGAAGGGAAGACTTGGAATAGTAAGAGAGGCCTAAGATAACTCTACCTCCCCTGTGGGCTCATCAATGATAGGACTAGCTCTAAATTGAGCAACATCAAAATTTGAACTCTCTTGCTCCTTAGCTATAGCTTCAATTTCTTCCTCCTATAGAACTTCAATTTTCTCAAGCTACAAGACTGTGGAAACATTTTTATTTATTCCCTCTTTGTATGCATCTTTCACTATATCTTGACCTTTGCCTTGAATGTCAACTTTAAGGAACAAATAGAAAATAAAGGCAACTTCCTTTGGAACAAGGTTGCAAGGCTTTGAATGGACATGACAAGAAATGGTCAGTGGGAAAACAAAAGAAGACTACTTGGAAAATCTTACTTTGCCTTTGTCAATTGGGTTGGTAGTAAATTCAGTTCGTTGAAAATAACTCTTGCCATCTAATACAAAACACTAAACGTCTGCCTCTTCGAATTCTTTGACCTCCTCTAACGAAAAATATTTCAATTTGTCTAGCATAATTGTAAGATCAGATTTAGGATTGAATATATCATATGACTTTGTGTACACTTCCATGTCACTACCATCCATGACAACAACAAACAACTTCTCAATTGGGCTCTCTTCCAAAATATCCTCTCGACCGTTAGTAATCAAACTCATATTTTTTCTTTGGGGATATGGTATCAAGAAATCAAGAGATAATTTTATAGGAGATGGTATCAAAAGGTCAAACCCAAATGACTTGATATATTATGGAATTAGAATTTACAAGTATAAGAGATTGTGTTGTGCGAGAGAATCAGGGGTGGATGGGGAGGGACATGAGTTGATGGATGGGGAGGGAGAGGAGTTTACGAATGGGGAGGGATAGGAATTGATGCATGAGGTGAAAGTTATGGATGGAAAGAGAGAGAGAGAGAGAGAGAGAGAGAGAGAGAGAGAGAGAGAGAGAGAGAGAGAGAGAGAGAGAGAGAGAGAGAGAGAGAGAGAGAGAGAGAAAGGGGAGATGGTAGTGTTAAGATTTGAAGCCTAAATGGTGTGATAGTAGTCTTAAAAAGCTTGTGCAAGTATACACTATCACATTCTGTGGGACAAGTTTGACAAACACTTTAAGGCATTACAAAGCGATAGGGATGATTGCAAGAAAGACGGTGAACCGTTATCGCTCCCTGTGGGATATTTTGGAGGGTATGGGACGGGAGAGGAAAATGGAAATAAAACTTATATATGCAACCAAAAGTTGACTATTGATGACACATGTCGAGCATGCATGCTTGCCACATGGCAAGCCTCCAACAATCATGTGTATGGATGGTCGGTCATATAAAAACTCCATGGCATGTGCACATTAGTGACCTCACCTACATTTGATCACGTCATTCCAAATTCTCCCTACCCCACATGACATGATAGGCCCTTGCATTGACTGCTGGAACCCCTTCCTATCTTTTTGTCATGGCCTATAATCCTGCTCATTGTGGCTTAATCCCGCAGGGTGCAATAGAGACTACTCCTAGTTGCTCATAAGGTCTCCCCTCGCTTCATTCGGGCAATGTGCATGCACAATTGAAGCTTTTTGTTTGTCCCTTCTAATGTCCCGCATGACACAATCAAATGGGGTCAGCCAAGTTTCAAGTACAAGTCATCGCTTCGTTTGGGCATATTTTTCTACATCTTGCGACATATTCTTGCATGACGCAATACAAGAGGGTCTAAAAACTTTAGAGCATACCTCATTGCTCCATTCGGGAATTCCCGTCTGCCATCCCACGACTTATTTCTATCATCCCAGATGGCACAATACGACATGCTCGAGAAAGTTTGAAGCACATCCTATTGCTTCGTTCAAGCATTCTCATCGGCTATCACACATATACCCTTGTTCTTGCAAATATGGCAAGAGCAAAGCAAATTGCTAGAAAAGTTTACAAAGTTCTAGAGGAGTCAAAGAAACATGATGACAACCAAGAGGAATCAATTGTCAAGCTAGAATCAAAGAAAAGTGAGGAGAAGAAGCCAGTTCCAAATCTCATCATCACACAAGCCCATTTCTAGGAAGAGAATATATTATTAAGTGAAACATTTAAGGGAGATAACGAAAGCAGATAAATCTACTTGTCTTCTTATCCCTAGTCTACCCTTCATGAGAGTTTTCAAGGAGATATCAAATAGATTGGTTAGCATGATGAGAATTAGAACTTTTGTTTCAGTAAGGTGGAAATCTCAAGCCTTGATAAGCCTTCAGGAGGCTTTCGAGGATAATAGACTTTATGAATGATAGCTGGCCTATCAAATTTTAAATATTCCTCCTGCCACGCATGCAGTAGAAGAAGTTAGGGGTTGTCATTGAAGATGTTTCACATCCATATGACACAAGAATGGTTAAGGATATCAAAGCAGGCAAGGAGGTTGAGAGAGAGCAAGACATGATATGAGAAGATGCTACCCTTATAGAGCAAGCAAAAATTTTAAGAGCATCCAAATCCCTCCTTTATGAAAAATTTACATGCCAAATGGTTGTGGATGTATCCATGTATGGGGATGATGAGATGTACTGTGACATATTACCTCAAGACACAAGTATGCTTGTAAACCCCAACATCGAGGTTGATGATACTATGCTATTTATCTATCTCAAGTATGTGTTGCCCCTTTGCTAACTATTCGTGCATGCCTACAAGGGCCTCATTGGAAGATGTATTTCCTTTGACTTCAAGTGTCTTGTGAGGGATCTTCCTGAGGCTATGGCTATGAAAGTACCCATACTTGATCCTCTAGAGACACAATGCCTATTTGTAAGGTTTCCAGTTTTTGAAATCTTAAAGGTTGTATAAAGCTTAATCAAACTGATATGATTATTGAAAAATCAATGTAGAATTTTTCGACCATGGCAAATATTGGTATTTTTGGAATCTTAAGCACAACAAACCCTGGGCTAGAAATTTTCAGATTTAAATTCGGACAAAAACTGACCCCGCTAGTCCTTCCGGAAGATTCCATGTAAATTAAATTATTAAGAAAAGTTGAAGAGTTGCACTAATCATTAAAGCATAGAATTTATTAAAGGCCTCCCAGATATTTACAAGATATTTATCCATTGAAGCAAAAAAAGGTCAAAATATAGCATAATTGACATTTTAAAAGCTGGCAGGTAATGGAAAGGTCATCACTGACCTGCCAGGGACTCATTTAGAAACAAGGGGCGCCATCTGGAGCTGGAGGGCTGCTTGAGCTGCAAGCAACTGCTTTTTCCAGCCTGTGAAGAGATTGTGAGTGCCAGAAAACTATAAATAGGACCCCTTGCTTCACAAATTGAGGGGACTCGGAGCCTTGACATGCTCTCTCTCATCTAGAGAGAACGCTACGCAAAAATTACTAGAGATTAAGCTCTAGTCAATTAACCTAAACGGTAATTAGCCTAATCCTTCTTAGTTAGCAAGGCTAGATTAATCTATTTTGTTAATAAATAAGAGATTAGGCCTATGTATACTCATAAACCCTCTCTTAATTAATTATTCTCTACTGATTGTTGTAATTAAGCTTGGTAATGTTTAGCTAATTAATTATCCTATCATATTAGGACTGAAATTAGCCAAATTAACCATGAATTAATAGAAAAATATATTAATTAAGATTAGATTAAGTTGAGGTAATTATCAGAGCTGCATTAGATAGTCATTAAGCTAAGAAAATTATCCTATAATTTTTTGCATAAATTTTCTAATTAATCAAGCAGAATTACACTATTTTTTTGAGAAAATTAAACAAAAAAATTAATAAATTGATTCAAAATGCTTTGAGTTATTTATCAGTGGGTTAATTATATGTTAGGGAACCCGTGATAACTAGGAGAAGCTCAGATAATGAATCTACCTAATTACTTTAGCAAAAATACTATATTTTAAAGACAAATTAAATAGGGGAAATTAGTAAATTGATTTCAAATGCTTTGAGTTATTTATCAGTGGTTATTTATGTGTTAGGAAACTCGTGTTAGTTAGGAGAAGCTCAAATAATTAATTTACCTAATTACTTTAGTAGAAATACTCTATTTTTAAGACAAATTAAATAGGCAAAATTAGTAAATTGATTTCAAATGCTTTGAGTTATTTATTAGTAGTTAACTATATGTTGGGGAACCCTTGATAATTAGGATAAGCTCAGATAATTAATTTACCTAATTACTTTAGTAAAAATACTCTGTTTTAAAGACAAATTAAATAGAGAAAATTAGTAAATTGATTTTAAATGCTTTGAGTTATTTATCAATGGTTAATTATATGTTACAAAACCAGTGATAATTAGGAGAAGCTCAGATAAGTAATTTACCTAATTACTTTAGAAGAAATACTCTGGTTTTAAGACAAATTAAATAGGGGAAATCAGTAAATTGATTTGAAATGCTTTGAGTTATTTATCAGTGGCTAATTATATGTTAGGGAACCCGTGATAATTAGGAGAAGCTCAGATAATTAATTTACCTAATTACTTTAGCAGAAATGCTCTGTTTTTAAGACAAATTAAATAGGGAAAATCAATAAATTGATTTTAAATGCTTTGAACTTTTTATCAGTGGCTAATTATATGTTACGGAACCCGTGATAACTAGGAGAAGCTCAGATAATTAATTTACCTAATTACTTGAGCAGAAATACTTTGTTTTTAAGACAAATTGAATAGGGGAATTTAGTAAATTGATTTCAAATGCTTTGAGTTATTTATTAGTGGTTAATTATGTGTTAGGAAACCTGTGATAATTAGAAGAAGCTCAAATAATTAATTTACTTTATTACTTTAGCAAAAATACTATATTTTTAAGACAAATTAGATAGGGGAAATCAGTAAATTGATTTAAAATGCTTTGAGTTATTTATCAGTGGCTAATTATATGTTAGGGAACTTGTGATAATTAGGAGAAGCTTAGATAATTAATTTAACAAATTACTTTAGTAGAAATACTCTGTTTTTAAGACAAATTAAAGAGAGAAAATTAGTAAATTGATTTCAAATTCTTTGAGTTATTTATTAGTGGTTAATTATATATTAAGGAACCTCTGATAATTAAGAGAAGCTCAGATAAACTTTAGCAAAAATACTATGTTTTTAAGACAAATTAAATAGAGAAAATTAGTAAATTGATTTCAAATGATTTGAGTTATTTATCAGTGGTTAATTATATGTTAGAAAACCCGTGATAACTAGGAGAAGCTCAAATAATTAATTTACCTAATTACTTTATCAGAAATACTCTATTCTTAAGACAAATTAAATAGGGGAAATCAATAAATTGATTTCAAATTCTTTGAGTTATTTATTAGTGGCTAATTATATGTTAGGGAACCCATGATAATTAGGAGAAGCTTAGATAATTAATTTATCTAATTACTTTAGCAAAAATACTATGTTTTTAGGACAAATTAAATAGGAGAAAATAGCAAATGGATTCAAATTGAATTGACTTATTTATTAGAGGTTAATTACATGTTAGGAAACTCGTGATGATTAGGATAATCTCAGATAATTAATTTAAGTAATTACTTTAGCAGAAATACTCTATTTTTAGGACAAATTAAATAGGAAAAATTAACAAATAGATTGAAAATGACTTGAGTTATTTATCTGTGGTTAATTATATGCTAGAAAACTCGTGATAATTATGTGAAGCTCAGAATATTAATTTATCTAATTATCCCAATAAAATTATATTTTTTTAAGGGAAAAATATAGTAAATCAATCCGAAAACCTTTGATATAAATATCAGAGGTAGAACACACCTTGGGGAATCCATGATAAATACCCCAACCTCAGATACATAGTTTAGGTACTTATCTTCAATAAAAGTAACCGATTTTGCGTATAAAATAGACAAGGTAAATTAGTAAATGAATTTACCTAATTACCAAATAAATACCTGAGGTCTAAAATCACTATTCAAGGGTGGTAAAATTAACTCAGCATAAATAGATGGTATAATCAGAAAAATTTACCTAATTTAGACCATAAGTATAGGAGGAAAATGTTATTAATCAAATTTATGAAAATTACTAAAGATAGAACATATTCAATTATAATTTAGGGAGAGTAACCCATTAGCGGATAGAAATTTACAATTTACTAAGGTTAAAATGGAAGATAGACTAAGGAGAAACCTAGTTAAAGGACTTCCAAAATTAAATGGTAACTATGGGAAATTACTTATAGCATAAATAAGTTACAGGAGGAATATCTCATCAAATTGACTATTAAAGATACCTACTTACTCCAAAAATCCTTATTTTTTGGTAAACAAGGAAAAAGAAGATTATTCAATTAAACTTCTAATGGATTAAGTCTTTTTATAAGGCTGCCGACATGGCTCCAAAGAGAACCAAGGGAAATCCTCTTAATGAGGAAGAGGATGTAAGCAACAAGCAAAACAAAGCCACTAATGACCATGAGGCTGGGTCTAGCCATAGGCCGACTGAGGAAAGTTTGCAGGCTCCAGCCCAGCAGCAGATGGTCGAGCAGTCCCAGGTGGATTTCTATTTTGTTCACTTAAAATCTTTTAAAGTTCATTTTTAAGTTAGCATTGCATACATAAAGTTAGGAAGGATAAACTGGCTGAAACGGAAGGTAACTTCCAATGTGAATTTGTTTATAATGTAGGAAAGAATTGTTTGGATTAAAACTGGTTGAAATAGGAAAGATATGATTGATCATCCTTAAAACATCTTGTCTCAAGACACCTCCGACTCCTTAGTATAAATTGATGATAATGATTGGATTTCTAGCCACGGATAAGTCGGTTACCCCCATGAACGATGAGTTTCTACTCCGTGTCATGTCTTGATGTTTCTACGTAAGTTAGGATACAGTTTTTTATCCTAGGGGAGCCGCCCGGTTGTATGGGCAACTGGTTTGGTGTATGGGCACTCGGAACCTTGGGTGGGGATTTATCCACTCCGGATTTGAATAAGGAATGGGTGCCGTTTTTCACCCTTAGGTGGTCTTGAGACAAGAAGAGTACTGGTTATGGTTATTATGGACAATGTTTTGATTGACAGTACCCTATCTTAAGTTTAAAGATGTCTATTTTCTAAAAGAATGCTTTCAATGCTGTCTTCAAGGAATTACTGTGATGGAACGTTAAAAGAAATCATTATTTTAAATGTTAAAACAATGTGATAATAAAATAAATGAATCTTGTGTGAGTGCGGGGTGGTAAGTGAGGATTGACTAAGGTTGTCAATCATTGACGGGTGGACCTGATTAGTCAGGTAACTATCCATTCCCGCGGACTAAAACGTTTTAGAAACTTCTTCACTTGGAAGAGGAATCCACCAACGGCTTTGTCCTCACATATGTTAGGGGGAAAAAAGCGTTGGCTAAGGAAACCATAATCTGAATGATGAAGTTATAGGGCCGGAATAAGAAATTTTTTTGTAGGCTGTTTGAATACGTTGTCCTGTTTCCGCTGCGAGACAGGACTAGGTCTGCTTCTAAGGCTATAGACCCAAGCCATTGTCAATGGTAAAGGTCTATTCATTGGATTTTCTTGTTTAGAGACTCTGATTTTTATCAGACCTAGAGACCTGTCAAGGATCCCATCCCGATCTTTGGTATTGGCGGGTTGGGGACCTTACACTATTCAACAAGCAAGGAAACCTTTTAGATTTTTTTGAATAATTTGGCATGATGACATGCAATTACATAATATAACCCTATGTTAAATGGTAAGTCTTAACTCCTATCATTTTTTTACATTTTATGGTATTACTAGCTAATTGCTCTTTTCTTGTAGAGGCCATTGGAGTCTTATTATCTTCAATCTTTTGGAGAAAGATGTTATTTATGAATTCACTGCCAACTATTCATGGGAGAAGTAAAATGTAAGCTTGAAGTATGATCTATGCTTGATGGCCTCTTGTTTTCTATGAAGTACCACAAACAAGGATTACAATATAGAAGATTTCCAGTACTACAATCAAAAAGTGCCTTTACAAATAGACTCAACATCTTGTGGATGGAGGGTGCTTGCCAATGCATGGAGATATCTTGAGTTAAGGTGCAGGATGACTACACTCACTATAAGTGTGCATCACATGTTCTATTGGTTTGTTTTGAATTTTTAACTTAGCTCTCTATTTTTTTTTCTATTTTCTACAACTGTATGAATATCTAGAGTCTTGGGTCACATAAGTGCCAAGAGAAGGTTGTTTCTATGATCTTGGAAATATCAACAAACCCAATTGATCGAGACTCTCCTATGGCACCAAATCCACATAATCCAAACTCTCCTATGCCACCAAAGAAAGGTAGAGCCACCGTGGGTGTAGATGCAAAGAAAAGGGAGGACAAGAATAAGAGCCATGAAAAATCCCTACAAAGAGGATCCATGCAAATAAGAGCCCTGCAAAGAGGATCCCTACAAAGAACATCCCTACAAAGAGGAGCCATGCAAAGAAGTGCCCGGTAAAGAAAATCCCTGCCAAGATGAAGATCTCTTCCAAGAAGAAGAGCCCTGCAAAAGGAAAAGCAGAAGCAAAGGGCTCTTCATTCCATTCACCATTGAAATTCAAGGTTCAAAAGCGTTGTTCAGCTAAGAACAATAAGAGGGAAGAGCCTCACTCACCTTTCAAACTTCCATACATGCTACCAAAGAAGATTTCCAAGTCTCCCAAGCCAACCCCTCAGGATCCCAAAGCACCACCTCCCATAGAAACCACTACCAAGTCCCCCAAGACAAGCCTTGATGAGCCCAACTCATCACCCCCCAAGGAACCTAACTCACCACCACCCTCTCCTGAACCGATTACACCCCTCCTGAACACAAACGAAAAAGGGTCTTTGAGGATGTAGGATCCTCTCAAGAAAAAAAAAAGTGGAGTTTCATGATTGGTTACTCCACAAAATTTATGTACACTTTTTTTCATTTTCTCCATATGAACATACACCCTTTGGTGGTTCATAATTTTGTACTTCAAAATTTAATACCAACTATTTGATTCTTGGTTGTGTATCATGGTGTTATCTAGATTTAAAAACACATAAATAATGATCACAACAAGGTAGAGAAGATGTATATTTGTAAAATGTCATGATTAGAGCATTGTACTCCGATTTTGTCAAGTCCTTGCAAGTGGCTCAAATACAACTCTTTCTGGGGGAGACATGTGATGCATGAGCTTGAATTATCCATCCTTGCGCTACACATAAATAATGATCACAACAAGGTAGAGAAGATGTATATTTGTAAAATGTAATCATTAGAGCATTGAACTCCGATTTTGTCAAGTCCTTGCAAGTGGCTCAAAGACAACTCTTTCTGGGGGAGACATGTGATGCATGAGGTTGAATTATCCATCCTTGCGCTCACAAAAATTCCATCCACTTTGAATCTATACGGAGGAGATATTTCATCAAGAAATTCAAGAGCATATGTGACATCCTGTAGTCTCCAATTTGTTGTTACTATAAGGATTATATGCTCAGTGTATGGATGGACTATGACCTTTAGTTCAAACTCTAGATAATTTTCCTCAGAGTCAAGAGAAACCTAACTACCTAACTTGCTTCTCCATCTCCTATAGTCATAACCCAAAACTTATGACTAACAACATAATTGGTATGAGATATACATAGAGTTTGGGCTTACTCTACAATTGATACTATCACCAATATTGAAAGTTTCTTTGGTACCCCATACTTCTCCAAGTACAGTATCCCAGTTTAGTCATAGAAAGTATTCTATTAAGCCACATCTTTGTACTTTACAAATCCATTGTTTTGAAACATGCCACAAAGACATGTATAGGCAAGAACCATTGAACTTTATTCCTTCTTGAAATCCTACCCGGAGACATAGCTTTAAGGATGTCTTATTTGATCTTGGATTTGAAGATTGATATAGTACATGCATCTAGGCTTCCCAATCAAGTGATCTTATGGTGGGAGCGGGTCACTGATGTAGTTCTTTGTATGCACCTTTTCTTGATGAAACCCTATATTCTGCAAACTAGACAAAAAAAATCCATTGTTTTGTAAAAAGAAGGTGTCTTGTCAGCATATATAGCACGTGCAATCCCCTTATGCATTGCTTTGAATGTCCCACTTAGGCTCTCCATGGGCTGCCACTCCATAGATGTTGAAGGAAGGATATCTAAAATGGAATCCAAAAATGAAAAAGAACAATGGGAGAATATTAAATTCATTGTATCAAATAGATAACTTTTTAATTCCTTACAGTAAGAATGGAGTGTGGGATGTTCATCCAAGTTTAACACCATATCCTTGGCCATGTACACATGTTGAACTTTAGCTAGCCAACCACTATCAGTCACTTTGAAAGCAAGAACATGACCTTTCTAATGGTTTTTTATTTTATCTTGCTTGTTTCTCTTCACTTTGTGTACACCTTTGCATGCAAGAAGCATTGTTACGCAGTCATTCACACAAAAAGACATGTGTTTCCAAAGACCATCCTCTCTAACGGTATGAAAGTCACAAGAAGTTATGTTATGAGAAGGGAGACATATAGAAGACGCCATGGAAACTGAAAGATCAGAGAAGAAAAATGAAAATACAGTGACGGAAAGAAGCAAAGCTCTCACAAAATGGAGGGAATGTGAAAAAAGTAGATGTTTGAGAAAATAGGTGATTTTCATTAATGACCTTGTTTTTAGAGCCTCAAACAGAGATTTCGTATCTTTTGACAAAGATTTTGTGAAACATAAAATAGAACAAAAGGTCAGAATTCAGTACTTTGAGCTACAAATTTAATGGACTTACTCGTTGAAAGCACCTAAATATAGCAAATTTGGCCTTCTTTTCAAGACATTTATCCGTTCTCCACAAAATAGGACCATCAAGACCCAAGATAGAGGAGACAAGAGTGCCATAATTTTGTATACATGTCAAATGACTATTGGACTATTTTTTAATCCTTAAATTAACAAACAACTCTTTTCTAGTTGTTTTTAGCCTAATGGTAAGGAACATACTCACATACTTAAATCTAAAACTACTCTCTTGTGTATGAGATTAAGCCAAATCCCACTCACAAAGTAGGCCAAAAGAAGTTCAGAGGACTCTTGAGACCATCAAAGGGGTCAAAGCTTTGAAATTTTTGCAAGGGTAAGTTCTTTGGACTGGGTAGAGAGTCTTTGAGATAGATGGAAGGGAAAACACACCTCAGAAGAACTTAGGCAGAAGAAAATCGCAATTTTTCTCCCATAGAGTGTTAGGATCAAATTTTTCCAATCAATTTTTTTTCCACCTTCTAAAGCAAGACCTGTAGGGAATTACTAGGCCCAAAGATCATTGAAGTTGTGCATGAAGTCCTGTAATTGACTAAATTTGTGTGTACATCAATTGCCAATTTTTTGTAACTCCATCTGTGTTCAAGTTTTTATTGAGCCTTGTATAGGAAGGGAGATTGGTGCAAAAGAGTATTTGGAGTATCGAAGAATGCATAGAGGATCTAAATAATTCTAGGTAGAATGTTGGGTTTGAAATCATTAAATTGTTCATGTTCTTGAGATAAGAGGAGCTTGGTATCGGTCAAGTGTCAGGCTATCAAGAGACCAAGTGAGTAGGGGATCCACGAAAGAGAGTGTCAACCAAGTGAGCCTAGAACCTTTAGCAACTGTGCAGAAGGAAGAGGTCTTTGACACCTCTTTTGAGTCAGCCTTCACTATGCTTATGGAAGAAAAAGCACCTAAACTAAGCTATCATAGTGAGACAAATGGGGAGGGCACCTCACAAAAGCAAAAACTTCTCCTCAGTAAACAATTGTACTAACATTACACTAATGCTAAGGGGGCCATAATCTATGTAGAAATCCAGTATAAGCACTATGTTTGAGAGGACTCGGGAAACCCTGAGTTTCAAGAACAAGTTGATGCTATTGACAATGAAGACCGATGTATCAATGAGAGAGGGTTTGCCTATCTTAGGACGGATAATCCAGACCTTATTGATGCTGTGGGGATGACTGGAACCAAAGATAAAATTTACGAGGGAATCAAGAGACCTCCACTAGAGAAGGACCCAAGAGCTAGATTCATATCCATGAAAGAGCCTGAAAGAGTGCTTGTAGATGATCCTACTATGGGATTGTACAAGTTGAAAGCCAAGGAAGAGGAGAACTATTACTGTTGTCGGTCAAATACATTGCTCGCAGTTGTTAGCGAAGTGAGAACTAAGCCAACAAACAGGATGATTTGAGCTCAAAAGATGATTAATGAAAAATTTGTCAGTGTTAGGCTTACAAACATTGGCTTGTGTACCTCAGCCTTGGAGGTAGTAACTTATCAAAATTACCTCCTACTTTCCAACATGGGTTCAGCTGATCCACATAGTTAATGAGCTACAATCTAGAAGCTTAATTGAGTCCCAAAAAATAATAATTGAGTCTATCAAATGAAATAATAGAAAATGGTGTAGCTTGCCCGTGTTCAGTTGTCAACACTCCCCTCCTCCGTGTCCATGTTGTCCCTAGCATGAGGGGTCTTCATCTTTTTTGGGTCTTTAGACTGATCCCTTGCTTAATGGAATCTTGGTGGCTTAATCATCTTTAAAAATGATTCATATTTGATATTGTTGATGCTCACCATTGGGCAAAAAATCTGTCTGTCGTAAGTGAAGAATCCTGTACAAAATGCTTCTTCAAAAGCTTGCATATGATAACTTGGTAGAAACATCACTCTTTGGTGAAAGTGATGTAGCACTTGTGGTAATGGCTAACTAGACATCAGGTTGTAGGCCAACTTATGGAGCGTGTCACCCATTGACAATAGACTGGAGTCTGTGGCTTTATGCAGCACGAGCACCTCAATGCAGGCTAGCAATGTTTTACATATCTTCCTAAGCATTACACTGGTGAAGTCGGGGGAGTTTAATGGTGCCCATGAGGGTTTTCACCATGTAAGTTCCACTTATTCTCTCTCCTTCCTTGGGTGGTGGAAGATTACGGTAATTTATCCAATTGGGATGTTACTCCAACAGTCTAGAATGATCCTTCTAGGCTCTAACTTTGGGCACATGCCAAAAGGAGACATGATCCCTTACTAATTTTGGTGCCTCAACCATACATACAAGATATGCTGGATACTTGGAGAGCCATCCTCTTTGCCATTTAGATTGTGAGTCCACTATCCTTTTGGAGGCCTCTTGATCTTTGATATCATCGTTGAAGAGTGGTGTTGGCTCCTCTCCCTGGATGTGCTTTTCCATTGACATCACTTCATACTTGAGTAGATGATAGGGAAGGGATTGTTGTATACATTCCTCTGTGATAAAATTTGTGTCAAGATTTTGTACACCCACTGAGTGTAGCATTATCTGTTCCCATTCTATGGAAGCTTTTGCACTCTCTTCGACAGCTTCCTCTATTAGAGTGCAAAAGCAAGCCTCCTCTTTAGTCATTAAAATGTGTTCTTCTTCCTAGATCTACAAACGGAGTTCTAGGGGCTCATGTTGTTGGGAATTGACTCCAAAGTCACTTGGACGTGGATCTGTAGTTTGGCCTCTTTCCCTCTCTACCTCTTGTCGTGGGTCAGCTAGCTGCTGCTGCACCTCTCCATCTTGTTTTGTTGATTCTTTTGCATTATTGAATAGTAGCTCCTACATAATCTCTAATTGATTTTTTAGCTCATCATTCTCATTTTGGAGCTCTTACTATTGTTTCCTTAGTGTTTCTTTGACTTCCAAAGATCCTTTTGCCATGTGAATCCTTTGTCTTGCTTTGTTCTAACCTTAATTCTCTTTGGAGGACTGCAATCTGAGCCTCCAAGGCTTGTACAACCTAGCTATTGATTCATGTGCTTGTTTTAGTTGCCCTTGGGGTCCCTCTGAGACTCTGTATGGTGAGTACTTGGAGCACTCATCTATCCTTTGGCTCAATGATCTCATCTCTAGATGATTCTAGCTCATCTTCCATGTTGTCTTTGTTGCATCCTTCCGTTTGTGACTTTGTTTCTTGCTCTCCTTGCTCTTCTGGATGCTCTTGTAGCTTTCTCTTATTTTTTTGTACTTCTTCAATTGTGAAAGGCTCTAGATTATTTTGTTCTATAATTTTTTTTTGACTCTTCATATGCCTGATGTAGTGGTCAAACTGGTCTTCTAATGGCCTTGAGAAGCTGCCTCCTATCTTCTCTGGGTCTAGCACCCAGAATTCTTCAAAGTCACCTTTCAGAGCTCTCTTAGCCTTGAACTACTCGATCAGTTTCTCAATTCAATCCGCGTTTTTATTGGTGGTTTCTTTTGGTTTTTGCTCTTTGGTCATTGCAGCTTTTCCTTTCTTCTTTGGTGACTCCTCCACTGTATCTTCCTGCACAGTCTTGAGCTTTCACTTGATCCGCGTAGAGACAATTGGTGCTCCAACTCCAAGGGGTTCTTCTTTTATATCCTCTTTTAGTCACAACCACTTGTTCTATGTGGGTGGATTTGGACATTGTAGCTTCATATGCAATCTATTTAAAAATTTCTGCACCACCGATGTATTTCGGCTTGTCCGTCCCCAAGCTCACTACCTACTCATGTATGTAATGGGCGTATTTCATGTCTTTTGGTATATTGTTTCCTAGTGCCCAAGTAATTGTGGTGGCAATGGCATGTGGTGGGGTTGTGTACTTTTGCGGCCGCTTGTTGTAGAAATGAAAGAATTGGTTGTACAACTTGCAGATCCTATTTGCTCTTGGATCCACTAGGTCTTCAAAGGTGGGATTGGTCTTCTTTTGAGAATAAACTTTCACTTTGTTTCTTCTTTCATGAATAGAGCTACAGTTGTTGTATAGTCCCAAGGCATCAATAGTGATTTGAGGTGTTATGATGATGACTTCTTTGATTTCCCCTTCAAGTGTGGTGAGAGTTGCCTTGCCGTCTTTCTTGATGGTGGTTGTCAACTCATAAACTCTTTGGAGATCAAAACTAGCTGGCTCTGATGTGAAGAATCCATGCAGGTTCACTCTTTCTAGGTGGTTGAGAATGCCCTCTTTAATGGAATACTCACTTAAATCTTGTGGAATCATTGGCACCTCCACTGTATTGCCATGTGGGTCTTTGAATGTTCCTTGCTATAGCCTTATGCCTTCTGCTTCTAATGTGGTTTCGTCCATCCAAGCTTTAGTAGGCTTTAGTGTTTCATTTGGGATGATAAAAGGCTCTTCTGCTGCCATGATATCCTTTAGGGTACACCTTTTCCTCTTTAGTGACTTGCATGCTTCCATTGATCTTGCGTGCACTCCAAGTGCAAAAGTTAGCATTGTTTCTAAAATTTGGCATTTTCTTTGTTTTTAGCTATCCAAATGACTTCAAAATTGAACCATATGCTAATTAGGGCCTAAGGGTGCTTTGTAAGCTGACAAAAGTGCATTTTGAGTGAAAATTTATGTTGTGAGACATCATACATGTATGATGTTCAAGTGCTCAAAATGAGGTGGTTTTTCATATGTGCATATCTCATAGCATGTACATTATGGGTATATGCCGCAATTTCAATTTGGATGTCATTTGGGCAAGCTATGACCACTATGCTCCTTTCAAGATTTGAATTTGGATTTTGGCTAAGTCTTTAGCAAGTGAGGTTCAAATGGGATGAAACTTGTTAGATTCTCTCACAATCATGTAATGAACTCTTAGAATAGGTCAAGTTAGCTCTCAAGTTCATCTTTAGGCTATGGAGACATCATACACGTATGAAGTCTACTTTGTCAAAAGGGGCTCAAACTTGTACCAGAGCTAAGTTTTAACTTGCAATGGCATAGATTCATGTGGTATCAGACAGTGATTCGGAAATGTTTTCAAGTGCTTGAAGCCAAAAATCAAATATAGAACTTCTGAGTTTTGAAACTTGGGTTTGGATGGGTATAAAGAGTTGAAACTTGATGGAACTTGAGTTGTGAGCTAAGAATGATGTGATAAAGGCATTGGAAGTGAACAATTCCCCCAAAGGCCTCTGGAGACATCATACGCGTATGATGTCACTTTTGAGAATTTTGGCACAAATTTGACATATAGGATGCCCAAGTGATGGGTAACTCTCTGATCATCTCAGATTTTGATTTAGAGCTGGATTCATGTGGTTGGGGCCATAGATTGTGTCTTAGGCCAAAATGTTTTCATTTTGGGGTCCAAGTGGTCACAAACTTGCTCAAACTAGTCCAAATTAAACATATGGCTTTTATACTATGTGGTGAACATGCTTATGATGAAAAATGTTGAGTTTGACATACGTATGAGTGAATAGACATCATATGTGTATGATGTTTGCTGAATCAATGCAAAATTTCTTGAAACTTATGGGATAAGATGGCCATAGCATTTTCATGGTGTGTATAGCCTCAGATTTGAAATTGAGCTTGAAAATGGATGTCAAAAGCCATGAATGGCGTTTGTACGTGTAGATTTCCACCTTGTGGATAAATATAGGTCAAGTGATATCCAAATGTGATGAAAATTTATTGGCAAGCTAATAATGATGTGGTAAAAGTGTTGGGGTTGTCAAAAACACGGTAGCATGTCAATTCAAGAGGTCTAGACATCATACATGTATGATGTCTAGGTTGGCTTTTTTGGCTCAAACTTGGTGTATAGCTTGCTTATCATGTATACATTACTTTGATGTGTGCAACTATGAATTTGGACAAGTGTTCATGTGCCCAAGGCCATAGGAGGTGTTTCAGACACTTCAATTTGAAAAATGGGGCGTATAATGACCAATATATGTCCAAACATACCCAAATGTGATGTAGAGTCTATATATGACATGATAATGAATTTTGGATACTCAAAATGCGAACAGAACCTCTCCATGCCAGGTTTAAACATCACACGTGTATTATGTTTTTTCTTGTACACTTGACATGTGAGCATGGGGATAAGATGTATATTCTATGTGCATGCTTTGTGTAAATTTTCTCTGATTTTGGAGCATTTTTCCAATGGATAAGTCCATATTTGGTCCAAGGACTCCAACTTAGCGGTTTTTGGCTAAATGGTGGCTTGATGTGGCCCATTTTGCATGAGACTTGGTAGGTGAGCTATATGATGCATGGTGAAGAGACTCGTGTGGAAAAAGTAACAATAGCATGTATAAATGTGCCAGCCAAACATCATATGCGTCTGATGTCAAAAAATACAAAAATTAGGTTCTCATGCATGGGGAGATGTGTGCTAGTGCCCTAAGCCCTAATTGCTAGTTTTCAACTTAAAAGGTTAGATATTTACCATAAAAACTTCCTCTTTGGCATTTCAGGTTCTGAAATGGATTTTCGCCTTTGGAGATGACTTTCCACGATGATTCTTCTTCAGCTTGATCACCCAAGCTTGTAGATGAAATAGGGCACCTTTCAAAGGCTTTGGTGGAGAATTTGGCCTTACAAATACCATTTTGATGATTTGTCACTCAAATTGCATCTTTTTGTGAGGAGATAGCTGTGATGAGTTTTTGTGATGTTTGACCATATGTTTTGGTTGTGATGGTAATGTTGATGATGCCCATTAAGTTTTGTGGAAAACGGACGCACCATTTGGACGTGAGAGCTAAATGACGCTTTGTGTGTTTGAAGACTAGCTCAATGTTTTGGTCCATTTTTGGTAGTTTGACCATGGAGGAAATTACTTGGGCTTGTAGTTAACTTCAAGGAGCGCCTACTCAAGAAGTTTGGTGCCAATCTAACGATTTGTTTCAGATTGACTTCTGCAGGCTCCTAGAAGTTAGGGTTTTTCTAGATGACTTAAATCAGCATAGGAGGATATAGACGTGCTCATCTAGCATAGGGTTAACCCCCTATCAAGTCTTGTAGCTATTGGGTTAGTGGTTGTTGAGTTACGATGTCGTTTCGATCTCTTCCCCTCGATGTCTTATTGCCGCTTTCGTAGGTTTTTTGCGTTGAAGTTAGTATATAACAATAAGATTACATGGTACTGAGCCTACCTCTCATTTTTGGTGCCGGTTGGTATCTCGTGTGCATCGTACGAATTGGTAGAAGGATTGCATGCTCTAGGTGTCTCAAGCTCCCTCTAACTGTGAATAGTGAAAATGAGGTAGTAAGTGGATCCCAAAATATCTTATATCGGGGGTCCCCTGGGACACTTGCCACAAAATTTAACATGTGCTCTTATCTCATCATGAACTACATTTTAGGCTCAAAAATCTCTCCATTTGGACTTTGTTTGTCCCATTTTCAAAAAATCTGCCATTTCGTTCAAAAACTGGCCGGATCGGGCTCTTCCCATCTCTTTTCATAATTGCACCCAGAATTTTCCATATGTTGCCCATGGCTTACTGATCACTCTTGTATTTTTCTTCTCTCATTCCATCTCTATCTCACTTGGTTTTTCTATTTTTCTTTGTTTTCTCTGGATTGTTAAAAAAAATAAAAGAAAAATACTAAATTAATTAAGAGATTACCAATGAATCAAAATAAATAAAAAACAACACAATAAACCACTATGTACAATCATTTGCAATATTTTTGTTTGGATTGCTCCGTTTTTCTCATTTTTATGCATAAAAATTGTTATTTTTACATATATACACACACCTAGAGGCTCATTTCTAGTGTTTGAGCTCATGTTTGTGTATAATCACATTAGATAAGGGAACATATACTTGGGTTCACCAAAAAAAATTGCAATCAAATGCTAAAAAACCCAAAACATAGAAAGCAATGCCTTTCAGTACTTTCTAAGTCTGTCGGGTTCGCATTGGGAATGCCTCTCCCCTCCTAGTCGAAGTCCTCTGTGACAACGGTGTATCGCCCTAGGTTATGTGTTGTGCATGGGTATCAATATGTGCTAATGCAAGCCATCTAATGCGGCCTTATATGCATACGCGGTTAATGCATGGGAAAAATTAATGTTGTGCAAGAGGAGGGTATAAGCAATCTTCTTATTGACCTTTGATGTTGAGTTTTCCTGTTTAGTGAGTACCAATAGGAGTGCAATGAAATAATAATGATTCTAATTGTGTTTCTCGTTGTTTTATTGACAATGGTTGCTTTGTTACTTTTGGTTTGTGTTGCTGCTTGTGATGACATTCTTGTTTGAACCCAAGATTCACATTTGTTGTTTGTGTTGGCCTTTGTTTAAGTATCCATGGTGTTTTTGAAGTTGGCTCTGATTTCTTGGGTACCCAATCTGCTTCACATTTTGTCTTTGGGAACATGGATTTAGTGTTGGTGGCTGGACTTTAGGGGTTTGTATTGAAGAAAGTTCCTTGTTCTATCGATTTGAAATCTAGATTTTCACGTGATTACCTTGTGCAACAATAAACTTCTTGGCACCTAGACCTGATTACTGTTGGGTTTGTTTTCAGGGTTTACCATTTGTCTTTGTTGAGGTAGATTGAAGATTGTTTTGTTGTAATTATGCAACCTCTGCCTTCTTAACCCATACTTGCTTAGGTGTTGTTTATGAATGCAGTGGTGGATGTTGCCTTGTGTGTTTTTCGGATAGACCCCTTGGACCATTCTTGGTGCTTAGCTTTGCCGTAGTTACCTCCTTTGTTTTTCTCTTTGGAATCCATTGTTGATATGTCGTAGGGAAGGGGTTTTTTTCCTTAGCTTTTAAGTTTGTTACCAATGGTTTGTTGTGTTGTTTCACCGCAAATGGAGCCACTTGGTTTTCTTTTGCATGCTGAATGTTGACAATATCAGAGCTCCAGTGAATCTGTACATTGTACTTTCTCTACCATGGCTAACCGAGCAATAATGAATGATGCGTTGTCTTATCTTCTACCACATAAAACTTATGCGGATAGTAGATAGAGATATTGATTACTTTGCACATGTATCACCGTCCATCCCATTGCCTTGATTGAATGCTCTGAATAACTTTGAATGTCCTGTTGTGTTGGTTGAAGCTCTTCCTCATATAGGTTGTAGGAAATAAGATTCCCTTGAGCTCCAAAATCTAGGATTGCATTGGCCTCCACTTGAATACCTCCAAGCTTGTTTTTTATTGTTGGATCCACCGTATGCTCCTCTTCAGAATCTGTCACTTTGATTACATTGACCCGTAGTGGTTGTGCTTGCTGTTGTTGTTGTTATAGAAGCTTCCATTTTGCCATGTGCTCCTTGGCCTCGGGGAGTTCACTATGTCATATTAATGTATAATGTGAGTTTGAAAGGAGGGGTTTTAAAACACAAAAATTTTAGGCAATTTAACAGCGATACATTAAAATAAGGGGTCTTTATATTCAATTCTGGAAAAAAAATCTATAATAACAGGTGATTTTATTCATTTAAACATGTTAAAAGAGGGGTTTTTTTAATATCCCGCGAATGCACGTTATATAGGGGGTACTGAATGGTGGACCCCTTGAGTCCTTGGCTTTGTCTTGAGCTTCTTTGACTATGTGCTGCTTTTCTTGAGATTGTTCCTTTTTTTGCATGGATTTGTTGAAGCATGTCTTGGGTTACTGGTAAATGATATTTTTTAAGTTGACAACCACTATTCCATTTAGACATTTCCTCACCATCCAATGTAGCAAGTCTGACAACCCTTCTTGGTGATAAATCTTTGATCACAAAGGGTCCCATCCCTTGCTTTTTGAGTTTTTTAGAATTTTGTTTCAATGTATACACTAGGACGTAGTCTCCTATTTTAAATGCTATTTCTGTCAAGACAGTGCATAGAGTCTTATTGGTAGCTTTAGCCTATCCATTAGCCTGTGGATGGTAGGAGTAGAGTTCCTATGAACTACCATGCATTTGTCTAAAAGATTTTCAATAACTTCCTTCATAAAATGTGTGCCATGATCATTGAAAATTTCTATGGGTAGACCATATCTAACAAAGATATTATCATATAGAGATTGTGCGATGGTCCTTCCATCTGCTTTTTGTGTGGCCTTAGCTTCATCCAGATAGTCTGTAGCCACAATGATATATTGGGCATGAGTTCTATAAGCGGGGGGTGAATTTGGTCCAACAAAATCTACACCCCACTTAGAAAATGCTCCCATCATTGGCCTTAAGGGAATCTTATCTCTCCTTATTGGCACTTTGGTACGCTAGCAAGAATCACAACTCTTAACATATTTGCGTCCATGTGTGATATAGGCCACCATATTCCAGTGATTAAGACAATTTTTGCCATATTATCCCTTGAAAAATGGCCTCCAATGAGTCCTTCATGTGCCTGTTTTAGGACTGACAAATACATGCTTTTGGTTGCACATATCCTAAGGTCATTGTCCTTTCCTCTCTTATATAGTTTATCAATTAGTGCAAAATATCAAACCTCTATTTCTATGGCCCTTTTCCGTGCTCTAGAGGTGTTTTTAGGAAACCTCCTCGTTCTCAGATAGTCAATTATATATTGGCTCCATTTTGTTGCAATTGTTACCTAAAATAGTGTTGCATGTTCTAGCAGTGGTTTAGACCTGCAAGTTGCACAATTAGTAATGTACATATGAACATCAATGCACATATTTGGCCAATAATCTCCTAGCTATTTCAAGTGCTAATTCGTTTTTGTTTGCGAGCAATGAAATGCTAAGTCCTAACTATGTACTTCCAAAAGATAGTAGTTGTACTCCTCTGGACTTATGCATAATCATAAAATGTTGTTTAAGCCTAAATGATACAAATGTCCACCAAGTAATTGAAAATACCTTGATTGTTGAACCATTTTTCTTTTACTTTCTTGCCCCATTCTATTGAACTCACCTCCATAGGATAGTAAGCTGACTATCTCCTAAGACCATTTTGGTATCATTTTAACGTTAAAAAGATATGCATTAGGGATGTCATTGTCTACCCCTTGTGGAGCTTCTTTGTTTGGCAATTGGGAAAGGGTTCCACTTGCTTGTAGATGCATCTTCCCTTTTTTAACCACAATAGTAAAATCAAACTCTAGCAATATGATAAACCATTGTACAATTCTTTTGGTATTGCAGGGTTTGTTTACGAGGTATAAGAGAGCTTGATGATCAGTGAAAAACACAATCTTTTTTGCAAGGAGATAATGCCAAAATTTCTTAACAGCATATATCATTCCTAGCCCTTCTCTCTTCATGTTTGTGTAGCTCTTTTTAGCACTATTAATCTGTTTGCTTGCATAGCAAACAGGGAAATCCATATTTCCTTCTCCTGGTTGTGCCAAGATGCATCCAATAGCAAATTCCAAAGCATCAATATGAACACGAAAGATCTTCTCGAAATCTGGTGCTTTCCATATTGGAGTGGATATGAGTTCTTTCTTTGATTTTTGAAATGATTCCTCACACTCATTTGTCCACACAAACGGTACTATAAGTTTGCACAAGGGTTGGGTAATGAACACATACATGTGTATAAACCTCCTGTAATAACCACAGTGTTCCATAAATCATTGTACTTGCTTTGTGTTGTTTGGTCTAGGCATTTCTACAATTCCTTTTATCTTGTCTAAATCGGTAGATATCCCATTCTTTTAGACAATATGTCCCAAGATTTTTCCTTGTCTAACTATAAATACGCACAGATCATATAAGTCCTGCACTTCTCGAATACTTGTCTGAGGTGCTCTATATATTCATCTCACACATAAGTCATCCATGTAGATTTCCAAGAATATCCTCAAGTATTTTTTAAAGGCATGTGCCATCAGTCTCTGAAAGGTTGCTAGGGCATTAGTCAAGCCAAAAGGCATCACCCTATACATGTATATTCCCCATTTCGTGGCAAAATTCTATCTTGTAATGATCTTTAGGAGCAATTGAAAGTTGTTATATCTTTAGAACTCATCTAAGAAGGATTATGACCGCTTACCTACTACTCGTTCTAGGGTATGGTTAGTAATAGATAAAGGATAATAATCCCTAATTGTGACAACATTAACCTTCTTTAAATTTACACACACTCGTAGTTTACCATTATTCTTAGGAACTACCATAATGGGAGAGACCAAGTCAGTGTGCTCTATCTCGTAGATAAACTCAACCTCCTTTAATTTATCAATCTTCTCCTTTATGTGCTTAGAAAACATATCATTGTACGTGTGAGGTCTCTGTCAGCTAGGCTTTGCATCGGGTTTTAAAGGGATCAGGTGTTGGCATATCATAGGATCTACTCCTTTCAGGTCTTTATATGACCGAGCAAACACGTCCTTGTACTCCTTGAGAAGACTTATGAGCTTCTCCTCCTCTTCTAGATTTAGATCCATTGCTATGTAGGTTGATTGTGACTCTTCTCTGGGTCCTGCCAAGGCTATCTTCTTTGCATCCTCAGGCCCATCATAGGACTCCTTGTCCTTTTGCTCTCATAGAGGTTGCGTCATGACTACCTTTCGATCTTGGATAGTGAACTTTCTATAGTAGAATGACACACTCATTTTGTCCTCATTTTTCTCGTCTTCTCCTTCCCCACTTTCTACTTCTGTTGTCCATACTTCCCTAAGAGTTTGATAAACTCTTTGTACTTGTTTGTTCTCTCCACCTTGGTCCATTTAGTTTCTCCAAACTCATTTAATCTTGGTTCTTTTATTTATTGGGTTTTGTTTCAGATTTCAACTTTTTGGTTTGTTTTCTCAGGTCTGTTATGCTCTCTTATGTTTTAGATCTTGAACTTTAGAGAAACTTTTGATTATCTTGTCCTTGATAAGATCTTGAACTTTAGAGAAAGTTCTGATTATCTTGTCCTTGATACAATCTTTAGCCTTTACAAGCATCAAAAACTGTGTTTTATCCCTTATTCTAGGCATAGCATTCTCTCTTGGTTTGTTTTCAACTCTCTTTTTCTTGTAGCACTCTGGAATGTCTAAGTTATTGATTTGGGAAATTGTAAAACCAGACATCTTCTATAGTTTCTTTTTGTTCACTTGTATTGTTAGAGCATTCATAATCTACGTCATCTACTCTCTCAAAATGCTCTAAGGATTCATAAAATGTCTCCTCTTCTTTGGCACTCACCAGTTGATCATCTCCTGGTTGTTTTGCAGCTAATCTCTCATCATTCACATTTACTATGTTGACCATATAGTATGGAACCACATCATAACCATCCCCGTCACAAAATTTTTTGTGGAGCCATCCAAAATAGCACACACATCTAGGGTTGCTAGAATATAAGTCCATCCCAATGGCTCTAGAGTTTCTTCAGGAAAAGGTTCAAGGATGTATTCCTTATCTTCAATAGATCTTTTCAGAATACATTCTTCTTGTTTCAAACTCCCACAATGTGATGCACCACACATCCAATTGCTCTTCGGCTTGCCTAACCAAGCTGGAAGCTCTGATCCTGCTAGTGTAGCTGGATCAAACTCCTACACACTGGAGTTTGGTTCACATCTTTGTAACTATGGTCTTTAAGGTTTATGTACATCGTGGTTTCCAGGTGTCTGAGGTATATGTGATCATATCGCCAATCTTGAACCATCTTTAATTGTCGCACGAGTGGCTATCCAAGTATGATGTCGTATCTGTTCCTCTTGCCAAATTCCACTATAGCAAAGGTATGGGCATACTCAATGCTGCAAGAAGTAACGATCACTTTCTCTAGAATCCCTAGGGGTTTCTCTGCGTACCCTTCTGCTAGTTGCAATTTCATGTAGCCCTCAAGGCAAGTTTTCCCCATTTTTTCCAAATTTACTTGGTGGAAATAGCAACACCATCTCCACTATCAAGAATTGCCATGGTTGCCACACTTTGGAATTCTACTGGAAGAGTAGTATCTTCTTCACTCTCGCGATACTTTCCAACCTTTTTTAATGGTACATGTCTTGTTTTCAATTGAGGTTTTTTCAGTTCTTGGATCCCTTCTTGAATCTACGAGGTTGGATATTTTATCCAAACTTCTCCAAGAACTTTTCAATAGTCACCTACATGTTTGGTTTTATTTGGAGAAGCTCTGCTAGCATAATAGTGCAAGTCACAAGCATAGACAATATGTCTATCAATCCTTTAGTGTCCATAGACTTTCTTCACAAGAGTCTTTGTGATGGCACCACCTTCACATCAGACTTTGCTTCATACTCTCCCATGTAAGAGGGTAAGGTTCTCAAAGATTGAGGTTGACTCTCTAAAGATTGTACTAATCCTCTAGCCCCCGAATATGAGCGAATATCAAGATCTACTTGAGATTTTTCCTCAAACTCCTCAATAAGTGAAAGAAATACATCCCTATCCTTGTTGGTTTGGTTAACTCCCTGGCTCAACCCATTCGCCTTGTTTGCTTCTCATATCTGTCTCCAAAGCTCATCTAAGCATTTATACTCTCTGTAGGCCTCTGGTATCATAAAATGGAAGCCCTCACATACCTCATATGTGGTATTGATCACTCTCCTTGGATTTTCTAATTTAGCTATGGGATTCTTGATTGTTTCTTTAGTTTCATGCCTCGGTGGATTATCAGTGTTGGAGTTGGAAGTTTTATCCAACTCTTTGGCTTGCTTGCCGCCGGTGGCTCTAGTAAAGCTTGCATGGTTTGGATCATTTTTTGACACATATCCAACAATGCGACTCATGGATTTTCTAAGATGATACAACTCTTTGGCTTCAGACTTGAATATTCTATTCTCATCAACTTGTCAAGGTAGTAGGCCCATAATCAATGGTCCTATTGCGACTCATTGAGTACGTTGCCTGGGTTAGGGCCGACACACACATACACACACTTGTCACTTTTATCTATGGCTTACTGTTTTGAGAATGGATACTTGCTGATATTTAACACTACATGGATGGTAGGTATAATTTACAAGGTTTTAAGTAGGACATGGATAATAATTGATAGGTTTGTTGATACCTCTAATACTATTTGTGGGATGGTTTTCTAACCTCACTCCTATCTTATTGCAGACACAACAAGAACCAAAAACATAATTGTCAATACATGGAAGGCAGCTGACTCGACTAGTGCATAGAGGCTACAAGAGGGTGTCAATATCTTGGAAAACAATATACAACTTGCATCTAACTCAAGCTACAGTCAAATGACCTAAGTCATCAAAAGCTAGTCGCAAATCGACAAACAAAACATGACCATTACTGCATCAAATGACATCCAATTGGTATGAAACTTCTAGGACAAGTATATAAGACCTAAGCACGCATGCTTATGGTCTCAAATTTCACTTTTTTGATGAAGTGCAAAAATCACGATTATCAACAGTAGTGAGTTTTTGACCTAGTCGTTTTTGACCTCGAATGCATCTAAATGCTTAGCAATGATGCCCCAATACCCAACCTATGCTTACTTTGTTATTTCCTATCTTAAATTCCTACTTATGATGAAAGTAGGCTGTGGGTTGGGGATGCCAAAAGCTATAGTTTAGCATGATATGTTTATGTCAATAGGTAGAGATCTTACCTACCGTTGCAATGCAATAGAATGCACTGCAATCTGACAACCGAGAAGGGAGTAGGAAGCATGAGAAGGAGATAAGTGAGCGCCATTAGCTCACGCTGTGTTTTCTATTATCCAAAACTTGAAAATAACTTACAAGGTTTGGCTTTTAAACCTTAGCCAAGGTTTCTTTGGTCAAAAACTAATAATCTGGGAGCTTTAACTAAGGTTAAGTTGATACAATCTGGAAGCTTATAGCCCCAACTCATTGATTACAATATCCACCTGGAAAATAGGAGTTACAATATTCTCTATTTATCAAAAGAGTAAGTGCTTTTACTATAAACCTCCCGAAAATGTTACATGGGTTATCTTGCTGCTCATATTCCCCCCCTTCTTGACTATGTCGTCAATTTACACAGTTTCATGGGCTGAAATATTCTTCAAGTTGATGGCTGGTGAGGCGGTCTTTAAGTGCATGCAGAGATTTCTCATATCTGATGCGTCTTTCTTTGTCTCGGACTTGCAAAAACTGAATAGTGACTTTTTTTTAAGTTTGATGGAAGAATAGCCAACAAACCTTGATGTCAGATTGTTGATCATTGGCCCAAAAATCTTTGTTCGCCATGTGAAGAATCCATTATAAAAAGTCTCTTCGAATGCCAACAAATTGCTTGATGGTAGGAACATGCATTTGGCGTAGAAGTTGTAGAGGACTTCTTTTGAGGGCTGTCCACTCAAATCATAGCTTAAGCCTTTGTTATCTTCTAAGAAAGACATCCAAGGGACTTCTGCTTGCTCAGGCTCATGGAAAGCTTGAATACATGTAAGCAACATTCTGCAGATTTTATAGAGCATTGCACATCAGAGGTTAGGGAGGCTTTTGAAGACGTTCATGGTGCCCATTAGGGTTTTCACCATGTATTCCTTAGTTGCTAGTTTTTGCTTTGGAGATGATAGTCTTGGGTAATTGAGCCAAGTTGGCCTCTTCTTCTTTAAGGCTTTGTGTGCATGCCATGTTCTTACCCTTGGTACAAGACAAAATGTCAGATGTTTTTGTATGGTGCCAGGTGCTCTTGTAAACAAAATGAGGTACCTTGAGTTCTTGCTGAGCTAGTTCTTTCTCCATTTGGGGTGGAGAGCATCTGAACCTTCTTCTTGCATATCCTTGTAAAGTCTTTCTTTGACTTGCAGTAGCTCCACCTTTATTAAAGGGTAGGGCAACGAGTGCTAATGCCATTGAGCATTGATTTGGTTGGGAGTGAGCTGGGTTACATTCACTAAGTAGAGAACTCTCAACGCCTAATCCATGGCCGCTTCCCATTCAGCATCGACCTCATGGACAATTTGTTCTTTTAGTGCATCTTCTTCAGCTTTAGAAAGATGGACCATTGGCACTTGATCTTCTTCAGTAATTGATATGTGGAATTCAGAATCTCTAGCTCTACCCTTCTGTTGGTTGTGTTTCCATATCTGCAAAGGAGACTGATGGTATGTCTATAATTGGTTGTTTAGAGGTTCTTGGCTCCTGTTGAGCTTCCATATGCCCTTCTCTCAGCAACTAGTTGGATTTCTTTATTCCTCTATCTCCTTGAGCAACCACTCTTCCCTTTGTACTTGCATTAAGGACAGGTCTTTTCCTTGTTCCTGTTTGAGCTTCAACTCAAGCTCTAGGTCCTTTTTTCTCTTTTCCAAAGTCTTGTAGACTTCACCTATCCCCTTGAGTGAAGCTACGAGTGGGTTTTTCCTGATCTGCCTTAAGAATGTCACTTGGTCATTGATTCTTTGCTCAAAGTATTGTAATCAGGTAGTGGATACATCTAATTACACTTGGATCTTTTGGACTGATTGAGTAGTAATTAAAAGTTTGTTTGTCACTTCTGTCAGTTGTTGTCCTTGCTTTTGCATGCATCTGACAGCTTCATGAGGAGCTCCCCTAAATCCTTCATCTCTTTTTGTTGCCTTTACTTGACAGTTTGGTTTCTTTTTGCTTCACTTTTTAGTTCTTTGATCTGTCCTTGGAGATCTTCAATGATGTTTATTTTGTCCTCGAGCTCACCTTGTAGAGCATCTATTACCTGTTCTAACTCTTTAGCTTTGGCACTACGGCTCAGAGCTACTGTTTGCATCTTCTCTGTCATCATCTGCATTTGCTTTGCATACTCATTAACTAGATGATAACTTCGTCTGTCGTTTCCCATTCTTCAGGTTCTACCTGAGGCTGCTTAGAAGTTCCAATAGATTCGGCTTCTGGCTCTTTCGATGGTGCAACAGATTTTGCTTGTGGCTTCGTAGATGCTTCAACTGATTCTTCTTTAGGCTTTGTAGCTGATTCAGCTGATTCTAGTTGTGTTGTTGTAGAAGGTCCAGCTTCACCTTTGTCACTTTCTTTAGGTTGTTCATAACTGGCTTCCTCTTCTTGTTTCTCTTTTCTTGTAGCTTTCTCACCTTCATTGGATTTGCCAGTAGGTGAAGGGCTTGGACTTTGGGATGGTCTTCTTCTTTCGTAGTGGGTGAAGTGGGTCTTGGAGACATCTCTCCTTCTTTATGATGTGGTTCAGGTTGTTCTGCAGATTTTACTTGCCTTTGTTGTGTAGCCAATTCTTCTCTTGCTTTCCTTTGTGCTTTTAGAGCCTCTTGTATCTTCAAGGATTTGGCTTCTGCATACAGTCGTTCAAGAAAATCCTTCGGATCTTCTGGGACTTTCTTTGCAGGGTTCTTGGTCCTTGGACCCTTAATCTCCCCCAAAATCCATGATTCCAAGTTTTGTACTGCAGCTTGGTGGCTTCTTTCATAAGCCTCTTTTTCTCTTTCGAATCTTGCTTTTTGCTGCTGCTGTTCATCTTGATGTGTTGCCACTTCTTTCTTCTTCAATTCTTCTCTCCTTGCCCTCTTTTCTTCATTGTCAGATCTTTCACTGTTGTGGGCTTTAGGCAATCTTTTTGCTGAATCTTCATCTAATTTATATATTCTTTTCTTCTTTGATGTAGTGGTTCGTGGAGAGGGTTGAGCTGAGACTATCCACATATTCTGATTTGGGGCTGGTGGCAAGTTATCGGCCATTCTAATAGCATGGTATATGATTCTTGTTAGAAATTTTGGAGCACCCAAATATGTTACTTTTCCTTCCTTCTTTGTGCTCTTAAGTATTGTAAGCACGTATTGTGCCTGATCTATTGCCTGCCTTGTTGTTGACTTCAACACTTGTGTGAAAGTGGTTGCAACTGCATGATTCAGAGTAGTGTATCTTGGCGTTCTCTTGAGAGGAAGTGGAAGTGCTGGTGATAAAGACGGGCAGGATCCTCCATTTGCTTCAGTATTAGGTCGGAGAAGGTGGCGGAAGTTGTATCCTTGGTCAAAGTACCTGCTGTCTTCTTATCCCTGGCCCTCATTGTCATACCTTTCATTGGCAGCTTTAGTGCCTCAGCCACTACTATGTCCTTGTTGATAACCATTTCACTTTCTTGCCTTGCTGATCCGTGATCTGAGCAGATCTCCTCTTTGATAGTTGATAATAGTCCATAGGCCCGCTAGAAATCTACTCCACATGGCTCTTGGTCATAGAATCCTCAAAGTCCCAGTCTTATGTTGGCTTCTTTAGTGTCTGGCCTTGCGGCTACATCATAAACTTCCTTGGGTAGCACTTGTAACTCTACCTGGTGTCCATCTTCACTCTTGAACCTACCGGTGAAGACTATAGTGTTGTTTTCTTCAAGCTATTCTTTGGATAGGTAGATTTCCTTTGCCATTCTTACAAAGCTTGGCTCCAACTGGTATGGTGGCAATTCTTGCAGCTTCTCTTTCTAAGTCATCCTCTTCTTTGCTTTTTTAACCGCTTGCATTGCACCTAATAGGAGAATATAGTGTCAAAGTTAGATAATTCCACAGATTACGCTTTGAAATGCCCTAAGTCTGAATTGCTAGCAAATGATGTCCATTTTGCTTCAAATCAATTTTGGAGCATGCATAGATGCATAAAAACATGTAAAGATCAAAACCATGCAATCCAGGTAAAATTTGTAACCAAAGTAAATAATCGTAATTATTTACAATTGGGGAATTTTTTCCAACTTTTTGCATTTTTGATATCATAGGCTTGAAGCATATGTGATTTAGATACTCTGAGTAAAGTGTGGGCTCATTTGAGTGCACAGAGTGGAAATGGTGTCAGATTAGGCTTCAGAGTCTGAAACAGTAGATATGAAGGGATTTTGGGTTTTTGTGATCCAAATGTGATAAAACTTGATTGGTGGGCTTGTCACAACATGTACATTGGTCCCATAAGGTCAAAGTTGAAATTTGAACTCATTTTGGTGAAAAAATAAATAATCCAATTATTAACTTTTTTATCAAATTGGACATTTTTTGTTGCAAGCTGGTTCTAAAAATGATATAGAGCCTCTGTGTGAGATATGGGGTGATTTGGATCAAAAATTGTGACAGTTAACTCAAAATTTGGACAAAAGAGCCTTTAGGTTATTTTTGACAAAATCAGAGATTTTCTTGATCTTTTGGGCTCATTCTTGACATATGACATGCGATAGATGTGTACAAGTGATAGGTGAAGTGACAAAATAATCTCAAGCCAAATGTGCACAAAAGTAAATAATTGCGATTATTAACTACTGTGGCATTTTTTGCATGAAAAGATACTTTTTCGACCTACACATCTTCATTACACCTAAAAAAATTCCTAAAATGAATATGGTCAGATTTGATCCTGTCGGCATCAATCCGTGCTCTTGTGGACTCTGAAATCACCGGTTTTTGTTACTACTTGGTGTGTAGAGTTGTTTGGTCACTTTTGAAGCCATCGACTTGTCCACTACATAGTCCTACTCATCTAGTTTGGGCTCATTCAGACTCAGTTTGACTTCATATGAAAAATTTGACACTTTGTAGCCTTCGAGCTGTTTCCTACTATTTGAGAACATGCCTTGACTGTTTTCTTGAAACCATCTAGGTACATTGTGTATAGACCTTGTCTATAAGTTGCCTATGGAGTCAGAATCCAATTCTGACATGTAGCAAAAACCTAGATTATTTACATAGGACCCCTCGACCCCTGCCAAATGGTCATCTAATGATATGGAAGTGTTCTACTATCTAGGGGCATGCTACAATTCAAGTCTTGCCCAATTCAGTTGAGCAGACATGCCGCTATGGTCGTTTTTGTGTCGTAGGTATTCGTGCACAACTGAGATTCTAGGGTAGACTTGCTACCTAATTGTATAGAAATGTTCTCTGATAAGTTAAGAACTTACCGCTCATGTCTCGTGTGAGACAGCGCTGAAAATGGCGACTGTGGACTCCAAAAATCACGCGCGAAGAAGGTAGAGAGCTCTCTTTGATCTCCAAGACTGACTAGTGAAAATGCGATGATTTTGGGCTACCTTGGATATCTATACTTGGACTTCCCAAAACTATTTTTTCCCACATTCCCCTGTTTCCTACTAGATCGTGAAGTATACGTTAGACTCAAAAAAATTTTCAATCGGACTCCGTTAGCTCATTATGCAAGAGTTTGCAAAAGTAGGCCTTGGCGGCCTAATTTAGGCTTCCCGTTTCCATTTGTCGTTTTGATTGAATTTTTTCTCCTTGTCGTCTTGTTCTTTTGATCATCATCATATCTTCAATTTCTCCACCTGAGCTCATTTACTATTTATTATTAATTTTTTACTTGTTTATTAGAAAATAAAAAAACCAACAATTAAGAAAATCCATTGGAGAATACTATTTTATTTCTTTTTGGTGGATTTCTCCATTTTTAAGCTCCAATATCAAGAAAAATCAATGAAAACAAGCAAAAAAGGCTATTTTTTAATGTATTTTTGATAGTATATACACTATTTACACTCATTAGGGAGATGTTGTGAGTTGAAATTCCCATGTAATTGATGATTTTTAAGGGCATTCTTAGGTAATTTTGCAAAAACCCACACGTTAACATCCAACTTTTTTCCTCCCTCTTCAACATTGCCCTTAATTACTGAAGTTCCCTTCCACCCCTCCTAGATGGTGAGTAATCCGGGACAACTGTGTGCATGGGTTGAACAATCGTGTCTATACATAGCTATGGTTGTCTCTATCATGCTTTGAAGGTCAATGCAATTTAAACCAGTATGTAGTGCAAGAGTTGGGTCTTGAGTAAACGGGTTTCCGTGGTCGAGGTTTCATGTTGCTGTTTTCTAAATAGCAAATTTTGTAATTTGTGTACTCGTTGCCTGATTGTACCATCTGGATGCTTTGGCACATTGATTTCCTGAGTTGTAGGTATCAATGATGATGATTGCTAAGATTTAACTCTCCACTGGTATCTTGGTTTTCTGTTGATGAGATGTTGTGGTTGAGTTTTCAGAGATTTAACTTTCCACTGCTTCATCGGCTTTACAATGTGTTGAGAAGATAAATGCTCCTTTGGTTTCCAAGCCTATCTAGTGCTAGTTTCTCTTTGAAAGATGTTTTTCTTGGAGTTGTCAGATATGAAACTTTCTTCAGTAGATGAGTTTTTAGGCACCCAAATTTGAGACAGATTGTCCTTGATTTGTGCTTTTGGTACCCATATTTTCACGACTCCTTGCATGTTACTTGTAGCATTTTCTTGTCTATAGGTTGACTTAGATTGATGAATTACTTGTTTCTTTTGTGGGTGACCTCTTTTCCATTCCTCTTGTCTTGGTGCAATTGGAACTAAGAGTTGTCCTCCTTTAGGCGATAGATTGAGTTGTTTGGTGTCCGAATCTGCCTTGTATGTACTGCCTTGATGGGAATAGATGTTTGTTAATTTTTGAAAGCAGCTTTCCTCTTGAGTACTCGAAGTCAAGCTTCCTCTTGGGATTCATCAATAACTTGTTGTCGTTTCATCTTTCTTTGCTTTGCTGCATGCATCTTCTCTAGAAAAACATTGGTTAGTGGAAAATGGTGCTTCTTTAAGCGGCATCCAGTAATCTAGTTAGCCATTGGTTCACCATCTAGAGTGGACAACTTAACTTCTCCATTTGGAGACACGTCTTCAATGATAAATGGTCCATTTCCTTTCTTCTTGAATTTGGGAATGTGTTGCTTAAGGGAATAGACTAAAACTAGGTCCCCTTTTTTGAAGATTTTTGTGACTAGATGTGAATCAAATGATTGTTTTTTCTTTTATTTTTGTGCATAAATCTGAGCTACAGCTGTTAGCCTTTGCTCATCAAGTTTTTCTATATCTTCAAGCCTTTTTTACAATTCATGTCCGGCCTACTCAAGATCCTTAGCTACCGTTAGTGTCGGCAATAGAAATTATATCGGTAGTATGTCATCAAGACCATAAACAAGATTAAAGGGTGTAGCATTCAAAGCTGTCTTGAATGAAACTCTATAAGCCCATAGAGAGGCATGTAGATTCATTTCCCAATCAGTTCGTCCTGAACTAACCACTTTAGTTAATACCAAGCTAAGAATTTTATTCGTGTGCTCAGCTTGTTCATTTTCTTGTGGATGATATGGAGCGGATTTGTTATGGATGACCATAAATTCATTCAGCAGATACTCAATTACCTCGTTGAGGAAATGAGTTCCCCTACTACTGACAATTTCTATTGGAAGTCCATATCTTGTGAATACATTCTCATACAAGAATGTGTTTGTGGTTCTAACATCATTGTTTTTGGTTGCCTTAGCCTTTGTCCACTTGGTCAAATAGCTCGTAGCTACAATGACATATTGAGCTTGAGTTCTATAAGTAGGTGGTTGTATTGGCCCGACAAAATCTATGCCCCATTTGCAAAAGCTCTAGCCCCCATCATTCGTCTTAAAGGCATGCTATCTACGCTCGTGGGCATTTTTGCTCATTGACATGCATTGCACCTTTGAACATACTCTTTGGAATCTACAAAAAGTGTTGGCCACCATATGCCTGCCATTAAAATTGCTCTAGTGGTGGTTTCACTAGAAAAGTGACCTCCACTTAATCCAGCATGTGCTTGTTCTAAAGTGGGGATATATTCGTCTTCATTTGCACAAAGACACAAATGCTGATCCTTTCTTCTTTGATACAATTGGTTTCTAATAGGAGAATAGTCTCTTGCTTCTGTTTCAATAGCTCTTTGGCTACGTTTACTCATATCCTCTAGAAACGTTCTACTTAATAAGTAACTAGATAGTTATTCCACTTAGGAACAAGTGAAATCTGAAATAATGTCACATGAGGTATGGGTGCTTGTTTCTGGCATTGAAGACAATTTTTCACAAATGAGTGAAGATTACTTCTCATGGTTGGCCAAAATACTCCAAGTCTCAAGATCCATTGCATAGTTTGGTCTTCCGCAAAGTGAAGTCCTACTATGGCAATGTGTGCTTGACTTAGGTATTGGGTTTTCTCCTCATGATTAATACACAAAATAAATATTCCATCTCAATTTCTTTTATATAGCCTTCCAGCTAGTAATTGATCCATAGTTGATTGCCCAATTAATCCTAGTGTAATAGGAAGTGGTACTTGGGAATCCACTTGAGCTATGGTCATCAATGAAACCATATCTTCTGACCAGCAGGGTATCATTTCTACAAAGAGTAGATATGCATCTGGTAGATCATCATCTACCCCTTTTGGTGGTTCTCCTGAAATAATCTTTGATAAATGATCTTCTCTTTGGTGTGTGGTGCCCTTTTTTACCAAGGAATGATGAACCATCTCACTATTCTTCTTGTGTTGCATGGCTTGTTGACCAAGTACAATAAATATTGGTGGTCCACAAAGAACATAAATTTGTTGACTAATAGGTAATGTCTATAATTTTTTATAGCATAGATCATCCCTAATCCTTCTCTTTCGGTGGTTGTATAGTTTTTCTCTTCCACATTCAACTGTCTACTAGCATAAGAAATAGGAAAATCAAATTTTTTGTCTCCTCGTTGAGCTAATATACATCCAATGGAAAAATTGAAAGCATCAACATGTACATGAAATATCTTATTCCAATCTGGTGCTTTCAATATTGGGGCTGAGGTGAGAGCTTGTTTAAGCTTCATGAAGAATTCTTCACACTCATCAATCCACACAAAGAGTGTAACCAGGCCATACATGGGTTTTGCGATTATAGCATACATGTAGATGAAGTGTCTGTAATATCTACAATGTCCCAGCAATCACATGAATTTTATCCATATCGATTGCTATGCCATTTTTAGACACACTATATGTCCAATAAGTTTTCCTTGTCTGCCCATAAATGTGCAGTTTTTGTTAAGTATGGAGCCTGATTTACCCTTGTAATTTTCTGTGGAAAAAGCACACATTTGTAAGGCCCCCATTATGAGGAGAAGCCATCGTGCGTGAAGGAAAATCACTCACCAAAAACCAAAATTTTCACGGACAAGAATCAGGGGCAACTTTAAAGGCCTTGGGGGCGGAGGCCCCCGAGACTTTTTTTTTCGCCAGAATATTATGGCCGGGCGGCGGCCGAAAAGTGGTCGGAAAACAACCGGTCGGTTGGCCGGTGGCCGGTAGTCAATGGCCGATGGCCGGTAGTCAATGGCCGATGGCCGGTGGTCGGAAGTCAATGGCCGGTGGTCGGTGGCCGAATTCAAAAGCGGACTTGTCTTCTCAAGGGCGGCCACACATGGGCGGATTGGAGGGTCCGATTTGGACTTATTCGCACAAGGGCGGGTACACATGGCTGTCTCTCATAAGAGAGGGCAGCCCTTTTGGCCTATAAAAGGAGGCCATTTCTACACACATTTCATAGTGTGAAGTTGATGCAACAAGGTGAGTGTGAGGTGGTGAGAGTGAAGCAAGGCGGGAGCTCCATTAAGGGTATAATCCCTTTGTAAATTACTTCTTGTTTTGAAGTACTAAAGCCATTGAGTGGCTGCTTTCCCGTGGACATAGCCCACATTGGGTGAACCACGTATATCGTGTGTACTCTCTCTCTCTCTCTCTCTACTCTATAATCTCGTGTATGTAAATCTGTCTCTCTCCATTAAGTAATCTACTCAATTATCTATTTAGCTACGTCTTATTTCCTAACAACTGGTATCAGAGCAAGGTTTCATCGTAGCTAAATTATCTCAAGGAAATAATTCCTTGAATTGAGTGGGAGTTATGGCGAAGGAAGGGAAGCTCAAGATTGAGAAGTTCAACGGCAAAAACTACCAACATTGGAAGATGCAGATTGAAGACTATCTCTACCAGAAGGACCTCTATTTGCCACTAGGCGGTCTTGCGAAGAAGCCCGCAACAATGGCAGATGAAGCATGGATTGTCCTTGATCGAAAGGCACTGGGAACAATCCGGTTAAGCTTGGCGTCAATGGTGGCCTTCAATGTTTTGGAGATGAAGACCACGGAGGACTTGATGAAGTCACTTGACGACTTCTACGAGAAACCATTGGCATCCAATAAGGTATTTCTTATGAAGCGTTTGTTCAATCTAAAGATGGCAGAGAATGGTTCAGTTGCAGAACACCTAAATGACTTTAACACAAACATAAGTCAACTTCGATCAGTGAAAATCAATTTCGATGACGAAGTGCGAGCTCTCCTTATACTATCGTCTCTACCGGATAGTTGGGACAGCCTTGTGATGGCTGTAAGTAATTCTATCTCTGGCACAAATACTCTTAAGTTTGATGATGTTGTGGGTGTTCTCCTAAGCGAGGAAATGCAAAGGAGAAGCACAGGAGAATCATCAAGTGCTGCACTATCAGTGGAAACAAGAGGAAGGCCTAAGGAGAGGTTCAAAATCCAAAAGGGTCGTGATCGCTCAAGGCGGAGCAAGTCACACACAAAGTCAATTCTTGAATGTTGGAACTGCGGCAAGAAAGGCCACGTCAAGAAGGATTGCTAGTGCAAGAAGAAAAAGGAGACAGAGTCTCAAGACAACAAGCCAACATCGGAGGCCAATGTGGCAGGTAAAGTAGAGCAAGATGCTCTAATTCTCTCATTAGACAATGTGTCTAATTCCTGGATAGTAGATTCCGGGGCTTCATTCCATGCGACACCACACAAGCAACATTTCCAAGACTACACCAAAGGTAATTTTGGGTATGTATACTTGGGAGATGATGAAGCTTGTGAGATTGTCGGCAAAGGTACAGTTTCTGTCAAAATTGCCAACGGAAATGAATGGAAGCTTAAAGATGTTAGGCATGTTCCTTCTCTTCGCAAAAATTTGATCTCTACAGGACAATTGGACAATGAAGGTCACAACATTGCATTCGGAAACAAACGGCGGAAGATCTCAAAGGGATCTTTTGTGGTTTCCAAGGGTGAAAAAGTCGGTACACTTTACTTGTGTACTGTTAGCACGCAACCTTCAGCTTGTGCAGCAACTACAGAAGTTGACAGTGCGGTATGGCACTACCGACTTGGGCATATGAGTGCCAAAGGAATGCAAATCCTTCAAACAAAGAAGCTTCTACCAGGTTTGAAAGAAGTGGACTTAGAGTTCTGTGAAGATTGTGTTTATGGTAAACAAAAGAGGGTAAAATTTCAAAAATCAGGAAATGAAAGAAAAAATAAAAAACTTGAGTTGGTTCATTCTGATGTTTGGGGTCTTGCAAGTACACCATCACTTGGTGGCTCATTGTACTATGTAACATTCATAGACGATGCGACTAGAAAAACATGGGTTTATGTCATGAAGAATAAATCCGATGTATTTTCCATATTTCAAAGGTGGAAAGCCTTTGTGGAGAATGAAACAGGTACCAAGGTTAAATGCCTCAGATCCGACAATGGAGGCGAATATTGCAGCCAAGCTTTTGAAAGCTTTTGTGCTAGCAATGGCATTCGGAGGCAAAGGACACCTCAACAAAATGGGATTTCGAAAAGGATGAACAGGACAATCATGGAACGAGCACAAAGCATGCGACTACATGCAGGCCTACCGCTTGAGCTTTGGGCAGAATCTTTAAGTACGCCTATGTACTTAATCAATCGGTCACCCTCAACGGCATTGGATGGGGGAGTTCTAGAAGAGGCATGGACAGGTAAACCGGTGAATTATGCATTTCTCAAAGTGTTTGGGTGTGAGGCTTTCATGCACATAGATAGAAGCCTAAGATCAAAGTTAGATGCAAAGTCCAAAAAGTGTTTCTTCATTGGCTATGGAGAAGGAGACTTTGGGTATCGCCTATGGAATCCTGAAGATGGTAAAATCTTAAGGAGTAGGGATGTAATTTTTAACGAACATATGTACAAAGATTACTTGGAAAGAAAACAAACAAAAGAAACAGGTGATGAGTACATGGAGCTTGAGGATGGTGAAGACTCAAGGACTGCAAACGGTGACAATGTGCAACAACGTCAACCAAATGAGGAGCCTCAACCTATTCCCCTAAGATCTACAAGAGCAAGTAGACCTCCAGAAAGGTTTGTTCCTTCCTTCAACCATCTCTTGATCTCAGATTCTGGAGAGCCCGAATCATATAAAGAAGCTATGCAACATGAATCCAAAGAAGAATGGACGAAGAGCATGCAAGTGGAGATGGACTCACTACATCACAACCAAACATGGGAGTTGGTTGAGTTGCCTAAAGGTAAGCGGGCACTTCAAAACAAATGGGTGTACAAGCTAAAGGAAGAAGAAGGTGGGAAGAAAAGGTACAAGTCTAGGCTTGTGGTAAAAGGTTTTTCTCAAAAGAAAGGTATTGACTTCAATGAAATATTTTCTCCTGTTGTAAAAATGAACTCAATTAGGCTTGTCTTAAGCCTTGTGGCTGCTCATGATCTAAATCTCGAGCAAATGGATGTAAATACGGCATTCCCTCATGGTGACTTAGAGGAGGAAATCTACATGCTTCAACCAAAGGGGTATGAAGTAAAAGGTAAGGATAAAATGGTTTGCAAATTAAAGAAGAGCTTGTATGGTTTAAAGCAAGCATCAAGACAATGGTACTTGAAGTTTGATCGATGGATGTTGGATCATGGATTCACAAGATGCAACTCGGATCACTGCGTCTACACGAAGAATTTGGGAGATGGGAAATTCATCATCCTAATGTTGTATGTTGATGACATGTTGATTGCAAGTGCTAACATGCAGGACATCAAAGACCTAAAAGAGGAGCTGTCCAAATCTTTTTCAATGAAAGATTTAGGTGCTGCAAAGAGGATACTTGGTATGAAAATATCAAGGGACAGGACGAAGAAGACAATAAAGCTATCTCAAGAAGATTACATCAAGAAGGTACTAGAAAGGTTTGCAATGCAAAATGCAAAACCAGTTTCTACACCTTTGGCTGGTCATTTTAAACTAACGAAGGATATGTGTCCAAAGACACAAGAGGAGATAGCCTATATGTCTAAAGTTCCATATGCTGCAGCGGTAGGTTCTCTAATGTATGCTATGGTCTGGACAAGGCCAGACATTGCACATGCAGTGGGAGTTGTGAGTAGGTTCATGGACAACCCAGGTAAAGAGCATTGGCAAGCTGTGAAGTGGATACTTAGGTATCTAAAAGGGACAACAACAAATGCTTTGTATTTTGGAGGAACTGATATTTTTCTAGAAGGGTATGCTGATGCAGATATGGCAGGTGACAAAGATACTCGAAGGAGCACTACTGGCTATGTGTTCACGGTTGGAGGCACAGCAGTAAGCTGGGCTTCAAAGCTCCAGAAAGTGGTTTCACTTTCTACCACAGAAGCAGAGTATGTAGCAATGACGAAGGCAAGCAAAGAAATTCTGTGGCTTCACAGATTCTTAGAAGAGCTTGGATTCAAACAAGACAATTGTGTCTTGTACAGCGATAGCCAAAGCGCTATCCATCTTGCGAAGAACTCAGCCTTTCATTCAAGGACAAAGCACATTGAGGTGAGATATCACTTCATACGCACTCTTTTGGAAGAGGGATAGCTAAAGCTAGGAAAGGTGCATACAAGTGAAAATCCTGCAGACATGTTTACAAAGGTGGTCAACAAGGAGAAGTTGAGCTTTTGCTCATCTTCAATCGGCATTCAAGGATAAGAAGCCAGAATGGAAAGCAGTCACAGGTTTGGTTTGGAGATCAGTCTCCAAGTGGGAGATTGTTAAGTATGGAGCCTGATTTACCCTTGTAATTTTCTGTGGAAAAAGCGCACATTTGTAAGGCCCCCATTATGAGGAGAAGCCATCGTGCATGAAGAAAAATCACTCACCAAAAACCAAAATTTTCACGGACAAGAATCAAGGGCAACTTTAAAGGCCTCAGGGGCGGAGGCCCCCGAGACTTTTTTTTTCGCCAGAATATTATGGCCGGACGGCGGCCGAAAAGTGGTCGGAAAACAACCGGTCAGTTGGCCGGTGGCCAGTAGTCAATGGCCGATGGCCGGTGGCCGGTGGCCGAATTCAAAAGCGGACTTGTCTTCTCAAGGGAGGCCACACATGGGCGGATTGGAGGGTCCGATTTGGACTTATTCACACAAGGGCGGCTACACATGGCTGTCTCTCATAAGAGAGGGAAACCCTTTTGGCCTATAAAAGGAGGCCATTTCTACACACATTTCATACTGTGAAGTTGATGCAACAAGGTGAGTGTGAGGTGGTGAGAGTGAAGCAAGGCGGGAGCTCCATTAAGGGTATAATCCCTTTGTAAATTACTTCTTGTTTTGAAGTACTAAATCCATTGAGTGGCTGCTTTCCCGTGGACGTAGCCCACATTGGGTGAACCACGTATATCGTGTGTACTCTCTCTCTCTCTCTCTACTCTATAATCTTGTGTATGTAAATCTGTCTCTCTCCATTAAGTAATCTACTCAATTATCTATTTAGCTACGTCTTATTTCCTAACAGTTTTCAAGATTTAAGAAAATCCTATAAAGTCTATATTTTTCGAATACCTTTTTGAGATGTTCAAAATGATCATCTCGAATTGATGAATGTACACCTAAATCATCTATATAGACTTTCAAGAAATTCCTCAGATATTCTTTGAAAGCATGGCTCATCAATCTTTGAAAGGTGGCAGAAGCATTAGTTAACCCAAAAGGCATAAGCCTATAGGCAAAAAAACCCCATTCAGTTGCAAAACTAGTTTTATGCTGATCTTTGGGATCCACTAAAAGTTGATTGTACCTTGAAAACCATGTAAAAAGCTGTAAGATTCTTTTCCTGCAACTCGTTCTAAAATATGCTCGGTGATTGGAAGAGGGTAGTTATCTCTATTGGTGGATGCATTCACTTTTTTGAGATTGACACACACTCTTAATTTTCCATTTTTCTTGAGTACCACCACAATTGGAGATACCCAATCTGTGTGTTCAATTTCATAAATGAATTTGTCTTCCTTGAGCTTCTATATCTCTTCGTTGATCTTTTTGGCAAATGTTTCATAATAAGGATATGGCCTTTGTCTACTTGGTTTTGCATCATCTCTCATGAGTATGGTATGTTGAAAAATTCTTAGATAAACACCCTTGAGATCTTTATAAGACCAAGCAAAGATGTCTCGATATTATTTCACTAAGCTTAGCAAAATCTCTTCTTCTTCCTCTTCAATCAAGTCATTTGCAATGTAGGCAGGTCTAATCTCTTCTCCTGGTTCAACTAGATCTATTTTCTTTGCATTTTTAGGTCCTTCATAGGACTCACCCTATTTTCTTAGTTCACTTACAGGTTGTTTGACTCTGATCTTTCGGCCTTGGAGAGTATATTTCTTGTAATGGGATGGTACACTCATTACATCTTTACTCTCTTCCTCAGTTGTTTCCATCTCAGTGATATACATCTCCTTTAGAGCTTTCTTCAACTCTTGATATTTCTTCTTTCAATCAACTCCTGCCATGGAAGATTCATCATCCTGATGCTTAGGTTTTGATTGAATTTCCTTTCGCATTTTTCTTGATGGTTTTTGATGTCCCTTGTTTGTTGGCTAAAGGATATTTATTCGTGATTTTGTCCTTGACACAATCATGTGCATCTATCTGCATCAGAAACTCTGTTCTGCTAGAAATTCATGGCATAAGTCTAGACCTCAAGTTTCTTGTGTCTCTTTTTCTTCTATACCATTTTTGTCTCCTTGTTTTTTGGTTTGGAAAGTCAAAAAACTTTTCCTCTCCTCCTTTTAGGAGTAGTTAAGCTCTAACATGTTCTTTTTATGACCCAAAATCATCGGATGTAGCTAAATGTTCTTCAAACTCATTCAATAGTATCATAATATAGGTCTAAAAAGACTTATTGAGCTTTCAGTAAGTCCTTGGGTTCTTAAACTTCATCTTCAATGTGAAGGGTTGAGATCATTTGTATGGGAATTATGTCATAGCCATCCTCATTGCAAAATTGAGTAGGTATAGATGTATTCACACACACATCCATTGTTGCCAAAATTTGAGTCCATTCAAATGGCTCAAACAAATGCTTCACAAAGGGTTCAAGTACATATGCTTCATTTGTGCAATTCCTTTCTAAGATGCATTCTTCTCGTTTTAAAATCCCATTTCTGAGGCTTCACACATCCAAATAGGTGTGTCTTTGTTTAACACTAGGTTGGTAACCTAACAGGACATAAAAGTGTCCTTTCAGGGTTTTGGAAAAAACCTCCAAAACCATAGTAGATCCACTCATTTTGTAAAATCCTTTCATGAGGTTATAGTTCAAGGCCTACTACACATGGAAAAATTAAGAAACTTGTAAAATTTCTCATCTTTTGGTCACACCAAGCCTCCAAAGTTGATGGACCAGTACATTTTCATCAAAACAGTCATTTCTTACGTTTTGTTGCATAAAAATAAGATTAGGGATTTTTGTAGGACTTGAGATAAATTCCCTAGTTAACTTCAATGGGTTGGTGATCAGAACATATGATTGCTTCTCACTCACTATTGTTTTTTTGTGCCAAAAGAAATAGTTACAAAAATGTTGAATTTTTACCATTCTGCAAACCTATCATCAAAGTTTCTATAGCCACGCTCAATACAAAAAATATATTCATGTTTTCTTATTTCCCTATTGTCCTTTAGGTTCATAAGGATCCATGGAGCATGTCAAAAGAATAATACATCTCTTACCAAGGGGAATCTTGTGGACAAAGATGAAGTTCTAAATACAGCAAACATGAAAAAACTGGGTTCAACATTATGAGTTGTAGAATCCCATAGAAACTATTCGATATCTAGCCAAATTTGATCCTTATGACTAGATATGGTTACTATCTACAAAATGCATGTATTTGTCACAAGAAACTAACAATATTGAAAAAGCTATACTTGATATACTAGAATGTTTCGTTTTCTTCTATAATTGAAAAAATCAACCATCGTTGTGTACTATGCAAAATAGGGTATTAGGTGCCCCAAAACTCAAGGAATATTAGATTTATGTTACAATATGCGACATAGAAAATCAAAACTGCATTTGGATATCATGAAAGCCACCAAAAAAATCATAGAAGAGCTAAAAGTGGCTAAAAAACAGGATTTGACAATTTTTGTAATTTGGTCATAACTTACAACTTTAACATTTATTTCTCCCTAGAAGCATCAGGACATGTTGAGGACTACTAAAGATAGTTCTCTAGAATTATAGACCTCACAAACATGAATTCTAGAGTGGTATAGTTGCAAAAAGTTGAAAAAAGCCAAAAACAGAACCCGTTTTTTCAAACAATTTAGGTTGTGAAATGTTGTGCAAGGACAAGGTTAAAGATGGAGTTGATATTCCAAAAAAATGTCAAGTTTTTTTTAGCTCATGAGACAACTTTCTAGATAGATAGCACCTCAAAATCCATTTTGAAATTCTTGACATAGTTCAAGGAAAATGGTCACTTAAGAGGACATAAAAGTGTCCCAGGACAGTGTCCCAGGACATAAAAGTGTCCCATTACCAACCTAGTGTTAACCAAGATAAAAGCTTTGATTCAGCTTAAGAGACCGAGTCAAGTTCTTGAATGGGTATTTTCATTACGTCTTTATAAGTGTGATCTTTTAGATTAACCCTTGTGATTGATTCCACTTGCTTCAAATACAGATAATTGTTTTCCCAATCTTGGATGAGTTGTACTTGCCGCATGAATGGTCTTCCCTAGATGATTTCATAGTTAAGTTTCTTTCCAAAGTCCACTATTGCAAAAGTATGTTGATAATCAATTTCACAAGAACTAACTATCACTTTTTCAAGCAGTCCTAGGGGTTTTTCTATGTGTCCATCGGCCAATTACAATTTCATTTGAGTTTGTCTAATGGTTGGTTTTCCCCCATGATTCCCATACTGCGTTTGTGGCTATGGCTATGCCAGCTCCATTGTCCAGTATTGCCATGGTTTCCACATCATTATATCTCAAAGAAAGGGTTATGTTTCCTTTTTCCCCCTCGTAGTACTCTCCAATTTTGTCCATATAGATGGATCTAATCTCCTTGTTATCAAATTCATGTTTCAATTTTCCCAATTTTTTTGCAATTAGCCTTGTTATCCCCACCTTCTAAAGTTTTCTTTAAATCATGGTCTTATTTTTAACAGTTCTCCCAAGGTAAGAGTACATTGAATGGGTGTAGACATGATTGAATGGATGTTGTCTACCTCTAGGGTCTGTTTCACTCTTTTTACCTGAGTGGTTTTACACACTATGGACTCATCTTCGTTGTCTCCTAAGTAAGAGGGTAGTGTTTTTAGAGTCATTGGTTTAGACATTCCTGATGCTTCAAATCCACAATCCCCATACAAGGATTGTATATCATCGTCCATATTAGTAGGTAGATTATCTAACCAAACTTCCTCTATAGGAGCCGACTTCAAAAGTTACGCTCCCATCATTAATCCCTCTCACTTTTTTCCATAACTGTCCTAGCCAGTCTTCCTCCACGAATGGAATTCTATCTAAAGCATCTTCATTGTCAGGCACTATGAGTTTTGGCTCTTTGGTTTCAAGGTGGGGTTCTATCACCACTTCGGATTTCTCTTAGTTGGTTTCTACCACAAGCTCCTCGGGTTTTTCTATGCTCTCAAGCTTGGGTTTTTGTTTTTCCAACATCACTTGAGTAATTCTTACCAATTTTTGATAAGCTTCAAGCTTAGCTGCTTCCATATATGGAGAAGGATAGTTTTTCCATGTTTTGGCTTGCTTTAAGTCTCGCTTGGAAAGCTTCCAAGGTTGCATTGATTGGCTCAAAAATTTTGTCTACCAAAATTGATCCTCCAGATTTCATTGTGGTTTCTTTGATTTCACTCCCAGTTTCTTTCACTTTTTCCTAGAATAGTTTCATGAATTTCTCTTTGATTTCATCCTTTTCCTTCTGTATTCTCATCTCATACCTTTGACTTCTTCTTTTCTTGGTATTTTGAGAGGAAATTTTAGTATTCTCCGATTCATCAGAGGAGTTATGTTTCTTTTTCTTAGCCTGGGCTCAAGTGATCACCTTGATTGGAACAATAGGTTCACTTTCTGAAGAGCTACTAGGCATCACTTGTACTACATTCACCACTGCTTTTCCCTTGTTTAAAGGATTTTTTGGACAGTCTTCAGGGAGGTGTCCACCCTTTTTGCAACATTGTGTACAAAAATATTCAATTGGCTTAATGTTCTTGTCAAGTTCTAGGAATCCATTTTTCCAATGATCATCTGCACCACAATTATGGAAGTTTCCAGTCCTTGGTTTAATCATGGGTCTTACCATAGGAGGTCTAACACCTTGAATAGCTACATGGTTCATCAGTGTAAGCTCTGGTGTAGCATAAGTCACAGGTTGTTCCATTGAAGGTGGATGTGAATTATACAACTCTCCTTCTACCATTACTGTAGATGGGTTAGGCTCAACATAAGGTGTAACATGCAGTAGTGCTTGTTCATCTATGACTCCTTCTGAATGCATGTACTTTTTAGGCACTGCATAATATCCAGGATATGGAAGTTGCTGACCCAACACTGGTTGTGTTATTTTCATACCCATCAGTGGTCTTTGTGTTGTGGCTATATTAGGCTGATATCTTTACATGGGTTGTCCTTGTGGTCTCATCGGCACATATTGAACATTTCCATCGTATTTTGGTCGGTAATAACACTCATTGGTCTCATGGATGTTCCATTCACCCTCAATAGCACACCATTTTTGTGGTCTAATCAGTTATCCCTATTGAGGTATTCCTTGCCCTATTCCTCTCATAGGTTCTTTTTGCATGTTATTCATCATTTTGTTCATCCTTTTGAGCATGTCTTCTATGGTTGTAAGTGGTGATGCGGTAGCTGTTCCCACTTGTGTTGGTTTTGAGGATGTTGTTTTCTCACTTTGAGTATCCTTAGAGACATCTTCTTCATTGAAAATATCACAAGTGTCTCTTGAGTCAATAGCATCTGATACCCACTCTTCTAGGGTCATATGCTTCTTGTTATACAATATAGCATTAATTTCTTTGTTTAGCAATCCTTTTAGAAACAATGACACTAACCTTTGTTCTGCAGATATTTCTAGTTTAGGGCATCTTGCAATGTATTTCTTCATCCTAGTTGCACAATCCCTAACAGACTCACCGTGTTTCTATTTGAAGTTATAGATTTGAGCTACCATATTATGTTGGATCCCAGTTTTGGAACATGCAGCTACAAATCCATTAGCTAATGTATTTAATTCCATCATTGACCTTGGTGGAATGTTTTGGAACCATGTCAAATCTTTTCCTTCTAGAGTCATTCCAAATCTCTTAAATTGAGTGTGGAAATCAAATATGCGTTTTTCTTTTAGCACTTGCTTAAATATTGCTAAGTGATCATATGGATCCCCAGATCCACTGTATTTTTTGACCCATTTTTTAAAATCAGCTGGTTTGACACATCTGTTTGGCTCAACTCCAATTCTTTTGGTAGTTGGTCATGTCTCGAGTCCTTCAAACCCATCAGTTGGAAATAGTAACTCATGTAGGCTTGGACTCTGGCTTTAATGTCACTCAATTTTCTTCATGATGAGGTGGTTCGGGTTTTTTAACATTGCTCCCAAAAGATCTCTCGTGGAGTTCCTCTCTTAGAATAGTTTCTGACCCTTGGCCCAAAATCCATTCTCTTATGGAGTACCCTTTGTATTTGGTTTGTTCTACCTCCTCAGGACTCATCATAACAAAGTTATTGTTATAATAATCCCTAAAGAGGTAGTTGGTAGATCTATGGAACCCTTGTCTTTGATTTTGAAGATATAGATTATTTTCATGGGTGCTAACTGCCCTGATTTGGCATGAGAAGTCGATAGATGTTCCTATTTTCCCAACAATAGACTCCAATCCTAGGATTATCCATGCTAAGCCGTTTCATGGGTTTCAGATCAACTTGATTGTATCACTCAAATTATAAAGTCAATGGACCTTCCTTTGCTGCCATACCTGGAATTATGGTATTCACCTCTTATCCCCATTTGTCTATCACATCAAGGTTTTCAACGTTTAAATATTGAGTCCCGTTTTTATCCATATACATTTTTCCTTGTTTGTTTGCTTTGATTTCCTCTTCAAACTCTATGTCATGGTCATCAATACAAATGGCATACTGTTCATGAGGATCCAAGTAAACATGAGGTCCATGGCCATTAGTCTTATAAAAGGTGTGTATGTACTTACATCACACTATCGTTCCGGTTCCTGAATGGGTCAAATAGGAAGACATTTCAGATGTTGAGTCTGAATAAGTGTCTGAAACTTCTTCAAAGATAGTGTCCAAGTGATCACCTTGATTCATACTCTCTTCGGTGGATACCCTTCTAGCAGTTTCTCCAAATATGCCTTGATTTGCTAGTATACGACCAAATCTAAGGTTCATATAGACTTGTGAAGCGCTGGATAGAGTACTTATCGGTTGATTGAATCGTTATCCAGTTTTCCACTTGACTTGAATTCAACTCCTGTCAAGCTTTCAATTCCTTGCCTGCAACCTAGTTCCTGTGTCAGTTTTAACCAAGTTAGCAATTTTTCACAAAGACTGTACAATTTTTGCTAACTACTAAGATTGGTCTATGTATATCACTTCAATCTGAGTAAAGTGAGTCAACAAATGAGAGGTCCAAATTTTACCCTTGCAAAGAGCTAAAGGAATAATCTGCAATTTAGAAAGTGAGCTAACATGTACTGATTTGGACCCGATGGAACCCAAACTTGACAAGTGGCCTTGTATTATGTTGTTCTAACCCTGTACAAGCTCAAAAGTCCGAAATCTTGTCTCTAGGTCTCAGAAGTAAATAATCATGATTATTTACTTTTCTCAATTTTTACACTTTTTAGGCTTATTTTTCCAAGTAATCACCTTGTTGTGGTCTCTGGACAAGTTTCATTGAGTTTGAATAAAATTTGTCCAAGTTATCAACTGTTTAGTATCCACAGACTCACTTTTTGAGAATCTGTCTTAAGTCTCACTTTTGTGATCCAATTTTCACCAAATTTGATTTGTGGAGTCTACTTGATATGCTTAGCCTTGTGGTATACTCAAATGTGCAAAAATGTTAATTTCTGGAGCAGATGTAAATACTTGCAGTTATTTACTTCTGGGATTTTTTTTCAACTTTTTGCCAAAATGTTGATACAATCAGGTTAAGCAACTGAACTTAGGCTCCCTAGCCAAGTTTCACCAAGTTTGGATAAACTTTGCTCAATTTGGTCAACAGTTTTGTGTTTGCAGATTGACTTTATAAATTTAGCCACAATTTTCACTTTATAGGTCCAAATCTTACCAAATTAGATTTGTGTGCTCAATACAACATGATAAAACTGGTGGTATGCTTGGTTGGTCAAAAAATTTGAAAAATAGGATAAAAGTAAATAATCATGATTATTTACTTTTAGTAAATTTTTGTATCTTTTTAGTCATTTGAGCATATACACATGCTTAACACTTCAACATAAGCCTCTGAGTCAAGTTTCACTAAATTTGAGCAAGATTTACCAAGTCACACTCAAGTTCTCGACAATCAATATAGATTTTAGTTTTTCTCAAGCTTTTGGTATGTTTTGTGATCCAAATCTATGAGCCTTTACGAAAGATGTTTGTAATCATGCATAGAGTCTTTGGTATCAACCTTGGTCAATTTTGAGCTGAAAGTAAATAATCGCGATTATTTACTTTTGACTTACAATGATTATTTTTTGTGATTTTTTTCAATGGACAGACCTGTTTTAAACCTCCGAGTCAAGTCAAAACTTAATTTGGCCTAAAATCTCAAGAAAAAGTAAATTTACCACAAGTAAAATCTCTTGAAAATTTACCACAATAGCATCCTTAAGCTTATCCAATGGTTCATACAGCTTTTAGAGCATAATCTCCAGCCGGATTCAGTGGTTGATAGTCTTTTGGTGATGTTTCAAGCCGTAGACGTGAAATTCTGCAACTTCACATAAACAATTCACAATTGATTCTTTTGGAGTGAGCAATGTTCATAGACCTCACCTCGGGTTCTACTTACCCTACTCCTAGGTTCTTCTGTAATTGGATTGTGAAAAGTGTCCACAAACACTTGTTTTTTTGTTTTTAATGATTTTTTGAGCCTTGATCTTAAGACTTTTCTCGTCTATCAATCATTCTCAAAATCCTAAACTAATCCTACAATCCTACAAGGTTCTTAGCAAGTACAATCTACTCCCAATCTATTTCCACACAGCAAAAGACGACACTCTTAAGCTATGCGGTTTTAAAGAGAAATTTTTAACTCTAGGTAATCCTAAAGGAAGTTAAAGGACAACTACACAAGATGCTCATGTTTTCCCTAGTTTAGGTTTATTCATCCCTGGCAGTGGCACCAAATGTGGGATGGGTTTCTAACCTCACTCCTATCTTATTGTAGACATACCAAGAACCACAAATATAATTGTCAATCCATGGGACGAAGCTGACTCGGCTAGTGCATAGAGGATACAAGAGGGTGTCAATATTTTTAAAAAAAATAGACAACTTGTATCTAACTCAAGCTACACTCAAATGATCTAAGTCATCAAAAGATAGTCGCTAATCTCAACAAGCAAAACATGATCATTACAACATCAAATGACATCCAAATGTTATGAAACTTTTAGGACAAGTATATAGGACCTAAGTAAGCATGCTTATGGTCTCAAATCTCACTTTTGATGAAGTAAAAAAATCGTGATTATTAACAGCAGCAGTGAGGTTTTAACCTAGTCTTTTTTTACCTCGAATGAATCTAAATGCTTAGCAATGATGCCCCAATATCTGCCTATGCTTACTTTGTGATTTCCTATCTTAAACACCTACTTATGAGGAAATTAGGCCATAAGTCGATGACGCCAAAAGCTACAGTTTACCATGACATGTCTATGTCAATGCGTAGAGCTCTTACCTGCGATTGCAACGCAACAGACGGCATTGCAATTAGAAGGGAGTAGGAAGCAGGAGAAGGAGAGAAGTGAGCGTTGTTAGCTCACGCTGTGTTTTCTATTATCCAAAACTTGAAAATAGCTTACAAAGATTGGCTTTTAAACTTTAGTCAAGGTTTCTTTGGTCAAAAAATAATAATCTGGGAGCTCTAACTAAGGATAAGTTGATACAATCTGGAAGCTTATAGCCCCGACTCATTGATTACAATATCCACCTAAAAAATAGGAGTTACAATATTCTAAAAAAAGTAAGTGTTTTACAATAAAACTCTTGCAAAATGTTACATGGGTTAGCATACTGCTAACAGTATTCAAGACTAACGAATATGTTGTATTGTTTATATGGGTGCATGTGAGGACTCTATCTTTACTTAGGATCTTTTTTGCTAAGCTGCTATCCATCGATGTTAAACCTAGCCTCTTTCGCTTCGTTTTTTACTATCTTATGTACAAAACACTAGAATGATACCTCATTCTCACTATGATGTACACAAATGAATCAAAGACTAAGTTGTATTTTGGAAAATCTTCTTCTCATTAATTCTATTGTAGTGTGTGATTAGCACATTTCTGTGGCCAAAAAAAGCATGGCCATTGGGGCACACACATACACATATTTGTAGAAGTGTGTGCGTGCACATCTTGGGGGGTCACTATGTAGAAATTGTGTATATCACGTGCGTTAAATGACTATTTCTTAAACTCCTTATCTATGAATTTTTAACAAATAAAATACACCCTTTTTCTATTCAATCTATACTTGTTTTTCCAAATCCTTTTTATGGGACCCTTTTTATGTAAAAATGTGAGTAAAAATGAAATTTAAGAACCCCTTCTACTGCACTTACGTGGTAGTCACATAGTTTTGAAGTGACCCCCCCGAGGTGCACATGCACACAGAAGTGAGGACGGTGGATTGTAGTTTATGTGATCCCTCCAGGTAGATGAAAATTCTCTCTCTCTCTCTCTCTCTCTCTCTCTCTCTCTCTCTCTCTCTCACACACACACACACACACACACACACACACACACACACACACACACACACACACACACACACACACACACACTCACACACAAAGATCTCGAGATTAAGCCTTGTTGAGTAGCATTTGGATATCTACTTGGATTGTTCTTATGACAATGAAAATACTCTTTTTCTTCCTCCCTCTCTCTCACTGGGAATTAAGAATCTCTCCCTCCTCTCTCTCTCCCTCTCTCTCTCTCTCTCTCTCTCTCACACACACACACACACACACACACACACACACGACATTTTGAGTTCAAGATTTTTTGGGTAGACATTTGAGATTTCTCTCAGTGAATAAGAAGGGAAAACTATGGTCCCTCTCTCTCACTGGGACTTAAGAATCTCTCTCTCCCTCCCTCTCTCTCTCTCTCTCTCTCTTTCACACACACACACACACATGCAACATTTTGAGTTCAAGATTTTTTGGGAAGACATTTGAGATTTATCTCAGTGACTAATAAGGGAAAACTATGGTAATCTTTGAGTGTGACCCAGATTGGTTATCACAGTTCCCTCTTACATACTAAGTCTTAAGTTCAATACTTATTGGAGAGTCTGTTGAAATTCTTTTATTGGTGGGTTGGAATTCAGAGAGAGAGAGAGAGAGAGAGAGAGAGAGAGAGAGAGAGAGAGAGAGAGAGAGAGATTTCAATCTTGGACACTTGAGAGAGTGTGTAAGAGGATCAAGAGCCCCAAAAATGCAGCGAGTCCTCTCTTATATAGTTATGCTAGTGTGAAACTAGAGTTGAATTAGAGTGCTTCACAGTTGACCAATGAGATGAGAACACCTCCTAATGCAAATCAAGCATGCCCAACATGTGTCCCCTCTTGCCTTGCATGCTAGAACTTGACCCTCCTTCTTGGGACTCATCTTGGCAAGAGGAAACATCACACATACTCACACACACTTGTTTAACTTCACATAAAGCAAGCATGTGCTTTCAAGTTTAGTAAACAAAGACTAAGTCAACTTACTAAATGAGGAAGGGATGATGTAACCTTATTATTTAGGCTTTCCCTTTCATTTAATAAGAACCATAAACTTACCCTTTAATTAATTAGCTCAGGTGCAAGACCGTACAAACCTTGCAGGCTTATAAAGCTGACCGGGACTTGATAAATTAGGATAATCCTTTGGTATCTCCCTTTGGGATTTTAAAACTTTCACCTCTTCTGCAAAACCTTAGCACATTTCTCTGGAGGTGCCGCTAAGCTGCTCCTAAAACTTGCTAAATTTAGACTACTAAATTTAGACATTTTGTGGCATGTTGAAATTTCACCCTAAGGCTTCCCAGAATTTTCACTTAGAGTCTAAAGAGTTATTCTAAGGACTTAAGCTTAGTATAGTCATTTTTTTTATTTTTAGACTCGTATAATTGCCCTTGGTCATATCCTTTGTCATGTGCCTTTGATCAAGGAGGCTGCTCGGGATACAATTGTCCTTTCTAGACATGTACCTTTGATTGAGATAATTAGTTAGCAATTACCCTTGCTATTTTATTGAATTTCCCTTTTAGTCCTAAGCCTTGACTAGGTTGGTCTATGAGCACATATTCAATTTCACTTGCTCTCTTTCCATTTTCCTTGTACTTAAGTGGGAAATTTAAGTTGGAAAATACTTGTATAAGGTTAGAAAATAATATTCATGACAAAATGAGATCAATACAATGAGTAGAGGGATTGATTTGAAGCTTGGTAAATTGACACATAGAGTCTATACATTATAAAAAACAAGATGTAAGTGGCATTGGGGGGGGGGGAGAGAGAGAGAGAGAGAGAGAGAGAGAGAGAGAGAGAGAGTAATAGAGAAATCCAAGAAAAGAGTGCTATTTTTGTATTGAAATTTTAAATGTTGGTTTGAAGTTTTTCATAGTATAGCATGTCCCTACAAGAAGAGGTCCTTGCTGGCAGACTCTTGGATCACCTGTTCCACATCGTCCTCCCACCTTGTTCCACAACAATCAAGTGGAAGGCATGGAAGTGGCCTAGGGGAAGATCATTTCTTTCTCCCTTGACAAATACGTTTAAGAGAAGATGGACTTCTTTGAGCAATGGTTTGACATCTCAACAAAACTTCATCCAAGAAGTGGATCAAGATCAACGACATCCAGGTGTAGAAGAATGTATGGCACTCTGAATGTGAAGATGACTAGAAGGCTTTCCTATGGAAAACTCTTTTTGGTTCTCAATCAATCACAAACAAGGCTAAAGTAAGGGGTCTTGGTGATGGAAACTACATCATATGAAATCAAAATAGTCATACCATATCACACCTCATATGGGAATGTTTTACAATCAAGCAATTCACTAGAAGAGTGTTAGATGGGTGTTTTCCAGCTTGGCATTCCTTTCTTTAGACAAGACCTAGCATTTGGCTCCAAGTGCTTGGAAAATGAAGATTTGAGGATAGAAGTTTGTATAGCTAGAGTTGTAGTCCTGAATGCTACATGGGTTTCTAGGAATGAACAACTATTCTAGAAAAAGAATAGAGTGATGCATGGAAAACTAGTGCTAGAATCTTGTAGATGGATTCTATCAAGCAAGAGAAAATATATTGTCAAAAAGAAGAAGATACTCCGTTCTTGACAAAAATATAGTGCAATAACAAAAACTGTGTAGCATGGATTAAGGTTACAGATAGGGTCAATGGTCTCAAATCCCTCAGGGGCCTGTACGCCCATTGGACTAACTTTTTTGTATATCCTTTGCAAAAGATATTCCAGGGTTTGAATGTATTATTTTGAGTTAATTCATGTCTAGCACAAATGAGCATTTAAAAAGAAAAGAAAAATTATTGTAGTAGTGTTTGGGGTTGGTGTGATTATTGTGGAATTTTTGTTGTAGTGGTATTTGCATTTGTTTGCTTGTATGTGATTTGATAACTCATAATGACATGGGAATAAGAGAGGTTGGGGTGGTGCAACATTATAGTCGACAAAGAGCATTCAAAAGGTGGCATGTGTGGCACCTCAATTGCTTAGACAGAAAGAAAAGCACAACCCAAGCCCACCCCTAAAATAGACACACGCCATGTGGAGTAGTGGAACTCTCCAAACGATGGCGATATGATCCTTCCACGCGGTCGTAACTGAGATTCCAAACAATCGAAGATGATGGACCAACCACTACACGTCCATTGTAGTAAGAGCCACATCCCACAAAAATTTAAGAATCCACAGATGTAGGCTCTCAATGCTCAAAGTAAACTTTTTTCCATAATTTTGGAAAGCCCGCAAATAGCATAGAATATTGTAGAGGTTAATTGACTATATTTGACTATTTTACACTAGGTTTTCCTAAATTTTGAAGGTTTTCTCACGTTCATATTTCAAATTTAGAGAGAAAATTCAAATTTTTCTCATGGGATTTCACTAAACTTAGGTTTTTTTGAGCACAAATATAGACGCACAAATTAATAGTGCTAAAAAATACTCTTTTCTCTAAAACCTTGAAAACCTACATATGAAATATTTTAGAGATATATTGACAATATCTTTTGCAGAACTCATAATTTGTGAGTGAGAAATATATCAAACAAAAAAAAAATGCAATGCGGGCCACGTTCACACCAAGCCATGGCACCCAAACCATCATAAGATACAACAGAAAGCATTCGACGAGCATAAACAAGGCTTTATAGGGGCCTTTTACTCGATACATAGGAGAGACAAAAACCATAAACCCAAAATCCACGAGAGAGCCACAGATGGTGGAAGGGGTAGAGTTTCCCACCTTTACATTTGAAATGTAGAAGTAAATTTTAAAATTTGTGGGTGGGATATGTCCCACTAGTAATGTAGATGGCTTCTCATTATGCTATGTGGGACCGATCCATCTCACACATAATGTGATTGATCTCTTCTAGAAAATATTATTCCCATTATTTATATACTAGTGTGTGACTAGAGCATTGCTGCAGCCAAAAAACAAATGGCCATTGGGGCACACACATTGGAATTGGAGCTGATCTCTTTAGAAAGCTGATTCCAGTGTTAGAGTTTACAACTACTGGTGATTCATTAGTTCAATCAGTAGAACTGGAGGAAAATATAGAAACTGATCTGGAACAGTTACATGGACTAGAATACATCTGCTGAGAAATAGACAAGCTGAATGACTGGAATTAGTATTCAGATTCAGTACATATTCAGATTCAGATTTAGAAGGAATGGATACAAAGTATATTTGGCTGAAGTATACTCGACTAATGTATTAGGAATTACAGAGTAAGAGTATAAGTGGGGATAATGTAGCTTAGGAACAACTTCAGGACTACAACCACACACTAAGAGTAGGAAGTCAAAAGATAAAACAGCTGAAAAGTACAACCAACAATTGCCAACCCGATTACAGTGTAATGGGTCCTATTTATAGCCTCTTGGAGTTACTGTGGTAACCGTCATGGTAATTACTGAATGATCCGCTGCTCGACTTTCCAGGAGCTGGTTCCCACCTAGTGAAACTGCCTCCGCCATCTACATCCTTCCCTCCTTTCTTGAATTTTGGTAAGACTCCAAAATTTCTGAAAAAATCCACCATCTGATCCTTTTGAAACGCGGCTTTATACCATATTTCATGCTTTGTTGAGTGCTTGACACCCCCTATAGTTGTAATTCCAAGGGTGTCAGCCAAAGATATGTCCACACCCAATTGAGAAAATCCACCGTCTGATTCTGAAAATGTTGGAAAAATCCACCGTCTGATTCTGAGACGGCTGGAAAATTCCTCCATCAAATACCAAGATGGAACTACCCATTATCCTTCCATTGAACCCGCTTCCTTTTGCCCTTAGGTCTTGATGGTGTCTCTGAAGTCCCAGTGCGAGCATTGTCCTTCTGAACGAGTCTATAAATGGCCTCTTGCTCAAGCTGATCTTGCCTTTCTATGGTCACTTTGACTTCATAAGGCGTGAGAGGATGATAAGTTTTGGTGTCGGGATCATAGAGCGTGCGTTTGCCTTTTGTGAGACGAGTTCTTGCCAGTTTGTGACAATACGAGGCTATATGGATCCATCCTTCTGGAAGAGGCTGATTAGTTCTGATCCTAGCATCAAAGAGAATTCAGCCATCTCTTTGTACTGAGGTCCTAGGCCTGGTTTAGCCGTAATGTCCTTTTCAGGCACTTTAGAGGACTCAACAGAGTTGCAACAGTTGGTTGGTGATCTTAGTGAGACCTTTGAGCAGAATTTTCCGCTATCCTGTACACAATTTGATCCTCTGCATCTCATCTCTTAGCTCCTAGAAATCATTCAGTTGGAGAGCGTCATTGAAAAGTGTTTGCCAGGCTTTCTAGTCCACAGTCGATCGCTCATACCAATCCTGAACATCATCAGTAATCTTGAAGTATGTGAGCCGATCTACCGGTTCTGTATGTTGAGGATAGAGTGCTGGAAAAAATCTTGGCAACTTTGCCTCTCTTTCTGGTAAAGCATACAGGTGAACTGGGGAATCGGGCACAAATTCTAAGAAACTAAGGACAGCCTGGTTCTCTTGCTGCATCATCTTTCTGGTTACTTTAACCAGCTGAAACAGTTGCCGGAGAGCATTTTCCTGTTCTCCCACTAAAATTCGAGTTTGAGTTTCCTTGCTGGTGGCAGTCTGATCTTCAAGAATATCCCACACCCTTGATCCAGAACTCCCCTAGCGATCTTCATTTGCACTAAGACCTCTTTTAATTGACTCCTGACATCCTTCATGCATCTATACATTGGCTTGTTCCCTAACAGAAGTTCTAATTCCATGGCTAGGGAACGACAATCTGCAGTAGAATGCCGTTGCCAATGTGGATTAGCTACTCTCTCTTCAGCAGTCAATATCCATTCAGGCACCCTTTCTAACAGTTTTATTATACTCGGATGCTCAGGCAGTTGATAGACCTCCTGATCATGGAAAGCAGCTGATTTCCAATTATCAACCATTTCCCTGGCGCTAGCATATAGTCACTGAAATTGCTCCAGATAAGAGATAAGATCATCATCCTCCAAATACCGCCTGGTTATAGGAGCATGCTGATGTCTCAATTTCTTATTCAGCGTGATGAGCTGTAATGAATGTTGCTCATCACCTGCTAGACCCTCAGTCACAACTTTTCCTTTCCCTTTGGCATCCCTACTGTGTTGTGACTAGTGTACCGATGGATTTCCAGTGTTGCTGGGTTGTTGCTCTCCCAGCTTACTGATCACTCGACTGCTGCCCTTCAGGTTGGTCTGGTTGGTCTGCCTGTGAGGCTGATTTTCTCCCGTTGTCCCTGCACCACCAGTACCAGGTTTTGGAGGTGGAGATGGAGGAGAGTCATCATCATCATCATTATGTCCTTCTTCTGGTTCATCCTCCTTGTCTACTTCTTCTTCCTCCTTATCATCATCCTTCTGCTGTTCAATATAATCAAGGATAGCTTGATTTTCTAGAGCACTGTTATATTCAAAAATTTTATCTTGCAAATCACTCTGCATTGTCTCCATAAGAGACCTCAGGTTATCCATGTTGAAAACAGCATTCCCTTCTGGATTCAAAATCTTGGCCAGTTTATTATAGATATATCTTTCTGTTAATGTGGCCTTCAGATCAGTGTGGCTGGTCAATAAGGAGTTGAACTCATCTCTCTTCATTCTCAACATAGTTTTGCACCTATCAACAACTCTTTATGCTTCTACCTTTTTTTCTTGCATGGTCCATATCTCAGACTCCACCTTGGCGAGCTCACTTTGTAATTGATGAATAGTCCTAGCTGACTGAGCTTCAAGGATACTGTGTCACAGGTTCTGGGTTGCTCTCCCTTGCTCCACCTTTTCAATCTGCTCCTCAGCCTCCTTCAGTTCAGTCTTTACTTTAGTTAGTTCATCCAACATTTGTCCCATGCAATTGACAATAGTATTCCATGATGATTGAATAAGTACAGAACAACCATCCTTAACTGTTGCTAGATCAGAGTCAGTTGGCTCATAGACCGCGACAGAAGCCAGGTAGGGTAATGCAGAATAATCAGATTCTTGCAAAACTAGTCGTCCCTTGAGAGGACGAGTCTGTATCTGCTGTAACCTGTCTTTCTTTGTCAATAGCAGGGATGCTTCACTGTATGGGATGGAAACCCTGCCAAGTGGACTTGGAGATGTTGGTCCTTTGCCCTTATTAGTCTGGTCTACTGGCTACTCAGGACTGGCCCTTTCTGATTGGTTTTGTCTACTCTGGTTTTGCTGAAATATGACCAGTGGTTTGGATAGTATGTTGTTCCATCTGGAGAATGGAAGTCCTTTCAGTAGACACTATTTTGATTCGAATTTCTAACTGCTTCAGGAGAGCAGTGCTTTTGGTCAGTGTCGTCCTTGGCCTCTTTGAACTGCTAGCTTCCTCTTGTATAGCCTTTCTCTTCTGTCTAGTGGGAACTGATTGGCTTTCTGGGGCTTCTTCATCATATGATAATTCTACATTCTCGGATACTGGGAATGGCTTCTGGCTCCAAGCCATTCTCGCCTGATCATGGGCGTTTGGAGTAGTTGCCCAGTACAAAAACTGTCAAACATACCAAGCCTTGAATACACTTTGAGACTTCAACTTAGCAGTTTGCTGAATTACATTATGCGACAATACCTGGTAGAGGTAGATATCAACTTTAGAATCCAATATCTTTGCTAAAAGAATAGCAAAGAGTTTCTCTGACACATATGTCGGATTATTTTTCAGGCTCACAGCTTTAGCCACAAATCAATAAGTAGTAGGAACGTCCAGACCTGCTACTAGAATCCCTTGCGCATTGGATTTTCGTTTCCTTTTAGCAGCATCATCTTCCTTCAAAGCTGCATTGAACTACTCTGTAGTTGCCACAGATGGCTTTGGCTCATTTGGCATTCGGAAAGAAAAAGAAATGTTCTCTGGAGTGACTGTCACTTTTGTACCATAGAACATAGCACTTCCATCTTCAGCATTAAAAGAATCCAGAACTTGCCTTATGATGGTTTTGTCAAACTCAATCCTTGTGGCTTACAGAACCACACACAAATCCCATAGTTTGAGTAAAGCCTTGGCTTGCTCAGTACACACAATAGCACTGAATCTTACTATGTGGAATGAGCGGAAGAGTTTCCTTTGCAGCAGTAATAAGGGCTTGGGTTTCGTCTATAGCCTCTTGCATCTTCTCCGACATTTTCTTCCTACCCATACATTGTGAGGACGATGAAGCAGTAGAGGAAGAAGAAGATGACTTACTTGATTTGCCGAACCCATATCTAGGTGCGGCTGGCAAGGACAAGCGACAATCCACAGTCTCCTTAGAAGAAGAGGTTTGCGGCTGCAGTGACAAACTTTGGAGCTCAGCGACGGTGAATGGACAATAGAAGGTAAGTGTCGTGCACGAGATTTGCAAGAAAAAATGCTTACTCGCCTTACTGTTATACGCGTTTGCGCCATTAAAGGTCCACCACTTACCGTTCCTAGAGTTATGTGCACTGTAGGTGATGTGGCAGATATGCATTGGACAAGAATTTTGCTTGTCTTTGAAATGATTACCACTGATATTCCATCTGACCGTTGGTCCCCCAAAAATTGATATTGGTATCCATACTTTTTTGGTTCTGGTCTAGATAGGGTTTGATCACACTGATACTATTCTGGCTTTTTGAGTGGTTCTGGAACTGGTTGTACATGGAAAGGACCTAAAATAGCTGATTCTAGATTTTCCTGGTCTTCAGCTCCCAGACCATTAATGCTCGTTTCCCTGGCTTCTGAATAATAGAGCTCCATTATATACCCCTGGAAACAATAATCCAGACAGGTATTTTAGCCTTATCGTGCCATTTGAGAACACCTAATCACCTTCAAATGGTCCTGCCCAGGCTATCTTTAAGTTTGGTTTCTTAGGACCTAATTTTGACTGATATAAGAGAACCAGATCACCTTTCTGAAACTCTCAGACCTTAATTCGTCTGTTATGCCAGTGTTTACTTCTTTGCTAAACAATTTCTTGTTCTAGCATAGCCCTCTGTCTCAGCTCATCTAGTTGTGTTAGCTCTTCCAATCATTTTTTCAGATTGTGATTAAAATCTAAACCATACTCTACAGCCATTCTGAGACTTGGTATAACAAATTCCATAGGGACAACAGCTTCAGTGCCATACACCATTCTGAATGGTGTTGACCCTGTAGTGACCTTATAAGTTGTTCTTTATGTCCATAGAGCAGTCTGAAGCTTCAAGTCCCACTGTTCTAGCTGTTTCTACACAATCTTGGTCTTAATGGTCTTGTTGCTGCTTTTGGCTTGCCCATTGTATCTAGGATAATATGATGTGGATTTACGATGCTTGATTGAAAGCATATCCATGAGGATATCCATAGTGTCATTTATGAAGTGTGTCCCTTGGTCTTACACAATCTCCACAGGACATCCATAGCGGCAGACAATATTATCGAATAGAAACCTTGCAATGAATTTTGTTGTGTTGTTAGGAAGAGCCTTAGCTTCTACCCACTTGGTTACATAGTAGGTAGGCATCAATATATACCTATTCTTCCTAGGAATAACCTTCTTGAATGGTCTCATAAAATCCACACCCCATTTCATGAAAACACCCAGTGGTGGCTAAACTGGTGTTAAGGGAGTCATGCTGCTGCTATGGGTCTACCCATTCTTTGGCATATGTCACAGGTTTTGCAAAAACTCCTGACATCAGATATCAAATTTTTCCACCATAAATCAGCCTGTAGAATCTTCTTAAAAGTAATATCAATAGAAAAGTGTCCACCAGATTCCCCATTATGTGCCTCTGAAATAACTTGCATTTTTCCCTCCATAGACACACATCGACGAAGAATCCCATTGACACCCAATCTGTAGAGTGAGCCACCAATAATGGTAAACTTTAAACTTTTAATAACGAGGGCCTTCTTTTGGTTCTGCTTCCAGTCATCTGGGAAGCCACCCTGAGAAACTGATATACTTCATATAATTTAGGATCAATTGATTCCGCCGCTTCCAGCTAGAATAATTCAGCATCCACCACTGGTTCGTCTCTTAAAGACGCTTCAGAGTAGCCCTCCGTACTCCTAGAGAGGAAATTAGCACCACAATGGTTTTTGCCAAGTTTATGGAAAATTCAAAATTCAAATTCCATAAGGAACATCATCCACTGTATTAGCCTGCCTTGAATAATGACTTTATTAATCAAGAATAATAGGGCTTGATGATCCACATAGAAATGAAACAATTTGCCTAGCAAATAATGCCGGACTTTTGCAGCACTTAAAACCATCCCTAAAGCCTCTCTTTCAGTGGTTGTATATCCTTGTTCAACCTGGCTGAATCTGTGACTAGTAAAGTATCAAGGAAAATCAGTTCTTCCATCTGGCTGAGCTAGTATCGCTCCCATTGCCAGTCCCAAAGCATCCATGTGTACATGGAAGATAATGTCCCAATTCGGTTGGCGAAGAACTGGTTTACTGATGATGTCACTCTTTAAGTTCTGAAAACTTTCCTCACAATCAGCAGTCCAAATGAACTTGCTGGTTTTCTTTGTAAGCTCATACAATGGTAATGCTTGAGAAGCAAACCTATGCACAAACCTTCTGTAAAAATTAATATATCCCAGAAAAGAACTTGATTTTGATGCATTCTTAGGCGCCTTGGCCTGTTGGACGCACTAGATCTTGTCATTGGCCATTTCTATTCCATTTCTGGACACCACATGTCCCAGTAGCTGTCCTTTCCAAACTAAGAAAACAGATTTGAATGGATTTAGACAAATCCACTTCTCCTGACAACGCTTAAAAACCATCTCCAGAAATAGTAAATGCTTTTTCTCTGTAGAATATACAATGAAGTCATCCATGAATATGGCGAGAAATTGATAAAGAAATTAACTGAAGATTTCCATCATACATCTCTGAAAAGTGGCTGGTGCATTGCAAAGTCCAAATGGCATTACTAGATACATAAATGCTCCCCACTCCATAATGAAAGTGGTCTTTCCCCGATCCTCATGAGCAATTTGTAACTGGTTATAGCCAATATATCCATCCATAAAGCTGTGCATCTCATATCCTGCAATCTCATCAAGTAACATATCTGTGAAGGGTAATGGAAATGGATCCTTAATGGTTTGAGCGTTCAGTTTCCTATAATCTACACATACTCTCAACTTTCCATTCTTTATGGGAATAACTACAATAGGAAACAACCAACCACTACTGACCACTTTAGTAATGAACCCAGCTTTTAGAAGGTTGTCAATCTCTTCTTTGAACTTCTTAGCATAATTCGGATTCATTCGATAGCGTTGCAGTCATACTGGACTGGCATCGGTTTTCAGTGGTATTCTGTGTTGACAGACCTCTGAATCCACCCCTTTTAGACTAGTATGTTCCCATGCAAACACATCTTTATAATGCTGGAACATATGTCGTGCCTTCTCTTTCATCATAGGATTCATATGTTTATTAACCTTGATCATTATAGGGTTTTCTTCAGACCCTAAATTCCATTCCTCTATCTCCTCATCATCTGGAAGCAACCAGTTAGGCCCTCCACCCTTTCTCATGGTTGACTCTTGAGCATAATCCTAGGACGATCCTCTGAGCTCTGAATTACCATTTTGATTTCCGATAGCTCCTCCAGAGCATGCCGGTTCTACTGGTGTGTTGAACTCAACTGGATCTTTTGGCCTTCCACTCAACTTAACTGGACGTTCTCCTGAATTTAGTTCAGTGAACTATTCTGGAAATTGTTTCTTTTGTTTTTCAGCTTCATCTTTGTTTATTAAAACTGCATTGAGATCTATCTCTGTTAATGGAAAAATATTCATAGGTGCTAAAACATTTTCTCGGTTTTCTTCACCTTGTACTTCTGGCAGAGCCCTTTGGGTCTCAGTTCTTTTCTCTAACTTCTGGTGTTACTCATCTGAATCTGGATTCTTCTACCTGTCCCTTGTATTGTCAAAGTCTGATTAGCATAGTCGTGAATAGCATGTGCTGTTCGCAGCCATGGGCATCCCAGTAGCATCCCATACGCTCCTTGCACATCCAATACTAGGAAACTGGCTTTAAACTTTGCTTTGCCCACTCATATCTGCATATTCTCCACCATTCCAGTTGCCTGAACCACTCTATGATCAGCCATTCAGACTTTGAAAGGTGTTGGTTTTATGTTAGTAATGCCCATCCTTTGCTGAAGATGTACTCCCAAAATGTTTACCCTGCTCCTCCATCTAGTGTGATGCTTGAGAGTGGTTCCCACTGTTTTCGCACTTTGTAGTCCGCCTGAATCACCGGCACTTCATCATCTCTGACAACTATCAAGTCAACTGATATGGCCTCAGTCTCAGCCTTCATTCGCTACCTGATGAACTCCGCTGCTTCAAGTAAAGTTCTTCTAATGTCCTCTAACTCCATAGTGAGTTTCTAAATTGTGTCACAAATTCTGACATGAATTTCCTCTTTCTCATGATCAGAGTTGTCATCAGAACTTGAAGAACTGGTATTATCTTCACAATACCATTCCTTTGGTTCAGTGCTTTCAGCTCCTTTAGCAGTTCCCAACTCTTCCATCAACCCTTGTACTGCAGCCAACATGGTCTCATGCATCCCAGGCTTCGACTGATTTGGTTGTGCTGTCTCAGACAACTGGGTGGGTATCTTATGAATGACCCGGGCATCATAACTCTCTGGTTGCTTTGGCAGCTTCTTGGCTAAATCCTCAGTGATTTTCACCGCCGCTAGTTCTCTTTTCTCCTGCCATTCATCAACCACCTTTTCTTTACCCTTGGCCTTCCATACCTCTCTCTGCTGAGCCCATTTGCTACTTTCAGGAGTGATTGGTTTTGCTGGACTTTGTAGAATTTCCTCAATCACCACCCCTTTACTTCGTGTAATTGCTTGTACAGGAATCGGTTCTGGAACCTTCGCCTCGATATCCGCAACCCCAAGTGTTTCTGGACACCGAGATGCGAAGTGCCCATACTTACCACATGTATAGCAATTCAGGCTTCGATTTTGAAAATTACCACGACCTCGGCCCCGTCTGGTACCCCCTTGGTATCTACCGTGCCCTGCACCAATACCACTTACACCTGGTTTCTCTGCTTGAGAAGCACTGGTAGTTTTCACTCTTGCTGGTTCAGCATTGGTGAATGCCACCACTAACAAATATTTTCCCTTCTTAAAATGATGAATTCGAATACCACAGTTGTTCCATAAATAGCCATAGGCTTTGCAATAAGTGGATTGTGGACATTCTTTTGAAACATGGTCTTTAGATTTACACTTTGAACACCGAGTTTCCATTCTTCTTATTACTGGTTGTCTGGTCTGGCTAATTTCAACAATTTTCCGGGCCATCTCTTCAATCTTCCTAGACCAAGATTCTTTCTTAATCTTGTCTTTGTTTCTTTCATCTGAGCTGCTTTCAGAGCTACTGGAGGCTCTACTGGACTCAGAATCTTCAGTAGAAGTACTGCTACTACTGGACCTCCTCTTCTTATGACTCTTTTCCTTCTTATCTTGTTGTTCTAGCTTCGGGGCCCGCTGCACCAAATCATTGAATTTCTTGGTTGGTGCCGGCACCTCCTGCTCCTTAAGCTTCTTACTGTGAAAACCATTCAAAAGCCATGCTTGCAACTGCTTTTTGGATGGTGGTTCTTGTAGTTGTCTAGTTAGTTCCTTGATTTTCTTAACATAGCTTCTGACTGACAATTTTCCTTGCCTTATCTTATCCAACTCACAGAGTATATCCTCATCCCCTCTGTTGTCTGAATATTCCAGTTGGAAAGCTTTAAGCAGTTTATTATATGATCTGAGTTGATGGTAGTACCATTTCCTTGATGCCTCCTTTAATGTTTGCGGAAAGCAGTCACCCCAATCATCTTCATCAATATTTTTTAACTCAGCATATTGCTCAAAGGCTTGGATATGAACATCCGTGTCATCCTTCTTCCCCCCTTTGAACATGGGAAAAGAAATTTTCAATGAAGATGTGTAATCATGTCTATCAGCCTCATTTCTTCCTCTTCTCACCTTGGAATCTTGACTCCTTTTGGAAGATTTCTTATAATGGTCCATGTCTGCATCCCAGTTAATTTCTGCCTCCATCTCAATTTTTGTTTCCTCCCTGTCTTTTCTATTGGAAGTATGGAAACTTTCTTCACTTTCTCTCGCTCCTTTGTCTCCATGTGTGGTCCGAGGACTCTTGGCCTTGCGTTCCTCCCGTTCAGCCCTACGTCTTCTGGATTGACTAGAATGCTCAGAGTCCTGTGCCTCATCAGCATGACTGTGCTCCTCCTGAGCCTCAGTGTCGGTTACTTGTTCATCCTTTGGATCAATGTCTCTTTCTGACTCCTCAGGAATAGGGTCAACATGGTAGGATGGTTTCCGGCCATGACTGGGTTTGGGTGCCATTACTGCAGCTGAAACTCAAACTGGGAGAGGAGTCTACTGGTCAATGAGCAACAGCTCTAGCCACCGTGATTGCCAAAATGGAATTGGAGCTGATCTCTTTAGATATCTGATTCCGGTGTTAGAGTTTACAACTACTGGTGATTCATTAGTTCAATCAGTAGAACTAGAGGAAAAGATAGAAACTGAGCTGGAACAGTTACATGGACTAGAATACATTTGTTGAGAAATAGACAAGCTGAATGACTGGAATTAGTATTCAAATTCACTTCAGATTCAAATTCAGATTCAGAAGGAATGGATACAAAGTATATCTGGCTGAAGTATGCTCGACTATTGTATTAGGAATTACAGAGTAAGAGTACAAGTGGGGATAATGTAGCTTAGGAAAAGCTTCAGGACTACAACCACACACTAAGAGTAGGAAGTCAAAAGATAAAATAGCCCAAAAGTAAAACCAACAATTTCCAACCCGATTACAATGTAATGGGTCCTATTTATAGCCTCTTGGAGTTACTGTGGTAACCTTCATGGTAATTACTGAATGATCTGTTGCTCGGCTTTCCAGGAGCTGGTTCCCACCTAATGAAACTGCCTCCGCCATCTACACACATACACATATTTTTAGATGTGTGTGTCATTAGGACTTGTTTCGGATCTTCTCGGTCCCTTTAAATTGGACACTTAATGAAGTTCTTAAAATGCTAATGCAGGCTTGACCAAGTTAATGGCCTAGGCCTGAAAATACATATTTGCATTTCTTCTGAACTTGAAGGAAATAGGTCTCAATCATATCTAGTTACCTGATCCTCTCAGCTTTTTGGCCCTATTATACCCCACATCCCTCCATGTACTTTTGGGTGTTACTACAACCCCACATACCACCCCCCCACTTTTGACTTGAAAAATCCCATCACTTTTCCCTCCCTCTTTTGGAGGGGTTGCAACTATCTTTCTTTCTCTACATCCTCTCTCTAAGATGAGTTTGGGGAGTTATGCTTGGGTTTAGGATTCATTTTTCCTCTCTAGAAGCCATAACCTAAAGATCTAAATCTCCTCTACCTCCTTCACTCTCTCCACCCTCTCTCTCTCTCTCTCTCTCTCTCTCTCTCTTTCTTTCTCTCTTTCTCTCTCTCTCTCTCTCTCTCTCTCTCTCTCTCTCTCTCTCTCTCTCTCTCTCTAATTCTCATGTAATAGCTCACCATAGCTATTTCTCTCTCTATTGCGCATTGGTGAAGACCTACACATCCTTGCAAGCTCCATCTACATTGGAACCTCTACCTCCACCTCTAGTTCTAGCTCCATCTCCACTTTCACCTGCACCTGCACCTGCACCTACATCTCCATTTCCATTATCTCCATTTCCATTATCTCCATTTCCATTATCTCCATCTCCATTTCCATCTTCATCTTCATCTCCATCTCATCTCCATATCCAGTTATAATGGCTATTGGAGACATTACCAACAAGCCTTTGAAGTTTAGATATAAGATGTCGATTTAGAGTGGGAGTATGCAACTTTGCCAAAAAAATCAAGATAGTGGGTCTATTTTTATGGACATGCAATGATTGCAAGGGAGGAAATCCATTGATCTTTGGACGGATGGTGCAATTTACCCCCTTGATCCTTAGACAAGTGCATCTCCACCATTTTGCAACATTACACAACTCTTACATTTTAAGAACGCTCAACATGCGATAAAATTCAAACAAAACTAGACATGGTGCAAGTTGCAAGCTTAGCTAAAAAGGAACAATTTTGAGCATTAGCCTTGACGATAAAGGAGCAATTCATGGTGTAAATAGCAAAATTAATGAAGAAACTTGTAAAGAAAAAGGTGAATCTTTACAATGATAAAGAAAGCATCGATTGGGTTGTAGAAAATTACATGCGTCTTCAGCATTCAGCTCAAAATCTCAGACGGTGCGTTGACCACTTTACTCGCCTTCTTATGGGATTCAAAAAGAGACAACAAAAGTGCAAGGCTATGGGGATCTTTGCTAAACTTGGAGGTTCTCATAAAAGACATTGGTATGAGTTTTTTAAAAGAAGTGATTGTGCATATGTACATACACATGCATGGTGCATCAAATAAAGAATTGCCCATTGTCCAGAGCTAGGTGGTTACGTGGGGCCCACGTGTGTACAGGTAGGACAACGTGTACATAGCACATTGATTTTCATTATCACTAGTACCAGTGTGTTCTTTCTGTAATAATGAGGAGTTGGTGTAGTGTAAAACTTCTCGAGGAATCTATCAGCACGACGCACGCCATGAGGTAAGTAGGTGCGTCAGATGGCATCTAGTGGCATTGGGAGGTCGAATGGGGTCAATACTTGCACGTAGTAAGCGAGGACACAACGGGAATGTTTTCTTGTGATGATTATGCAGAAAGGTCATCATGAGAACTGTATTTGGGGGCCACTTCACGTGATTGCGGGATGCATTATTGGAAAAAGTTGAGTACCAAGTGTGCGGATGGATGTAGAAAGGTAACAAAAATGCACTGCGTGGCCATTTTTTGTCTTGTTTGAGGTCCGTTTGAGGTCAATCAAAAGGCCAAAGGTGCACAAGGGATAAAGTGAAGTGTGAACACCAAAAACCCTAAGAAAAAACATGGAGAGAAGAGGAGGAACAGTCGCAACTCAGTTTTTGTTGTTTTTACAGTCTGTTTTGGCCATAAACTGCTCATCCAAGGTCGGATTTGAGCACTTTGATATTGTAGAGTGGGGTTTTGAGCTGTTCGGGACGCAATGGTGCTGTCCATTTTGCCAAATTTCTCACTTTTTCCTATTGTTTTGGTTGTGTAAGTTTCTCTTTTGAGCGAAGCCTCTGCTCAAATTTGTAATTGTATCTGGCATATTTCATCTATATTGTGTGAGTTATTTGCCCCATTGGTGTTGGACCAAGTTCTATTGTATCTAAACTTAAAAAATCTTCCTTTTTTGAGCTGAGTTTTTTTTATGTGTGTGTGTGTGTGTGTCTTTTTGTTGAGTGGGCAAATGGATAGTCTCTCTCCTCTCACTCCATCGGTGTGTCCCCTATCTCGGTCAGGTGGGCCGAGTGGTGCCCCATAGTGTGTGTGTGTGTGTGTGTGTGTATATCTCCCAAGAGTGTGCCTTGGGTGATTATAGAGGCGTTGTGTGTGTTTCCACCCCACTCACATTCTTTTAGTGCCCCCACGGAGGATCTTCTTCGAGTACCTTCAGCTTCGGGATTACAGGTTGCAGAGTACAGGCTACAGGTACATGTACAGGTATAAGTGATTCACACAAGTATAGGTAGCTGGAGTAGAGTGATACACTGACAAGTGGAATTCACTTGAAATTTCCGTGGGTATGCATCATCTGGTGCCTGTTTGAGCGCATTGTCTGATATTGTACGTTACTTGTGAATACTGTCATTGTACGCCTTTATGGAGCCATACTTGGTTTTATTTGGAAGTCCCAGCCATTTCTTAGACTTGGTCTAGAAGATAGTCATTTCTGAGACTTGTCTATATGTTTTTCAGCATAACCTACGTTGTTGAGGGTCGATAGTGTGAGGTTTTATGAGTTGGGGGATTCTCAAATGTGAGATCCTTTCAGTGATACAAGTGGCTAGAGCACCCTTTTCGTGACCTCGTCATAGGCTATGTAGTAGTGATTCCTACTTGATGCTTGGGTTCCATTGTTGGCATGTTATGCATACATATACAATCTATATTTTGGGTTCTTACTGCTCTACTTCTGGGGAAACTCTGCCAAAATTTTTCCAAGTTGTGATGGCTAGTTTTTTGGTCTTTTGAGCCATTTATGTTGTTATGATGCTGAAATTCTAGTAAAATCATAGGATAATTAGTCAAGTGTGCTTTCTTGGGAGCTGCATGGATGGCTTTTAATGGATAATCACGATGAACCTTAGTTCACTCCTTTTCATTTTGCACAAAGAATTCAGATAAATGTTCATGTAGACATGAAGATTTTTTACCAGCAGCACATAGTCTTTATGTTTGAGCCAAGAAGATTAAGAGAGATACTAGAATCTCCTTTGCCTGTTGTTATTTCTATGATTAACGATTAACTATGAAAACTCATTCGATGTGCATGTGTTCATTATTTTTTAAAATCTTGAGCTCCATTGAAGTTTCTGGGGATTGAGTCAGTCAAAAGTTTTGGGTTCTTGCACGTGTGTTAAAAGGGGTTCTCAAAGCATTGAAACTTGGGTAGCCATGGCTTTCTCTTATCCGGAATTTCATGGAAGAAGCGATGAAGATGTGGAAGAATTTTTGGAAAAGATGGAGGTTGCCTGCATTAGCAATCAGATCCATGATCCTGCATAGATATTACGTCTTCTCCAAATTTGTTTGAAGAGTGATGCATAAGTTTGGTCCCAATCATTTGAAGAGGAGTTGCACGCGGCTGATCCACTTGTGAGCTTAAGTTGGAAAAATCTAAGGAATGGATTGGAAGTGGAGTTTATGAAGACAGAAGATCCTGACAAAGTGTGGCAAGAAGTACAGGGTTTGGTGCAAAGGGAAGGTGAGCCAGTAGATGCGTACACACGTAAGTTTTCAATGGCATGGGAGCGGATGTGCAAGGCCATAGCACCATAGGTACCCCCACCTGACATGATGAAGAAGGACAAGTTCTTCATTGTTCTTTGGGAGAATATACGTTGGAGAGTGGAGCTAAAGAAGCCTAGGACATATGAAGATACACTAGATGTAGCGAGGAACAAAGAGTGGAAGCTCAGAAGAATGAGTCAGTTAGGAGTAAATTCTTTGCCCAGGAGGTCTGAGTTTCACCCTATGGATTCTTTGCAAGATCTCATGTCAGGGGTTCATCATGAACCAGTGGTTTCTGTTACTCCTCAGGTTATGCCAGCGGTGGTCACTACAACTGTGCAAGATGATGGGCTAAGGCAAGACATGAGGCAAGTCGTAGATTTAATGGAGAATCTCAGCCTAAACATGCTAGGTAATGTGGAAAATAATCAAGGTCGGGGGAGGTTTGCAAATCAACCAGGAGGTGAAGAAATACCCAGGAATGGTGTTGGACAAAGCAATGGTAGAGTCTAGTCACCCCGCAATGTGATAAGCCACCAAGAATGGGGGGAGACATGTATCCATTGCCAAGACAGGTGCTAACTAGGTCAAATAATTATGTCTTTGAAATTAAGGGAGAAGAAGGAACCAGTGGATTAAACCAAGAGGAAAAGGGAAAGACAAAAGTGATAAGTGTGGTCACCTTGGAGAAGGCGGCAAAGTTGGAGGATACATTAGTGATGCCTATTGGGAAGAGGACCACACAGGATAAGGAAGGAAGAAGTGCCACAGGTCCTAGTAAGAAGAAAGGAAAGAGCCATGAAGACGAGGATGTCAAGGCTAAGAGGAAAAGAAGGGTCGTTGCAAGTTTCATTATTCAGATTTTCCACTAAGAGATGGGTAATTAAGCTATGACTTGAAGGAGGATCCGACAAGTAGGAAAGCAGATGTTACTTTTGGGCAGCTTATAGAGATGGTGTCTAAGCTATAGCGATAGTGGAAGAGGATGGTTAACCCAATGGAGAAAGAACCAGAGAGAGGTTCACTGAAGGTGTTGATGATGGATGAGCTACCAGACATTTGACCAATAGTAGATGTGTGGCACAAAAGAAAAAAGATGGGACCAGGTTATGTTGATGGCGGAGCCCAAATATGTGTCATAACACACTCATGCACGTTGAGAAGATGGGTCTTACTGTGACTGGGGTGTTAGGCTTTTGGATTAATTGGCAAACCATCAGAAAGTAAAATGTTTGGGTGTTGTAAAGAGCTTAGAAGTGGAGACCTATGATGCAAAGGTGGTGGTTGATTTTCATGTGATGCCAGCGGGGTTGGGAGCATATCTTATTATACTGGGCAGACCATGTTTACATGCAGTGGGAGCTGTTCAAGATTGGAGACGTGGTACGATTAGCCTCTATGGAAAGACAGGTGCCAAGAAGCTATATAATATGGACACAAGGAAAGTATTGGAGAAGCTTTATGAAGATGAGGATGAGTCTAGTGATGAAGACTATTCCACAGTGAAACTGACAAGGATAGTGATAGTACTACCAGCAGTGATGAGGATGTTAATGTTGCATTTCTTCTGATGGACAAAGAAATCCAGGAGTCTGGTTTAGTTGTATTTGCAAATGAGATTGAAGATGGAAGTGAAGGGCCTTATGAAGTGATTGAAGGGCTGATGCAAACCAAGGTTGAATTGTCAAAGAAGCAGGAATTGGTGACACAAATGATCAGTGGAGATCTCTCAGCTATGGAAAAGGAGATATATTTGCACATGCAAATCTATGCCAATGTAATTGATGGTTTTCTTGATGTAAGGTTGATATATGGCATCTCTATAGGTTTTTTTTGGGAACCAGGTGGAAGATTGATTAAGCTTTTGATGCAGGGAATGCCAAGTGTTTTTATGTGGGATCCAGGTGGAATGACCATCTCTTTTTGCTGGTCTATTGATCATGAATGATCTAACAGGCTAGGGGATGGGCAAATTATGTTAGGAGTTTTTTGGAAGAAGTGATTGTGAATATGTACATACACATGCATGGTGCATCAAATAAAGAATCGCCCATTGTCTAGAGCCAGGTGGTTATGTGGGGCCCACATGTGTACAGGTAGGACAACGTGTACATAGCACATCCATTTTCATTATAACCATTGCCAGTGTGTTTTTTATAATAATGACGAGTTGGTGGAGCGTAAAACTTCTTGAAGAAGCTATCAGCAAGGTGCACGCCATGAAATAAGTAGGTGTGTCAGATGGCATCTAGTGGCGTCAGGAGGTCGAATGGGGTCAATACTTGCATGTGGTAAGCGAGGACACAACGGGAATGTTTTCTTGTGATGACTATGCATAAAGGTCATCATGAGAACTGTATTTGGGGGGCACTTCACGTGATTGCGGGATGCATTATTGGAAAAAGTTGAGTGCCAAGTGTGCGGATGGATGTAGAAAGGTAACAAAAACACACTGCGTGGCCATTTTTTGGCTTGTTCGGGGTCCGTTTGAGGTCTATCAAAATTCCAAAGGTTCCCAAGGGATAAAGTGTAGTGTGAACACTAAAAAACCTGAGAAAAAATGAGAAAAAGAGTAGGAACATCCGCAACTCAATTTTTGTTGTTTTTGGAGCCTGTTTTGGCCATAAACTACTCATTCGAGGTCAGATTTGAGCACTTTGATATTGTAGATTGGGGTTTTTGGCTGTTTGAGATGCAATGGTGCTGTCCATTTTGCCAAATTCTTCACTTTTTCTTGTTGTTTTGGCTATGTCAATTTTTCCTATGAGCGAAGCCTCTGCTCAAATTTGTGATTGTATCTGGCATATTGCATCTATATTGTGTGAGCTATTTGCCCCATTGGTGTTGGACCAAGCTCAATTATATCTAAACATAAAAAATATTCCTCTTTTGAGCTGAGTTTTGTGTGTGTGTGTGTGTGTGTGTGTGTGTTGAGTGGGCAAATGGATAGTCTCTCTCCTCTCACTCCATCACTGTGTCCCTTGTCTCGGCCAGGTGGGTTGTGTAAGCCGAGTGGTGTCCCATAGTGTGTGTGTGTGTGTGTGCATATCATCCCAAGAGTGTGTGTCAGGTGATTATAGAGGCGTTGTGTGTGTTTCTATCCCGCTCACAACATGTGTGCCACACAAGGTAGTTGCAGGTTGTCAGTAGAATTTAGAAATTGACTTCTTTTCTATTTGCTTTTTGCAGAGAATGTGCAAAACCAATTCTAGGTTGCAACAATACAAAGGAGTCAGTGAAGGCATCCATACTTTGGCATGTGGTTGATGAGAAAGACATTTGAAATATAATCTCTAATCCATCACATGCTACATTGAAAAAATCCCTTTAGATTATAGTTGCTCATGGACTTTCAAAATAGTATTCCCCCTTGTGATATGCTTATAGTGTGTGACTCAGACGGTATTAGTGATAAGGGGTACATAGCATTATATACATGCATCACAGGGTGTCTACATAGCAAAGGAATGGCGTGAGCAGTGTTATCAACCCCATACAATATGGTCATGGCAAGAAAAATCGCAAACAACAACGTTTCAACCCTGCTAGTAGGTGGGTACAAGTGGGTGGATGGAAACATGCCAATGTCCACAAAGAGTTTTGTTTACAACACGTTCAATAATGTTTACGTGGAAGTAAAATCACTACAACAAGCTATGATCCAGTATTACGATATCACAATAGAGGAGACATGTGGAAAATCTATATCTGTATTAAAACTAGACAAATGTCAAGTTGTCAAAGGCCAGAGGGTGTAGCCCACAAGCCTCACACTCATGAGCAAGGCATTGGTGGGAAAGTGGTTAGAATTGCCAAGTCTCTTGGCAAGAAGCAGCAAAGGAAATATTTTTATGGGGTGCAATCAGAGATGGATATATGGTGGCAAGCAATGACTCACTTCTACATCTTTGATGACAAGACACATGACACTTTGTTTGTGGAGTGCTCTTTTCTTTTGCACAATGAATGGCTCAAAAGACACGGCTATAGTGTCAAGCGACATTGGGTGTGGTTCGATGGTGTTGCATCACACTTCAAAGCAAGGCGGCCATTCTATTTTGTTGCACAATTCTTCAATATAAGAGGTGTCAAAATGATGCACAATTTCTTTGCTTCAAGCCATGGAAAGGGTGAACACAATGGGGCTGGTGCAATGGTCAAAAGAGCCCTCACATAGGATCACTTGAGATCTGACGGGTGGGAGCTGCATAACGCTTCAAACACTGTTGCATTCCTCAATGCAATTGTTAGAAATCAACACCCACAGATAGGCAAGAAACTCGATCGTGCTTTTTGGGAGGTTAAGCTCGCTGATGTTGATAGAGTTATAGAGTGGGATTTCAAGTGCATGACAGGGTCTTGATCTTGGCATTGTGTCAATGGCTACAATCGGATAGATATGAACGGACTAAGGCATAGACTACTCTCTTGCTTTTATAGTGCGTGCATCAAAGGTCAATGGAGGAGATGTTCCAACAAAGATCATGTGCAGGGGTCGGTATACTTGCAAATACAACCCACAGTTACGGATGAAAGAGATGGAGAAGCGTCCAGCGAGGATGAGGATGAATACACCCCCATGTCATTAGAAAATTTCGGAGGTCATTTGGAGGGCCTTGTAAGAAATTGTATTTCTCTCTCTAGAAACTTTTTTTAAAATGCACTTGCACCTTGTGAGTACGTCCAAAAGGACAACCAAACACTTTAAAAAGTAGATTTATATTCCCAATCATCCTTGAAAACGGTCACTTTTTTATTTAATGTGAGCATCTTTTTCAGGAGGCAGGTGCGGCGCATTCAAGGCAGCTTACGTCATCACTGAAAGTTGAAAAGTCACAAACTATCAAATAGTGATAGATTTTGAGGCTTTTGACACCACCAATGCGTCCGGAACGCCAAAATACCCTAAAAACAAATGTCTACTTGTCTCATTCCGACATTCGGAGAGGCAAAAAATATCAAAAACCCCCAAAAAATGGGCTTTTTACTTAAGGCGCGCGAGGAGGCATTCTAAAATGCTAGAATGCCCCTCTGCGCGCCGTTAGTACAAAGCTCCTTTTAGTGATTTTTGGACAATTATCTTTCAAGAAAGCCTACCCATGTTTCTCTATTGCACTTTTGCACCATGTTCTCTCTCTCTCTCTCTCTCTCTCTCTCTCTCTCTCTCTCTCTCTCTCTCTCTCTTTCTCCCTCTCCCTCTCCCTCTCCTTTCTATAGCTTAGAATATTTAAAAAGAGAGAGAGAGTGAGAGACTCCCATTACTAACGACGCGCGTGGAGCATTTTTTGACCTCAAAAAACACCTCCTCGCACCGTTAGTATAAGGTAACAGAAAGACTCTCTCTCTCTCTCTCTTTCCCCCGCCTTACTTCCTCTCTCTATAACACTCACACATACACACATAAACACATACACTGGTGGATGCACAGTACTAAAGGTGCGCATAGAGACATGCACACCGGTTGTGCCTCTCTACGCGCGCCTATAGTATAGAGAGAGAGAGAGAGAGAGAGAGAGAGAGAGAGAGAGAGAGAGAGAGAGAGAGGGGCTCTTTGTGTTTGTGTGTGTGTGTGTATGTTATATTTGTGTGTTTGTGTGTTTGTGAGTGTGTGTGTCTCTATGTGTGTTTGTGTGTGTGTGTGTATGTTATATTTGTGTCTCTGTGTGTTTGTGTGTATGTTATATTTGTCCGTGTGTGTGTGTGTGTGTGTGTGTGTGTGTGTGCGATCAAAATGCACTTTGTAGAATTGTAACAATGGGTGTGCGTGCTCACTCTTATAGACCCGAAATTATGATCTCTAAGGCTAAGATGATGAAGAAAAAACCTATGTGATAGATGGAGGCCTTTTTAGAGATTTTTTGACATTTTCCTCTCAAAAAGCTCTCTAAAAGAGGAAAAAAGGGGCTTTTTACTAACGGCGCGCGATGAGGCATTCCAAAATTTTGGAATGCCCCCTCGCGCGCCGTTAGTAAAATGTTCTTTTAGGGGTTTTTGACATTCTTTGCCTCTTTGGATGTCGGAGCTAGGCAATTGGACATTCATTTCTAGGATATTTGGGCGTTCCGGACGCATTGACAGTATCAAAAGTTTCAAAATCTTCCACCACTTGATAGTTTTGTAACTTTTTGAATTCTAGTGATGACGTAAGCCGTATCAAATGCACCGCATCTACCTTCTGAAAAAGGTGCTCGCATTAAATGAAAGAGAGTGATCGTCTTCAAGGACCACTAGATTATTAAATGAGGAGAGGGACACCTTTTATATTTCTGTTAATATCAATCTATTTTTCTACGTAACGTAGGCTCTTCTCTCATTGGAGGAGCTTATTTTCCTCTCTCTTCCAAAAGACCTCTGAAATCTCCTAATGATGCTGGCCACCATGATGACCTGAGTGATGCCTTGATGGTTGGCCAGAACTTTGGAGTGACTACAGAGGAGGCAGGTGTATACTTCTACATCCTGAAATGCACCAAAACCAAGCGCTTGGCCAAAACAGAGGAAAAGGATCAATGGCACAACATCATTAAGAAAAATACGTATGGGGTTGAGGGCATATTCTATGACAAGGTAAATGGTTTGAGATGATACTTATGTCCTTTTGGACAAACAATCCCACTGCTCTAATCTACTCCCATCTGGTGCGATGCATCATGTTCTCCATGTCCCCAAGGGAAGGTGAGCATAATGTATATGATATGTCAAATGACATATTCAATCAAATCTATAACTGTTGGAATTAGGGTTGCAGAGAAACACACACAGCTTGGAGAAGACGAAGGAAGCTCAAGGCACACAATAGAGAGTGTGTTACCTAGTGTGCAATGGAAAGATTGATAGCCCTAGAGTGATGGGCGTATATACAATGCACGGGGGAAAAAACCTCCTAAAGAGGGAAAAAATGCCCCGACGGTCCTAGTGTGTTCACACACATCACTACCACATGTATATGGTAACAAATCCCCCCTAGAGTGATGCGGTGAACGAGAGATGGCACATGAGTAAAGGGAAGTGCCATGCCCTGAGGACAGGATTAGTCCACAAAGGGGAGTAAGCCCAAAGCTTTGCGGAAAGCTTCAAGCTTCTCATGAGACAATGCCTTTGTGAAAAGATTTGCAAGGTTGTCCCGTGTTGGCACATAAGCCAAGATGATCTCTCCTGCTGAGAGCCTCTCCCTGACATAGTGGTAATGCACCTCAATGTGCTTTGTGCGAGCATGAAAAACTGGATTCCTCGCAACTGCCAATGCGCTCTGACTGTCAGTGTAGATAGTGTTGGCAGTGTCCTGTCCAACACCCAAATCAGCCATAAGGAGTCTGAGCCATACACACTCAACCGTAGCTATGAAGAATACCCTGTACTCAGCCTCACAACTCGAAGTGGCCACAGTAGGTTTCTTTTTGCTCAACCATGATATACATGAACTGCCAAGCATGAAACAAAAACCACTTGTGGACACTCGCGTGTCAAAACAACCAGCCCAATCTGAGTCCGAAAAAGCATGTAAGTCTGGCGGCAATGATCCCCCCTTGGGATAAAACAAGCCAAGATGTTAAAGTGCCACTAAGGTAGGGGAAAATCCTCTTGAGAGCCTGCCAATGCTTAGACCTTGGGCTATGCATAAATCTGCTGACCTGTGAGACTGCAAACTGAATATCTGGCCTCGTGTTGCATACATAAATGAGGCACCCAGCAACAGTTTGGTAAAGAGTGACATCAGCAGGATCGCCAGCGTCATGTAGACTCAACTTCAAACCTGTTTCTATGGGAGTGGCAATAGGTTTGCAATCCTCAAGTCCAAACTTACATAGCAATGTCTCTATGTAACTTTTCTGACACAAGGCAATACCACCATCACACTGCTTAAACTGTATACCCAAGTAATGATGCAACAGCCCCAAATCCTTCATCTTGAAAGTAGCATTCAAATCAGCCTTAAATTCAGCAATATGTCTCTCATTTGGTCCAGTAATCAGCAAATCATCAACATAAAGAACCACAATGAGAAATACATCATCCTCACGCTTTACATACAATGTGCTTTTTGTTGGACTGTTACGAAAGCCTTGTTTGACCAAATGAGTGTCAGCTTTCTCATACCAAGCACGAGGAGATTGCTTCAACCCATACAAAGCCTTGTTACATTTGCACACTTTGTCCTCTTGTCCTTTTATGACAAAACCGCGAGGCTGCGTTACATAAACTTTCTCAAATATGTCACCATTCAAGAAAGCAGTAACAATTTCTGATTGATGTACATCCCAACCAAAATGAGCTTCCACTACACATAGAAAACGCACAGTAGTCATACGACAAGTGGGAGCAAAAGTCTCTTCATAATCTATGCCTTTTTGTTGTGCATAACCCTTTGCAACAAGTCGAGCCTTATGGCGATCAATCTCACCATCTGGCTTGCGTTTCAACTTGTAAACCCACTTCGTACCAATGGCCTTTTTGCCAGGAGGCAAATCACATAAAGTCCATGTGTCATTTTCTATAAGTGCATCATATTCTGATTGCGTGGGAACCATCCAATTTTCTGAATTCTGTGCTTCATTAAAAGACAGAGGCTCCACAACATCATGTAAACTAGACACAGCCAAAGGATAACAATCTGATGCATAAGATGCATGGCAAGAGCCTGAACGAGTACGACTAGACAAAGGTGCATCCAATTTACTGTCACGCAAAGTGTGCACCAGCCCTTTTGGCATACCTCTAGCCTGCTCATTTTCAGCCCTTTCCTCATCAAGTACATCATGTACATCTGCATCAGTAATAGGCTGATCTATAACATTTTTAGAAACCCCCATAGGCTGTACATTTGCCTCATTGGAACTTACATTCGTATTTCCACCACTGAAAAGAGGCAACAAAGTGTCATAAATGTCCTTTGAGCTTACATTACTGTCTCTAGTACATGACAGCAAGGGCTGAACAGAATCTTCCACAAACACTACATCCCGTGAAACCAGAATATGTTTTGTTTTCGGATGCCTATAACCTTTGCTTTCAGCACTATAACCAACAAAAATACATTTGACAGCCTTATCATCCAATTTTCTGCGCTGCACTTGTGGCACCAAAGCATATGCCAAACAGCCAAAAACACGCATGTGCTCAATAAAAGGCTTCCTATCATGCCATGCTTCATATGGAGTAATAGACTGCAAAGTTTTTGTAGGACACGTGTTAAGTACATAAGTGGCACACATGATGGCCTCAAGCCAAAAAGAATGCGGTAAAGCTTGAATTTTGACCATACATCGTGCCATTTCCGTCAGTGACCTATTTTCCTCTCAGCAACACCATTTTGCTGAGGTGTATAAGGCACTGTACATTGGTTTTTTATCCCACGACTAGCCAAAAATGCATTAAATTCATGAGACATATACTCCCCCCCTCGATCCGAACGGAGGGTGCCCATAGTACATTTCGAGACATTTTCAGCCATAGCCAGAAATTGTTTGAAGCACATAAAAACTTCGGACTTCGCTTTAAGCGGGAATACCCATGCATGCCTGGAGTAATCATCAATGAAAGTCACGAAGTACAGGTAATTGCCCAAGGACGGAGTTTGCATGGGCCCACAAACATCACTATGCACAAGCTGCAACCTGCATGTGGCCCGAACTGAACCATCCTTTGTAAATTTAGAACGCTGCATCTTACCCAAAATACAGCCTTCACAAACATGTTTAACAGGTGCTTCAAGAGGCGGCAAAGAAGCAACCATATCAGATTTCTGCAAACGCAGCAAACTGGAAAAATTTAGATGACCAAAACGTGCATGCCAAAGTTTTGCATTTGAAATAGCCCTTGAATCTGCAACAGCATTTGCAAAATTTTGTCCACACTTGTCATACAAAGTGAGCTTATACAGCCCACGGCACAAAAGCCCAGATACAACAATTTCATCACCAAAACTGAGATCATGAACTGTACATCTGTCATCCATAAATTTGACTACAAGTCCAAGTCTAGAAAGTGCATATATAGACAAGATATTCTTCTTGATCCCAGGTATATAAAGTGCATCAACAAGTGTGAAGGAACTGCCATTAGCAGCAGTGAGCACAATCTTTCCAACTCCCTGAACTGGATAAGAGGCGTTGTTGGCACAAGTGATTGAATTGATGTAGACAACGCAATCAATGCATGAGCCTGCGCATCCTTAACAGACAACGAGCTTGTTCTGCTGTAGGAAAAACAACTCTAATAGCTGCAATCCTTGCAGCAAGACCTGCAACATCCTCAACATCGCCTACATCCTCAGAACCAGGACGTACATCAATGCCTTGCACAATGTTCCAGACACCCTTTGACTCAAGAACATGTTGCATTATATAAGCCCACATAGGGTAGTTGTCCCCATCCAACCTGTCCTCAGCAGCAAACATCTTGAACACATCTGTGTTGTTGTTGTCAGCCATGGTAAATGTTGCACCTGATGTGAAAACTGTCCGAAAATAGGAGAAACAGAGCGAGAACAACCTGTGCTATATAGCACAAACCGTAGAAGACTATAAGGCACCTGTTATGCAGAAAATAGCAATGACAGAAATTCTGCACAAAATGACGAAATAGCCTGTGCAGTACTGCCTGTAGTGGAAACGGAGGCTGAAATGAGCCCAAATCAAAGCTCACTGAAATCAGAGAAAGTGAGCAGGCATGTGCTGGAGTAGCTGGCGACTAAGCCCGGGAGGACGTGACCTGCTCTGATACCAATTGTTGGAATTAGGGTTGCAAAGAAACACACACAGCTTGGAGAAGACGAAGGAAGCTCAAGGCACACAATAGAGAGTGTGTTACTTAGTGTGTAATGGAAAGATTGATAGCCCTAGAGTGATGGGCGTATATACAATGCACGGGGGAAAAACCTCCTAAAGAGGGAAAAAATGCCCCGGCGGTCCTAGTGTGTTCACACACATCACTACCACATGTATATGGTAACAATAACAACATGCCCCCAGAGGAGAACTTGTAAGATTTATCTCTGTAAATTTGACTTTGGCCAACACTTTTAACAGTATCTAGCACCGAAAAGAAAAAAAATGGAGACAATGAACTGTACTGAAGAGGGTCAGGAAGTATTACATCAAAGCGGGGGTGGGGGTGATCACCTGACTACGCCCTCTAAAATTATAGCTAATGAGGCCTGTTGAAAAGCTGGCACTTTTCATAGCAGAGTGATAAAAGACATATTTTCAAACACTTGAAAGCGCTTCTCAGCACGTGGTTAGTTGACCAGCACTTTACCAGTCCCCTTGAACCACTTTACCAGCCCTTAAAAACACTTAAAAGCACTTCTCAACACTTTAACAGCCCCCTGTACCACTTGACCAGCTCTTTGGACCAGTTAGGACCACCTGACCAACACTTTCAAGCACTTTATACTACTTGACAAGCACTATGAACTACTTGACCACACCCTAAACCACTTGGCCAACACTTTATACCACTAAACAAGCACTTTGAACCACCTGACCAGCACTTTGAACCACTTGACCAACCCCCTAACCCACTTGGACATCACTTTCTTCCACTTAACCACCATTTACCAGCCCCTTAAAATACTTGACCAGCACTTTGGACCACTTAGGACCTCCTAAACAACACTTTATACCACTTGACAAGCCCCTTGAACCACTTAACCACCCCCCTGAACCACTTGTCCAACAATTTATACCACTTGACAAGCACTCTGAACCACCTGACTAGCACTTTGAACCACTTGACCAAACCCCTGAACCACTTGGACAACACTTTGTACTACTTGACCACCACTTAACAACCACTTGACCAGCTCTTTGGACCACTTTGGACCACCTGACCAACACTTTATACTACTTGACAAGCACTATTAACCAATTGACCAGCTCTTTGGACCACATAGGACCACCTGACTAGCACTTTGGACCACTTAGGACCACTTGACCAACACTTTGAAGCACTTTATACTACTTGACAAGCACTATTGATCACTTTACCACCACCCACTTTGAACCACTTAACCAACACTTAACACCACCCAATCCAGTTGACAGCAGCAGTAACAGTTGACTTTCAAAATTGTTCATAGTATATTCAGATTTAGATACAATGATAGTTTGATTTACAGAGAGTTAGCTTTTTCAAGGAGTAAAGTCAGTTAGTTAGTAGGCTGCTCTGGCCATTCTGGGCATTTTCGGTGCAAGAATTTTCTGTTGTGCCCGTACTTTCCCATGTGCCAGATTCCAATTCAGTTGTGCAAGTTCATCCGTCCTGGCATCAAATGGACATTCCCTAACAGTCTTGGCTCTGTGAAGAGTCTCATCCCACTGTATTATAAATGAGGCAACATCTTCTTTGAGAAAATTTTCCCACTGCCTCTCATTTTGCTTTTCTATCCTAGAAAGAATGACAAAGTTATTGGGATCATTGAAGTACATCTTATAAAGGGAATCATCCAGCAATAAAGTGTTAGATTTATTGGACTTAGGAAAGAGGTGCCAAAAGGTTTCAAGTTTTTTAAAAACATTTTCTTTGGGGGGTTTCCATATTCCCGACTACTAACATGGCAGCAATTCTATGCCAACCACCCACTCAGACAATGCTTGGCCTAAGATAGGCACTTGTCCATACCCTTCTCAAGATTGTGGCAGGCACGCGATGACCACAAAAAAGTCTCTGCTATCTGAATGAGTCCAAGCAAGAATAATTTTGCATCGTTTCGTACATAGTAGGTCACGATATCATACCCCTTTACTTTGTCAAAGTACAACGTGTTTAAATTAAGGGGTTCCAATCCTTTGCGCTTATCATGCACACAAGCAAGCACATTGTTGAAGTCTACAATTACTGCCAGATCTCTATGGAGTAGGAAGCGAGACATTTGTTCGTAGCAAGGAAGCTGGCGATCAATGTGCTCTACCTCATTAGTGGGTGGTGGGGGTTTTGAGACAACCACACGAATTTTAACTACAGAGCACAAATGGAGAGAAACTAAGAGAGAATACTTAAATTTATATTGTCGGGAAAAAAGATACAAAGTTGCAATCTAAAAAAGATAGCATGAAAAAAAGAGATACAAAGCTTCAAGAAGCTAAAGCTTCTTGCATGCTCTGGTTTTTGCGGGGAGTATGCCAGTACTCTTCCTCCATCTGCTTTTTTCTCTTCCTCCGCATCTCCACTGCTACAAATTGCAGGGTTGTTTATATTTTAGGATCCTTTCAGCTACACTGTCCTCCTTACAGGCATCAACACCTAGGCATCATATTGTGACCATAATGAACACGGTGACCATGATTCAAACATGGGAGGAGACAACTATACAAAACTAACACTACCTTGGTTGATTGCGGATGGAGTTGTATCCTTCAAAATGTCTCAGTCACCACCCTCAACAGTTTTTCCACCTTCAAACTTCTTATACTTCAGCATCATGGCTTCAAGGTCAAAGAGCTCGTCCACATCGTGCATGGACGATGTGGAAGCTTCTTTCTCAGCCACTGGCTCAGCTGAACCAACACACACAATTAGTCTCCACAACAGATTAGCATAAGTTCTGTTGTATAAAATGACCAACCTACCTTCAAGCTCCTCATAAGAATTCCCAAGTGCCCAGCATCTTGCTATATGGGGTATCTCCATTTACAGTCTAGTACAACACACTTGGGATCAGTCACGCTGACCACAAAAAAGAAGAACGGATGGTATTTGTGGGCACACGGCAGCTGAAAGACACTGACCGCATATTTTCCCAATAGTTCGTAACAACAGGCCACACAATTTCCAGACAATAAAACAGTATCCACACTAAATTTAGACTTGGAAGGTGGAGTGGGCACTAGAAGGGCCCTGCCCTCTCTTTTCATGAACTTGCTGGACCCCTTCATGAAGGAGGCCTGCCTTCTGAAATCACCAAGCTCTCTATCCATTTCCTGAACTATTTTATGTTCAAAATTAAAAACCAAGGAATATTATTGCACAACCAACCATAATGGGGGACATGCAGGCCCTAGCAAGCAGGCACTTGCAAGCACCTTGGAGCACTTGCTGGAACATTTAAGTACTTGTAGACACTTGAAAGTGCCTGCAAGTGCTCTATCTGTCCACTTGAAGCACTTTGAAAGGCACTTGGAAGCTCTTTTTAGCACTCTGAAGCACTTTCACCCACCTGCAAATGCTTGCAGGGTCTTAAAAGTGGTTAAAAGTGCCTCAAAGTGCTCTGAAGTGATTGCAGAATGAACTTCTTAGCACTTTGAAAGCATTTTGATGCAAATTTAAGCACCTTCAAGCACTTGCAGGACTTTGAAAGTGGTTGAAAGTGCTTTCAAAGTGCTTTAATATCCCTGCAGGTGGTTTAAAGTGCTTGCAAGTGCATAAAAGCTAGGCACTTTCTAGGACTTGCTGGCATTCATAGGTGTTTAAAAGTGCTTGAAAGTGCTTTCAGGTGCTCAATCTGTCTACTTGTAGAACTTTGAAAGGCACTTGCTAGCATTTGGAACCTCTTTTTAGCACTTTGAAGCACTTTCAACTACCTGCAAACTCCTGCAAGTGCTTGCAGGGTCTTAAAATTTCTTCAAAGTGCTTTAAAGTGGTTGAAAGTGCTGTGAAGTGATTATAGAAACCACTTTAAATCACTTTGAGAGCATTTTGAAGCAATTTTAACCACTTTGAATCTTCTTCAAGCACTTGCAAGAGTTTGCGAATGGTTGAAAGTGCTTTAAACTGCTTTAAAGTGCCAAATGGTGGTTCAAATTGCTTGCAAGTGCATAAAAGTTAGGACTTTTTAGCACTTGCAAGTATTTTTAGGTATTTAAAAGTTCCTGGAAGTGCTTGAAGTGGTTAAGATGTTTGCAAGTGCTAAATAGTCAAGCATTTTTTAGCACTTGCAAGCACTTTTATGCACTTGCAGGTATTTCCAGATGTTTGCATGTGCTTAAAAGAGCATGTATGTGGATGAAAGTGCTTGCAAGTGCTTAAAAGGTGAGCACTCTCAACCACTTTTAGCACTTTATACACTTTAAAGACAGAGAAGACTGGAGCACCTGCATGGCTGACACCTCCTCCTTCATCCTTGCAGCATCATTGAATCTAAAGGACTTGGAGAGTACCCTTGTAAGGGCTCCAATTTTAGCCTCCATTTTGGCAATTGCAGCTGCGTTTTCTGTTGGAGAGGCATTCAGTTTCTCAAGATCCTCTCTAAGGCTCTCCACCTCTGCAGTGATGGGTGCACAAGCTGAGGAGGTACCCTCGTTGTGCAACTATAAGTCCCGCTTTGCAACCAAGACTATCTTTGCAGACTTCACCTTCTCTTCTGCCTTCACTGCCTGCTGCTCAAGGTCATCGGCAAGATTATCCACCCATGCTGTGTAGAGGGGATGAGGGGCTATCCACATGTGTTGTAGAGGGTGGATGAACGCCGCAAGAATGTCGCAGGACCGTCCACAACATTCTCTATCAGCCCTTCAAATGTGGGGGCTTCCTTCACACCGTAATCAGACTTGAACTTCTGTATTTTCCGATTGAGCCTCCCTTTCTGGCTCTTGACATTCTCTAATACTTGATCCCCAACCAAAGCACATGCAATCTTATGGTTGTCGGGGTCTGCTTTGGCAGCATCACAATATTCATATGCAAACCCCCTTGCAAACCTCATCATGAGCTCGCTATTGGAGGGGGGAGCCTGGTAGACCTTCTAATACATAAGCCTGCATGCATCGTAAAGGTGGTCATGCACCTAGTGAAGGAAGATCTTAGTCTTCTTCTTCTCTAGCACCTTGAACACTGTTGACCAATATTCACGTGGCAGGTTAAATCCTTGGCCAGCTTGCCCTCCATGCTCAGTCCATATTACTCATGCAATTGCAATGAAAAATAGAAAAACCTGGAAAGTACTGGATACTCCACCGATGCTGCAAGCAAAGCCATGGAGAAAAATGATTTGCAACCAATGCTGAATAATAGGAATTTTGGCCATGCATTTCCATGAGGCGCATAGACACGACCAAAACACAATGTAGAACTCACCTTTTCGAGCATATTTTTCAACCAACAACATGCATTTGGAGAGGGAAGTTTCAGACAGGTTGTGTTTGTTGCCGGGGTCTGTAGCATTGTATTGGTTGCAGGGGACTGCTGTGTCATGGTTGTTGAAGGTGTCTGCTGTGTCACATGTGTTGGGAGGGTCTGTTGTGTGGTGGCAGTTGCGGGGGGTTTGTTTTGCTGTGGTGTTTGTTGCAGGGGCGCCTATTGTAGCAACTCCATGCTCTGAGTCGGGTTTTTGCGCTTCCTGGAGGGAGTGTTCTTCTTGTGAGTCATCTCTGCAGAGGGTGCTACTGCAGCCTTATGCTTCTGTGCTGGGGGCAATGGGAATAGAGCTCCACCAGGGCTATGGCAGAGTGCAATGGGTACAATGGGGGCAGAGCACGATGGCTGCAGCATGCAATGGGGGCAGCACAAGCAATGGAGGGAGCATGAGCTATGGGAGGAGAGAGACCACACAGGTACAGGCAGGATTCCGAGTGGCAGGCTAGTTGCATGAGAGGGAAGAAGAAAGAGAACAAAGGCCATGATGACTGTAAGTTCAAAAAAAGGGGACCCACTCCACCCCATAATGGCTCACATGCATCTAGATTATAGGTACATAAATTATATTGCATGCAAATTTAGAATTTCCCTCTCCCTCTTTTCCCATATTTGAAAAACGTTGAATTTCCCTCCAACTAAGTGCTATTGGTGATACCACCAAAAGGTGCAAAAAGTGGTACCACCTAAACATGATATCACCCTAATGTAGTTGAATCAAGATCCGTGACATGTGTTCTTGTTACATCCTTGTAACTATGGTCTTTTAAGTTTAACTTGGTTGTGGCTTTCATGTTCATCAAGTAAATATGGCCATACCCCCATTCTTGGACCATTTTTAATTGTCTCATGAATGGTATTCCAAGTATGATGTCATAGTTCTTCATCTTGCCAAAATCAATAATAGAAAAGGTATGCTCATATTCAATTCCTCAAGAGGTGACAACCACTTTCTCTGGAAGTCCTAGAGGTTTCTCCATATAACCATCTGTGAGTTATAGTTTCATTCAGGTTGCTCTTAAAGTAGGCTTTCCCCATTTTTTCCATGTTTCTTTTGTAACAATGACTACCCCTGCCCCACTATCAAAAATTTCCATGGTGGTGACACCTTGAAATTCTACAGGAAGAGTCGTGTTTCCATCTTATGCTTCATAGTATTCTTCAACTTTGTTTGACGGTACTGGCCTCATATTAAGGTGAGCCTTTTTAGTTCCTGGATTCCCTCTTGAATTTGTGTCGACGGGTCCTTCACCCCAAACTTTTTCAAATAGCTTCCTACCATCATCCACACGTTTGGTCGTATTTGTAATAGCTCAGCTAGTGTTATTGTGCATGTCATAGGTGTTGACAAAATGTCCATTAGCCCTTTATAGTCGATGACTTTCTTGGAAGAGAGTCTCTATGATAGGACTACAACTACATCTGGTTTGGTCTCATGTTCTTCCATATAGAACGGTAGTGTTTTTAGAGAATGGGGTTGGTTGTCTATAGATAGAATATACCCTTGGTCTCCCCAATACAATTGTATCTCCAACTTTATTTGAGATCATGTCTCAAATTCCTCTATTGATGGAAAAAACACTTCTCTTACATCATTGGTCTGGTTTATGTGTTTGCTTAGCTCACTAGCTTCATTGCCCTCTCTGACCTATTTCCATAGTTCATCAAGACCATCTATTTCTCTACACACCTTTGATAAGTTTTGCTCGGTGCTTTTGATTAGAATCTGGCTATATTCGCTGCTAGTTTAGTGGGATCATTGGTTGTTGGACGGATACGCCACGACGGACGTCAGCACAACGAGAACTCACCTAACATATAATGTCAGCTAAGGACAAAGCTCGACCCACAGGCGCGTGGAAGCAAGCATAAGGTGTCAACCTACACTCGACCGACTCCTAACTAATTCCTACAGAGGTCTCTACCAATTGTCTAAGTCACAACCTTCAAGAGTGCATAAGAGGAAACTTCCTACAACGCTTTCTAGAGCCGAACACCCATCAAAAAATCTCGAAACACCATAGAACTTAAAGGAGACCCTACTAACACCAATAGGTCGCTCTCCCTAAGGTCTATGAACCAAAACCCCAACCCAAAACACCCGGTGCAAAATCACGTAGGATGTCTGGCCGAAATTTGCAGGTCTTCATTTCTGAAATCTAAAGTGCCTAATGTGTAGCTCTACTCAATGTGAATATGTGGATATGTTGCAATGCAAAATCGGACAAGGTATGCTCACCCAAACACCAGATGAAGCTCGTAGAAGGAGCTCGCAAAATCGGACCGTACGCACGCAATGTAGGTATCGGCGCGTAGCTCTCGTCGGGGGCAACACACTGCACTTCTCTGCACTCAATTGTGACCATCGGTGCACACGTAGCGTCAAGATGAAGCTCACACTCTCTCTCGTACACAGTACGCTCACTCACAGACTTCAAACTTGTTTTTTTTTAAATGACAAAAGGTCCCTTCATTAAGGTCAAAAAGTGGTATATATACCTTACAATTCTCAAACCCTAAAGTTCCAAAATCAACCAACTACTCAATCTAACTATGAAAACTGGGATACAATCTGAAAACTTCTGTAAGTCCCAATATTTACAAGGTGAAAATCAGGTTTTCCTCAATGAATGAATAATAACAAAAAATAATAATCTTCCGAGTAGTTAGTTACCGTGGGGTGTGTCAAGCTTCTAACACTCCCCCCCTCCTTGCTCATGTCGTCCCCGACATGGCCGCCGCTGATCTGCTTCTTCATCGTATGGTCTCGCGTATCTTGATTAGTGACTCGTATCTTCTATGCAAGTTTATCATTGTTGGGCCAAAAATATTTGTGTTTATTGTGAAGAAGCCTATGTAGAACGCTTCTTCAAAGGCCTAGAGGTGATAGGATGGTAGGAACATTATCCTCTGATACATTGCATGTATCACCTCCTTGGAAGGCTGACCACATAGATTATAAGCGCATCTGTAAGTATCTTGGAAGAAAAAGATATTGTCTGTCACTTGGCCTGGCTTGAAAGTCTCAAATACTGCTAAGAGGGTTTTGCAAATTTTCTTCATCATGATGCAAGTAAGGTCAGGTGAGCCAGTGAACAATTTGATGGCACCCGTTAGGGTTTTTACCATGTATTGGACACTTATTCTCTCACCTGCCTTCAAGCCCGGCAGCTTAGGGTAATTCAGCCAAGTGGGTTGGCTTCTTTGCAAGATTTCTTGGGCTTTCCACCACCTAATCCTTGGTAGAGGACAAAAGCTGAGGTTGTCTCTGATATTTTTATGTGCCTCTACCAAGTGGATTAGGTATTGTGGGTACTTTGTGAGCTAGGCCTTCCTCCATTTTGGTTGAGAATCAACAATTAGCCTGACCCCTTCTGGTTGTGAGGTATCTGCATTGTAAAGTGGTACGGTCGGCTCTTCCATGATCCGCTTATTGATGATGGTTGCTTCATATTTCAACAATGGATATGGGAGAGAGGGTTGAAGCCATTCGCATCTAAGGTTGCTGGCGTCGATCTTCTGAATGGTCATAGACTTGAAAACCCTCTGCTCCCATTCCAGGGCTTCCTTTGATGTCTCTCTGATCTCCACCTCTATTTCTTTACGCAACTTTTCTTCCTCTTCCTGTTTTAGGTCCTGTGGCTCTTGAGAGGATCCTTCTAGGATTTCCTCTTGCATAGGCGTGTCCATCGGATCTGCCACATTTTCTAAGTCTATGCCCTCATTGGCTGCTGGCCCTATTCCCTTTTGCTCTCCTACTTGCTGTCCTTTCAACTCCTCTATCTGCTGTAGGAGTTTCTGTTTTTCCGTTTCCGCTTCTTCGCCCATATTCACAAGGAGGTCATTTAATTCGGCGTTTATTCTCTCCGCCTCCTCGAGCTTTCTTTTCATACTTTCCACTTCCTCTTGCAGGGATTTTTGGCCTTCTTCCATTCTTGTTTGCATGACGATAGACCCTTCTGCCATCATCAATCTCTGCTTTTTCTCTAGAGTCAGCTCCTTCTGAAGTTCTTGCATCTGTTCTTCATAGAGTTGACTCTCCGTAGTCGTGTGAGTCGAGATAGTAGCTCTGACTCTGGCAAGTGATGCTTGCAGCCTCTGGATGGTCTGATCTTTTACCTTGAGTTGGTCCTTGAGCTCAAGGACCTCATCCTGGCTGGCTTCTTGATCTATTTCCGCCTTTTCTTTGGCATTTCTCATAGCTTCAACTTCTTTAGACTCTTCCGCCAGCTGTAGGGTCAGGTTATCTCTGTCCCTCTCGGCATCTAGCAGTGATTTGCTGAGCTGCTGACATTCTTTTTCAACTGCTTGCATTCTTTTTGCTGCTGCTTGGTTTTCCTCCTCCATTGCCTGGAATCTTTGTAATGCCCTTGCTAGGCTGGCCTGTAGCTCAGCTTCCCTCTCTTTCTGCCTTTGGCTTTGTCCTTGTAGAGTGTCTACTACCATCTTATTTCTCACTTCAGCGGCCTCCTTGAGAGTTGCCATCTTACTTTCCGAAGCCATGGACTGTGCTCTCAACCCGGTTAGCTTCGTCATCACCACGTCCCAGTCATTGGAGGGCGGGTGCAGATCCACTGTATCTGTGGCAATTTCTTTTAATTCCACTAGCTTGATGCCTTGCATTTTTTCTTTTGGCCCTGTGCTCGCCAAGTCGAATGTGATTGTGGCGGCTTCTTCCTTCGTGTATCCTGCAGCTAGCAGGTCCAAAAATGTGTGATAAGAATCATCTGACTCTTGTTGCTCACTTCGAGGCTTAGCCTCTTCTTTTAGCTCCGGCTCTTGGCTCTGCTCTTGCTTGGCCTCTTCCCGTTCTTCTGGCTTGTCTTCAGTCTCTTTCTCTTCTTGTGGAGGGCTGCTAGGAGGTGGTGAGGGCGGTGGGCTGGGTTTAGGGCTGGCCGGTAGAGATGTAGGCTTGCCCTTTAAATCTCTGTCTGCTTTAGTTTTTCTTTCCCTCTCTTGGCTCTCTTGCTCATCTAGCAGTTTCTTTCGTATTTGCTCCACTTCTTCCTCTGTGAAAGGGACATGCAGTATATTCTCTGATGCGGCATCAAGAATTTCAAAATTCTTGATATAATCCTCGAATATGTCCCTTTGCAGTCTTCGGGATGATCCCAACATTGACTCTAGAGATGGCTTCCAGAGTTCACTCAAATCACCTTTAAGGGCTCTCTCTGCTCTGAAGCTCTCCATCAGTCTCTCTAATCTTGCCGCTTTTTGTGACCTTGTTTCTTTTGCAGGCACTTGGGCAAACTCCTTCTTTCCTTTCTTTTGCTCTGGCTGCTCCTCTTGAACAGGCTCTAGCCGTCTCTTCAGTCTTGTAGCAACCCTTGGTGCTCTTTGTGGCTCGTCCTCTTTGTATTCTTTTAGCCTCAGCCCGTCATTCTGGGACGGGGGATCAGGCCATCTTCCTTTTGTGTGCAGTGTCCCATAAATCACCTTTGTGATTAATTCTCTTGGCACAATGTATGTTGGTTTCTTGTTACCCATCTTTACTAGGTTGTCATGTATATAAGCTGCATAATTGATTATCTTTGGGGTGCCTTTCGTCATTGCCCAAGTGAATGTTGTGGCAATTGCACTTGGCGGCATTCTGTACTTCTGTGGCCTCTTCGTACACATGTGGAAGTATTGGTTGTATAACTGGCTCATGATTGACACTCTTGGGTTGGCAATATCTTCAAAGGTGTAGTTTCCTTTCTTCTCATTCTACACCTTAACCTCATCCCTTCTTTTCGTTACACTATCCCCCTTATTGGAGAGGTCTAGTGCATCTGCTACAACCTGCTCAATGATGATTATTTCCATTTTTGGCCTGCCTTGTAGATCTGTTACTTTGGCCACTCCATCTTCTTTGATGGTTGTCACAAAGTCCCAGACTCTCTTTATGTCCACCCCTGCCAGTATTGCTTCAAAGTAGTTGTGGAGATCAATCTTCTCCAAGTACGCGGCCATCTTGCTTCTTACGAACTCATTGAGTTCTCGCGGCAGCATTGGTAGCTCGATCACATTACCTTCAGTGTCTTTGAACACTCCTTGGTAGATCTTTGGGTTGTTGGACTCTAACAGATCTTCTTGGATCCATGTGCTGGTGGGATTTAGTGTTCCTTCTGGTATGACGAAGGGCTCCACTTCTTCTACATAGTCCTTGATGGTCATTCTTTTCTTCTTTGCCGGTGACTTCGGGGCTGCCATAGATCCTGTTGCACTCAGTAGTCCGAAGTTAGCGTTTTTTCCATATTAGTTGAGAAACTGAGTTTTAACTGCCCAAATGACTTGAAGATTGAAAATAAAGCTTAAAAGGAACTTGTGAAGTTGTGCATGTGCTCACAGTGAAAATCTGGCCAAAATTTTCCATTTAGACATCCTACGCGTAGGATGTCTTTTTCATCAGAATTGGTTCATACTTGGCATGCTGGTAGTGCATGGCTCATGGAACATGGCTACATGCTTGGATTTGGATTTGGATATCAAAAAGTGGATTTTTTTGCTGATTCAGGCTTTATATCACAAATTGGGTAGAAAGTCCATCATAGATAGCAATTGAGGTCCAAATGGGTTGAAAATTGGTATATGTGCTCATTGCACCATGGTCTTGGCTCCCATGATGTCAGTCTTTGCACAGAAGGCCTAAATTATGCTGGAGACATCCTACACGTAGGATGTCTTTCTCATCAAAATGACATGAAATTTGTTCTGTGGGTAGTTCTTGGCTTATGGAACATGGCCATGCTCTTGGATTTGGATTTGGATTTGCCTGTGTGGTGTTTTTTGGGGCTCCAAAAGTGTATCTTGAAGGTGTTGGGGGTCAAAAATGATTAGAATGGCTTCAAAATTGATATATGAGCTCTTGATGATGATGGGATTGGATCTGGAATGAACAACCATCCTCTGCAGGCCAAAAAAGTCAAATAGACATCCTACGTGTAGGATGTCTACTTCACCAATTTTTGCTTCTAACCACACAGATTGGTTGTTGCTGTGTTGGTGAATGTGTTGTGCAAGTTTCATGTGATTTGGACAAGATTTGGTAGGTCTATGGCCCATTATTGCCTCTATGCCCGAACTTTGCGTTTTTTTATGCATATAAGGTAAATTTTGGTCCAAATGTGATGAGACTTGGTGGATAGCATGTAAAAGTATTTCAGAAAATGTGTATGATGAAAAATGTTGAAGTTTGTGCCCAGAAGTATCCTTGAGACATCCTACGTGTAGGATGTCTCCTGATGATTTTTTCATGGATTGTGCTCCTAGTGCCTACCCTTGGTCCCCCTGAGTCCATTTTAAGCCTAATTTCAACAAAAAATTCAAATGGATAGAGAATAACTCCCTGTGTGGACTTCAGAGCCTCCGAGTCGTTTTCTGGCTTTTGGAGTGCTTTTTGGCGAGATGAAATTTCTTGATGTCAGTCTCCATAGTTGCCCGACCCCTTAGGGATCCTTGTCGTATGGTTTTTGTTGACTTTGGCTTCATCGGAGCTTCATTTGGCAATTTGTCTCTCTAGAAGCACCCCTGGTTGCATTTACATACCTTCGATGATTTGTGGTGGTCTACCACCATAGGACTTGGTTGTTGATGGTCTAGGAAAGCCGCTCGTGAAGTTTGGTGGCAAACAGACATGCGGTTTGACCGCGAGAGCAATTTGACGCTTTGTGTGTCTGATGCCGTTTCTGAAGTTTAGTGCTGCCTCAGGTCACTTTTTGGTCATGCGGGTCACATAGACTTGTCGAGCATGTCGAGATGCTCCTACCCATGAATTTTGGTGGCATTTGGTCGCCGTTTCGCTGATTTCCCATTTGGTGGCCTCTTGCGGGTTTCTAGGAATTAGGGTTTTTCCCGATGGTTTTCTACTACCTTTGGACATCTAGGATTGGTCTCCTATACTAGGGTAAGCTTCCGATGAAGTCTTGTTGCTTTTGGGTTAGCCATTAGGCCGCCGTCTCTACTTGTAGGTCTCTACCGCCCGCTTCGTGTGTGAACCCTACGCTAGTTTTCGCGACGAAACAACAAACATGCGCGAAAAGCTCAAGGTGGTGAGCCTACCTCTCATGTCTGGAGCTCCTCAGGTAGTCGTGCGCGTCATAGAAGCTGCTGGAAGGTTCGTCCGCTTTAGGTGGCAGAAGCTCTCTCCACAAAGTCAATAGTGAGAATGAGCTAAAAATGAGGTGAAAATTTCTTATAATGGAGGTCCCCGAACCTCTTTTCATGAAATTTGACATGTGCTCCTACTTGCGAGATGCGGTTTAGGCTCAAAAATTTCTTGATTTGGACTCGATTTGCTCTGTTTACCAGAAATTTGGCATTTCGGTCAAAACCTGGCCAAAACACGCTTTCCGCTCCAGTCTCATAATTGCACCCCCACTGTACCATAGGTTTTCCTATAGTCACTGATCATCCCCATATTTTTTTTTTTTCATTACGACCATTTTTCACCTGCTTTTTGTATTTTTAAAGTATTTTTGCCGAAAATTAGCAAAATTAAAAGAAAAATAGCAAATCAAACCCGAAAAATCCCCAAAAATCATAATAAATCACGAACATCACCGCAAAACATTATATACACTCACATGCAATTTTTATGGCCGGATTTCTCCGTTTTACCAATATTTTGCCCGAAAAATAGCTATTTCTACTTATATACACACACCTAGGGGCTTGATTTGGCGTTTGGCCCCATATACCTCTAGATACATGTTGTATAAGGGCATATGTACTTGGGTTACTCCAGAAAATTTCGCAATCAAACAACAACCCTTAAACTAGTCGAAAATCATGCTCTTTTTTGCTCTTTCTGCTATTGGTTCCGCATTTGAGAATGCCCCCCCCCCCCCCCCCCCCCCCCCCTCCCTCCTAGCCGGAGTCCTCCCGGACAACAAGGTATCTCCTCGGAGTATGTGTCGTGCATAGGTTGAAAAAGTTGTGCTAATGCTTGGCCGATTAATGTGACCCTATTTTATGCATACTCGGTCAATGCATGGAAAAATTAATGCTGTGCAAGAGAAGGGAATAAGCAAGATGCTTATTGGCATTCGCCATCAAGGTGTCCTATTTTCTTTGCAAGTAACAGCTGTAACTCTATTGCTCTCTATTTAATTGTCTTTTTTGCAAAAGGCAATTGCTTGGCTAACACTGTTGATAGAGCCGTAGCTATTTCTATGGAGAGGATTGGCTTGGCGGGAATGGATATGGGCCGTATTGCCTTTGCTTTCCATTGGTATTTTTCTTGTGCCGGTTTTTATAGATGTTTGGCTACTTCCTTTGTTGTTATTGTTTTGTTGCTGATTGGCATCCACATAAGTCGGCTGTCCTTTTTCAAATGCAGCTCTCTGCTTTCCGTTGTTGCTTGTACTGAAGGGAGTCCCTTTTGCTTTGGTTTTGGTATCCAAATGCGAGTGACATTTGGGTTATTGCTGAGCATTTTCTTTGGGATCCATATCTGTTTTATGCTCTTGGTTTTTGGTTGAACTATCTGCTTCGTTGGAATTCTTTTGTTGCATTGTTGTTTGTCTGCCATGTTATTTGTACCTTTCCGCATCCATACTTGCTTCGGTTGTTTTGGTAACCTAGAACTTTGCATTGCGGTCAGTGACTTTGTATGTCTGTAATTATCATGGTTGGCCTTTACCTGATTGTTGGTCTCGGGTATCATGTTGTTCTTTGGTGGCATTTTTGCTTTTGGCTCTTTTTCCAGTGAGTGCATGGCTTGCAGCAGCTGATTATTCTGGTATTGTTGAGCAAAGGCTATCACCTGTTGTTCATGTGCATGATGAATTTTCACTGCCTTTGCATTCCAATCTATCTGCACATTGTACTCTTTTTGCCACGGTTGTCCCAACATCATTGGGTGTTGTGTGCTTTCATCCTCCACCACATAGAATTTGTGTGGGTAAATATATTGGTGAGTTTTTACATGTAATATAGGCCATCCCAATGTCTTCAACGGGTGTGATGTACTACTTTCCAGCACTTGAGGAGTAGGATGAAGTTGACCTGTGGATTTGAGCTGTTGGTATAATCCGTAAGAGATCAAATTTGCTTGAGCTCTCGAATCAAGAAATGCTATCGATTCAACTTGATTGTTGCCCACTTTGACTGCAACTATTGGCTCCACTGTGTCTTCATCCAACTTCGTTAGTCGAATGGCATTGATTCTCCATGGTGCTCCACTTTGTTCTTGTTGTGGTAGAAGGCGTCGTTTTGCAATGCATTCTTTTGCTTCTGCTTGAGCTTCCTCTCGTACTCGTTGTTTTTCCTTCATTCGTTGTTTTCCTTGATGCATTTGTTGGAGCATCTCCTGTGTGAGTGGTAGATGATATTTCTTCAGTCGACATCCACTAATCCAGTTCGGCATTTCTTCACCTGCTAATGTAGCAAGCTTGACAGCTCCACTTTGTGATAGATCAGTAATCACAAAGGGTCCCATCCTTCTCTTTTTAATTTTCTTGGCATGTTGCTTCAAAGTATAAACAAGTACGTAGTCACTTGTTTTGAATTCTTTAGTGTGCACATGTTTGTCAAAAAACTCTTTTTGTCTTCTCTTTTTAGCATAGATTGAAGCTACATCTCTCAAGCGGAGTTCATCTAGCTTTTCAAGATCATATTCTTGAAGAGAGCTCATGCCCTGTCCATTCTAAGCGTTTTTCTACTCGTAGAGTTGGTATTAAAGACTCTTTGGATAGTATAGCATTTAGGCCAAACACCATGTTGTACGGTGTTGTTCCTATCGATGTTTTGTAAGCTACCATGTATGCCCATAGTGTTGAGTGTAGCTGTTGATTCCAATCTGTTCTTGATTCTGACACTATTTTAGTGAGAACCGTGCATAGTGTTTTATTTGTGGCCTCAGCTTGTCCATTGGCGTGCGGATGGTATGGAGCAGATTTCCTATGTATGACCATGAATTCCTTTAGCAGATATTCAATGACTTCATTAAGAAAATGTGTTCCACGATCACTAAAAATTTCTATTGGCAACCCGTATCGTAAAAAAACATTCTCATACAAAAATTGTGCAGTGGTGCGTGCATCTACCTTTTGTGTTGCCTTGGCTTCGACCCATTTTGTGAGATAGTCCGTAGCCACAATGATATATTGGGTCTGGGTGCAATATGCAAGGAGTGAGATAGGTCCCACAAAATCAATGCCCCATTTTGCAAATGCTCTTGCTCCCATCATTGGCCGTAGTGGCATCTCATCTCTTTTTATTGTCACCTTGATGCGCTGACATGCGTCACAACGCTTTACAAACTCTTCAGCATCCATGTGCACTGTAGGCCACCAAATTCCTGCGGTTAAGACAATTTTTGCCGTCTTATTGCCCGAAAAATGGCCTCCACTTATTCCGCTATGTGCATGTTCTAGAATCAGCATGTATTCGCTTCTACTTGCACAGATTCTAAGTTGATTGTCCTTTCCTCGCTTATAGAGTTGGTTCCCAATGAACTGAAAGTCACGAGCTTCCAGCTCTATAGATTTTTTCCGTGCTCTTGTGATGTTCTCAGGAAACGTCCTGGTGGTGGTTAAAAAATCAATGATATATTGACTCCATGCAGGTGCAATGTTTACTTGAAACAATGTCGCGTGATCCACTGGTCGTTTGGCACTACATATAGTACAATTGGTAACATAAGAATGTGAGTCCACATACATAGTTGGCCAATAAACCCCTAACTGTTTCAGTCTCTGGTGTGTTTTCACTGTTGAACAATGAAATGCACAATCCTGAACATGTGGTTCTTCAAGGTAGCACTCGAATTCTTCTGGATTTATACATAATCATAGGATTTGGTCCGATCCAAGATGATACAGCCATCCTGCTATCAACTGGAAGTTTTTTGTTTGTCGAATTTTTTGTTGTCTGGATCTGTATTCCGTGTTATCAAACCCACTTCCAAAGGAAAGAATGCTAACAATTCCCTGAGACCATTTGGGTACCATTTCAATATTGAAAAGATAAGCATCTGGTATATCATCATCTACTCCTTTAGGAGCTTCCCCGTTGTGTATCCTTGAAAGATGATCCTCTCGTAGATGGGTTTTACCCTTTTTAACCACCATTGTGAAGTCAAACTCTAGCAATATAATAAACCAGCGTACAATTCTCCCTGTATTACATGGTTTATTTACCAGATACAAAAGAGCTTGATGATCTGTGAAGAACACAAATTTGTTTGCGAGCAAATAATGCCAAAATTTCTTTACAGCATAAATCATTCCTAACCCTTCCCGCTCGGTGGTTGTGTAGTTCTTTTCCGCACTGTTTAGCTGTCGGCTTGCATAACAGACTCGAAAATCCATTTTTCCGTCTCCAGGTTGAGCCAGAATACTTCCAATGGCATATACAGAAGCATCAATGTGAACATGGAATATCTTTTCCCAATCTGGTGCCTTCAGTACAGGTGCTGATATAAGATTTTTCTTCAGCTTTTGGAATGAAGTTTCACACTCCTCGGTCCAATCGAAATTGACTAGCAAACGATACAAAGGTTGTGTGATAACCGCGTACATGTATATGAATCTTCGATAATATCCGCAGTGTCCCATGAAGGATTGCACTTGTTTCGCATTAGTAGACCTGGGTAGGTCTACAATGACTTTGACTTTGTCTAGGTCAGTTGTTATGCCATTTCTTGACACAATGTGTCCTAAGATGCGGCCTTGCTTAACCATGAATATACACTTTTCCGGGTTAAGACAGATTCGATATGTCCTGCACTTTTCAAAGAACTTTTGCAAATGGTCAATATGTTCCTCTCGTAGAAGAGAGTGGACACAAAGATCATCCATGTAAATTTCTAAGAATATTCTTAGGTATTCTTTGAACGTCATTAACCTTTGGAAGGTAGCTGGGGCATTAGTTAAGCCAAACGGCATAACTCGATACGCATAAATTCCCCATTCTATGGCAAACGCTGTTTTGTGTTGATCCTCCCTTGCTATTTCTAGTTGGTTGTATCCTAAAAATCCATCCAGAAAGGAATAAGCCCGTTTCTCGGACACCCGCTCGAGTACATGTTCTGTGATCGACAAGGGATAATTATCCCTTATGGTGGCTGCATTTACCTTTTTGAGGTTTACACACACTCGCAATTTTCCATTCTTTTTGGGAACTACCACAATGGGTGACACCCAATCTGTATGTTCGATTTCATAGATGAATTCAGCTTCCATTAGTTTATCAATCTCTTCTTTGATTCGTTTAGCAAATGTGTCATTATATGTATAAGGACGTTGTTTGCTAGGTTTTGCATCTGATTTCAAAGGAATTGTATGTTGGAATATCGATGGATCAACTCCCTTGAGGTCTTTATACGACCATGCAAACACATCTTTATACTTCTTGAGAAGTTGTGTTAGCCGTTCTTCTTCTTCAGGATCTAAATCGTTGGCTATATAGACCGGCTGAGGCTTTTCACCTGGTTCTACAAGGTCTATCCTTTTTGCATTTTCTGGTCCATCGTAAGATTCTTGGTTGGTTCTTTCCCTGACTGGTGGTGTCATGATGATTTTTCTGTCCTGGATAGTAAATTTTCGATAGTGTGATGGTACATTCATGTTCACCTTTTCTGACTTCCCTTTACCATCACTATCTTCTTCAGTAGTCCATATCTCTCTTAAAGACCGTTTCAGTTCTTGGTATTTCTGTTTACGCTCCAGTTTGGCCCACTCTTGGTCTTTTGTTGTTTCTTTTTTTGATTGTTGAGATTTTTGTGATTTTGTTTCTGTTTTAGCTTTTCGCTCCTGTTTTATTTCCTCTCGCGTTCTTTCTTTTCGATCTTTTGAGAATCTTCCTGATATGTGATCTTTTACATAATCCTCTGCTTTTACAAGCATCAAATAGTGATTCTTACCTTTTATCCTGGGCATCAGGTTCTCTCTCACTTTGTTTCCTGCTCGTTTCCTCCTATAGCGTTCCTGGCGTCTAGGGTGTTGATTAACAAAATCATAAAACTTGATATTATCGGTTTCCCTTCCACGCTCACTTGAGGTGTCTGACACTCATTATCTGCATCATCATTTACTTCCAGATGTTCAGAGGAGTTATAAAACTCTTCTTGTTCTGGTGGTTCTACCGTCTCATCTTCTGCTGGTATAATGTTTACCATGTAGTAGGGTAGCACATCATAGCCATCCTTATCGCAAAATTTTGTTGTTGGACTATCTGTAATGGTACAGACATCCAATGTTGGTAGTATGTGTTCCCATTCTAGAGGTTCCAAGGCATCTTCAGGGAAAGGTTACGGAATATACTCCTTGTCCTCAATTGCTCTCTCTAAGATGCATTTCTCTCTTCTTAAGCTTCCACAATGTGAAGCTCCGCACAACCATAGCTCTTTTTGTTGCCCTAACCATGCCGGGAGTTCTGATCCTGCTACTGTAGCTCAATCAAACTCTTCCACAGGTGTTTGGTTCACATCTTTGTAACTATGGTCTTTCAGGTGTATTTTAGTTGTTGTCTCACCATGTCTGAGGTATATATGGTCGTAACCCCGATCTTGGACCATCTTCAATTGTCGCATGAATGGTCGTCCCAAGATGATCTCATAATTGTTCTTTTTGTCGAAATTGACTATTGCAAATGTATGCTCATACTCGATTCCGCACGAAGTGACAATCACTTTTTCTAAAAGTCCTAGAGGCTTCTCCATGAACCCATCTGCCAATTGCAATTTCATTCTGGTAGCCCTCAAAGCTGGTTTTCCCCATTTTTTCTAGATTTCCTTGGTGGTGATAGCAACTCCCGCTCCACTGTCAAGAATAGCTTTGGACACTACTCCTTGGAATTCTACTCGTAGCGTGGTGTTTCCGTCTTCTCCCTCGCAATACTCTCCAAACTTGTTTAATGGTACTGGCCTAGTGTTTAGTTGAGGCCTGTCCAACTCTATGATCCCTTCCTGTAGCTTCAAGGTGGGGTCTTTCACTCCAAAGTTTTCTAGGCATTTACCTACTGTGGTCCACATGTTTGGCCGTAACCTTAGGAGTTCTGCGAATGTGATGGTACATGCCACCGGAGTGGACAACAACTCAATCATTCTTTGCAAATCCATCATTTTGTTAGAAGAAAGTATTTGAGATGGGACTGCTCTCACTTCCGACTTGGCTTCATACTCTCCTAGGTAAGAGGGTAAAGTTCTCAGCGAGTCTGGTTGGCTATGCCCCGAACTAATTGATCCTTGGTCTCCCCCTTGTGAATGTATCTCAAAGTTCATTTGTGACCTTGCCTCAAATTATTCAATAGGAGGTAAGGCTACATTCTCTTCTTTTCTCGTGCTATTCATGTGGTTACTCATCCTATTGGCCTCCTTGGCCTCACGGATTTGCTTCCATACATCGTCTAGACTGTTACAGTCTTTACCCATTTATGTCAATGTTTTAGGCTGGAACCTGTTACTTGCCTCATCTGTTTTATTTGGCACTATGATAGGCTCTCCTCTGGACTCATAGGCATTAGTGAGTCTTTCCTTTGTTTCTGCTTGTTCCTCTAAAGTTGGTTGCATAGGGGTTGGAGCGGGTGCCTCATGCCGATTTTCAAGTTTATCCAGCGGGTCTTCCATCAATGATTGAGCTGTTTCAATCATCCTTTTAGGGTGGATGCATGAATAGGTGGCCCGGTTTTAACCGGTTGAAAGTTTCTTTTGGAGGCTTAAAATTTAGGGGGTATGAAACTGGTGTTATGGGCAAGAATTGTTTGAATTAAATATTCGTGTGGAGGATACAAAATCTTAAAAATCATGTGGAGGATTCAAAAACACGTGTGGAGCCCACGTCAGAATGAATGTTCAGTCGAATGTTTTCATGATTGTGATTTCTCTGTATCTTTGTGCCTTTCTCCTTTTGCCCCTTTCTCAACTCGCTCTACAGCCCCCTGTGCACGCTGCTTATCTTTCGCTATGGATAGCAACCTAAGAAAGAGCCCAAGGAATGCAGCCCAAAAGGTCTCCCCCACAAAGACCCGACATTCTCCCACGAAGGTATGTCACCTCTCTCTGTCTCTCTCTGTGTTGTGTACAGCGGACCTGTGTGTAGTAGAGTAGTGAGGTGTGGATACATTGAGTAATGAGTATGGATTTATTCCTTTTAGAGACAGAAGTTACAGCCTCCTCCCAAAATCAGCCGCTTTGTTCACCCCAAGGATGTGGAGGTGCCATTAAAGGCTTTCTGCACAACAAAGGAGGATTTTCACAGGGAATATGGGTTAACTCTTGAGGGGAAAGATGTTAGGAAGTTGACAGATGCAAATGTGCCCATATCCGACTGGATGAAAGTTTTCACGTGTCTTCCAGTGAAGGAGAAAAAAGTGCCGACAAAAACAGCAAGACCGGATCACTACAAGGCACTCTACCAGCTCTACAAGCAGGTGTACCAATCCAAACCACCAAACTATCTGCTGGGAGTCAAGTTTGCACGCGGATATGTTTATTTCGTATGCAGAGGTCCGGTAAAGTGGGTTGAGTTTGCATCTGAGGTGGTGAAGAATGTGACCAATGAAGGGCACTTAGATAGGAAAAGAGAACAATGGAAGTTAGAGACTTTCCAAGTATCCACAGCTACCCCAAGTGGTTCTGCCATCTTCTTAGTAAATACCCCATCCAGAAGTACACCAGTCAGAAGTGGACTTTTTGCGACCACTCAGTCTGCCTTTAGTGGTCAAGTATCCACTTCCTTGCAAGAACTTCTTGTTGAGGTTAGAAAATCTCATGACAATGTATCAGCCGAGTGTCAGAAGGCTAAGGATTCAGTGGTCAAATTTGTTGCTGATGTGCACCGTTGCGAGGGTGCCCTTGACACCATTCGAATGCACTTCCCTGATGATGCCAATGTACCAACAGGCTTGCTTGATAGCCTCCAAGAAAAATTTGACCAAGCAAAAGCCACCCTACAGCAGGCATAGGTATGCTTTTAACTCCATCTGATTGTAATATAATACATGCAAAGTACCATACGATATGATTTTTCATACCGGTAGGATTATATCATATTCGGTAAGGGTAGATGACAATACCGGTAGGATGTTATCATACCGGTAGGATTATACCCTACCGGTATGATTACATCCTACCGGTATGATTATATCCTACTGGTAAGATGTTATCTTACCGGTAGGATTTAGAAGATAATCCTACCAGTATGATAACATCCTACTGGTATGGTTACATCCGACCGATATGGTTAGATCCAACCGTTATGATAAAATCCAACCGGTTTGATGTTATGCTTCCGGTATACTGTTATCCTACCGGTATGATGTTACCGGATGTTATCCTACCGATATGATGTTACTGGATGTTATCCTACTGGTATGATGTTATACTATCCAGTATAATAACATTATACCAGTGGGATAATATCATACCACCAGGATGTAATCATACCGGTATGATAACATCATTATACCGATTTTCAAGCATTCATACCGATTTTATACCTGTTTGACATTGTCTGATAACAGAGGTCTCTTGCCTACAGGAAGAATTATCCAAATGCTTGGACCGTGAGGAAACCTTTGGTCTCTCTGTCACGTTTGTGACAGGCATGATTAGTCAACCAATGCTACCTGAAACCATAGTCTTGCCTGCACGAGTAACAGCTCCTGGACATAGTGTTGTTCTCATTGATGTGTGCAATGCTTGTGGTGTAAGAATTCATGATCACAATCTCTCAAGCCATGTTGTTCTATTGCCTTGTTCACATGCATACCATGCATTCTGCTATGCTCACTTGGCTGAGAAAGGAAAGTGCATGCTTAAGGATTGCCTCGGAGTTATTTCTACAGAAGAACAATCCCTTCTAAAGAAGAAGCCAGTTGAACCATGCCCAAAAACAGGTGAGAAAATTGTTTCAATGGGTAATCAGGTGGTTGATTTTTGTCTTCTCTGATGTTTTTTCAGGTGGTTGATTTTTGTCTTCTCTAATGTTTTTTCAGAGTCAAGCTGCTTCAGAACTACTGCCGGTAAAGACACAGGGAACGATGCAGTGACGCCTGCATACAAGACACTTGTGGAGGTATTGCTTGATGAAAATGTCCCTGGTAATGCTGAGAAACCTGTTTCGGAAACAACAGAAGAAGAACAAAACTTTGAGGTAAAGGAGCAGAGTACGAATGGTGCTGAAGAGAAAACCTAGAATGAGGAAGACGATGTGTTGCTAGACAGCGTGCGGGTGACAAGATCAAAGACCCCGAGAAAACGAGGCCAACGTGGCAAGAGTAATTTTTTTCATTGATTATGGCTCTAATAAGTGATCTCTTGTTGCACAACTTTCTAAAGCTGATGGTCGTGTAGATGTCAGGCTGGAGGGAAGTCCCGAGGAGACCCTTGCTCAGCATATAAGAAAGGCAAAAAGAAAAAAAATCAAGAAGACTGGAGATGAGAAGCCTGAAATGGAGCAAAAAAGCAAGGAAGAGGAAGAGACCCAGGGGCAGCCAGAAGAGTAGATGGACATAGAAGACACTAAGGAGATGCAGAATACCGGCACAAGTTCTGACCCTAAATTCAGAGCCTGCAAAAGATTATAGTTTGCCCCCCCATGTTTCTTTTTATGTAACCACTTCTGAAATTAATATAACTTTCTTTCCCATTCGACGTCTCTTTCATCTTGTGCCTAATTTTGGAACATTGTGTGTTTTTATTGTATGATTTCAATCTATAGATATGTCCTAATTGCATATTTAAATTTGAGTCTTGTGTAATTTTGCATCTGCAGATATGTTTTCAGTTGAAGAATGGCGCCTTGCAGATAGGTTCAGGGCTGACAAGCAGAATGGCAGGGATGACATTCGTGCAATATGGAATTGCGTGTTGTCTCCTGCAGTGCTCGTGTTTCCTCTATGGTATATACTAATTAAAATAATCCCACTGATATGGCCAAGGCCACCACCTCTGTTGAGCGTCCAGCATAGGGTTCTCATTTTGGACCTTAATGGATTACTGCTCAAGAAATTTGATGGAAAATATGGTGAAGAATTGCCCCACTGGATAGAAATGCGGTATGTTGTTGAAGGGGATACACAGTTTTGGGTAAGGCCCAATGCAGAAGTGTTTCTGAATTTTTGTTTCAGATGGTTCGAAGTGTGGATATGGAGCTGTTGCGAGTTTGAGAAGCTTAAACGCACGCTAGCGACAGTGTTCCCTGACCACCACAAAAGATTCAATAGAGTGGTAAGTCAGGCGCAGTGCACAAGGGACCCTTTTAAATTGGGCGCGACAGATAAACCGGTGTTCCACAAGAATCTCGAAAATTTTCCTGACCTACCACCTGACACACTTATCTTTGATGATTCTGGATATAAGCTAATATTTAATCCATTGGGGTCATTTCTTGTTTTTCCCAAGCTAGAAAAGCAGTCTAAAGAAGTGCACGCCTGTTTTCTGTCAACCACTGTCATAAACTGGCTGGCACACTGGTTGTACTCTAAGGATAGAATTGAGTATACAAAGAGGACTGTAATTTGTGCAGACGAACAACCTGACGACACCTATGTGCGTCGTTTTTATTGGAAATGGTGGATTGACTTTTTCAAGAAGAAAGGTACAAATTTTTTAAATAAAAAGAAAGCTTCATAAAGTCTGTGAAGTGGGCGACTTTTGTCAATGTATTTTTTTGTCGATGGATGTAAATGGAGAATTACTCAGCCAAAAGGCTCAATCAATGTAACAGAATTCATGTATAATACATTTACAAGCAAGTTGCACGGAAATACGTTGTATTCTATATTTGAAGTATATTGCAAATAAAAGGAGAGAGTGAGAGAGAGTGTCTGATAACGGTATTATACTGGCATGACTGGTATGATACTGAGAAGTGAGTGAGAGAGAGAGAGAGAGAGAGAGAGAGAGAGAGAGAGAGAGAGAAAGAGAGAGAGTCAGATACAAAGAAGTGACATGTATGATACCGGTATGATTCTTTCAAGTGACTGGTATGATACAGGTATGATACTGAGAAGTGACCGGTATGATATTGAGAAGTGACACGAGAGAGAGAGAGAGAGAGAGAGAGAGAGAGAGAGAGAGAGAGAGAGAGAGAGAGAGAGAGAGAGAGAGAGAGAGAGAGAGAGAGAGAGAGAGAGAGAGAGAGTCTTATACTAAGAAGTGATTGGTATGATACCGGTATGATACTGTGAAGTGACTAATATGATACCGGTATGATACTGAGGAGTGACCGGTATGATACTTAGCCAGTGACAGAGAGAGGGAGAGGGACTGGTATGATACCGGTCTGATACTGTGGAGTGACCGGTGTGATACTGAGACGTTACACACACACACACACACACACACAGGGACTGGTATGATAATGGTATGATACTGAGGAGTTACTGGTATGATACTGAGAAGTGATTGGTATGATACTGAGAAATGACAAAGAGAGAGAGAGAGAGAGGAACTTGTATAATATCGGTATCATACCAGTCACTCCTCAGTATCATACCGGTATGATACTAAGAAATGACTGGTATGATGTTTAGAAATGACACAGAGAGAGAGAGAGGGAATGTATGATATGGTTATGATACTGGGAAATGACTGGTATGATATTGTATCATACCGGTATGATACTGGGAATTGACTGGTATGATACCGGTATGATACTGAGAAATGACTGGTATGATACAAAAATGATACTGAGAAGTGACAAAGAGAGAGAGAGAGAGAGAGAGAGAGAGAGAGAGAGAGAGAGAGAGAGAGAGAGAGAGAGAGAGAGAGAGAGAGAGAGAGAGAGAGAGAGAGGGAGAGGGAGACAGTTCAGTTTATAGTAATAGGTAGATATACACAAAATTATGCATTATGCATTTCTTAAGATGGTTACAGCTCAAAAGGCATACTATTGTGGATAGACTCACTGACATCAAGTGATATTGTATATAGTTTTGAGTTGCTGAGATGGGGTATCATGGGGATTTTGATTTCCCGAACAAGATGTGAATATATGAACACCTCTGGCTTTTTGTCCAAAAGCTCGTAGGTCTGCTCATTTATCATACGATAGTAAAACCCTTTGATAGCATAGGATCCTCACCCAATGATATTGCCCCAGTCATCTTCAACGTCTGAATGAAACTCTTGAATAGCTGCAGTGCATTTCACTATATAGAAATCCACTTTTTCTTCATTGTCATTTGGTGCGGGAACAGCAAAATTATCACCAACAATAAGAGCTTGACTGAGGGTGTCATAGTGTCCTTCATATGCTGCATCCTCATTTATTTCTTCGTCATCGTCTTCCTCTTCTTCTGTAGGCTCCAAAATAAGGTATGTCCAGAAAGGAACGTTGTCGAGAAATTTGCGGTCTTGCCAGGAAAGCACCGGGCTTATGGCTGTGAGAGTTTGTGAGAGAACTCAACAAAAACTATATGAAGGAGTTAAACCATAGATGCCATGAAGACTAGGGTTTGGAAAGAAGTACAATCAAAGAAGACTCACTCTTTCTCTCTTGCACTCACACACACAAAGAAAGAACACAGAAGAGAATGTCAAAACAATACGAAGATGAAAACATCAAGGCTATGGTCATATCGTATCATGGGTAATATGAAATGGTTAATAGATGAGTTAATGGCATTCAATCTTGGCTGACCAAATAGGCTACGAATTGTTCTTTGGAATTGTAGTTTTGTGCTTACCATAATATATATATTTTGTCTAGTGATTGGGATTAATTGTGTGTACAAATCCTCTTGGTTCATAGCAAGATAACTACGCTTACGTCAAAAGAAAAATTATAGTCTATGAGAGGTAGTATGATGGGATCCGGTGATAGAAGTATTTCATTGAGCCTTTCAGGGCCGAAGAGAAACACTATACGTTGTTGAAAGTGTATTTTACGGCTAATCCATACGTTAATTCTAATAGATTGTACAGAGTGAAAGCGATAGAAATGATCATCATGTGGGTTATTCATCTAGGATAGTATGTGAGAAATGTAGATATGAGAGAAGTGAAGAGATGAGAATTTTCCCTCCCAAGCCCTATTCTTGCCCGTAGACAATAAGGATACTGCGGGGAGAGATGTACCTGTAGCAAAGAGAACCTAAAATTTGTAGAGAAGATGAATTACTAAGAATGAGAGAGATAGATTTGGTTAAGGAGATGAAATTAGATACATATATATATATATATATATATATATATATATATATATATATATATATATATATATATATATATATATATATATATATATATATATATATATATATATATATATATATATATATATATATATATATATATATATATATATATATATATATATGTGTGTGTGTCGGATTAGAGATGAAAAAGAAAACAATAAGAAATCAAGAAAACATAAATGTAGAACACATCTTACTTGACAAACCCTTCGGCACCATTATTGATGGAGAGAGAAGAAGAGGGGAGCACTCCACTTTGATTGATACGCCAAGTACAACACCTTCTTTGATTAGAGTTGATCTTCCAAGGATAGCGTACAAGAATGGCTAGTCTTCCTCTAGGAGAAAGTGTAGGCTTGGGCTTATGTTAATGGGGCTAAGTACAATTAGGCATTACTACTCACTTCCTCAAGAATTCCTCTCCTCAATGGCTTGAATGCTTGAGTTCCTTCCAAGGAAGAAGAGGTCCCCTTTTATAGGTGAAGGGAACCCCCAAGGGTTTACACAAGAAGAGAGGAGCCAGTGTGAACAGGAATTGGAAAAGTTGGAAATGAGCTGCCCCTGCATGATGTGGGCAGACTGGGGTCCAGTATTTTGATCATATCTCCTCAACCGTGGCTTCAAATAAAAAAGTAAAAATATGGGCAAAAACTTCAGCTCATTAGCTACGATTTTCATTTTAAAATTGTTTTCCAATTCGGATTGGAACCTTGTGTAAAAAATTCATCAAAATAGGGTCCATTTATGACAGCAAAAGTCTTCATGTGGTCTCCTTAGCCTAGACTTTCATTTAATTCCAAAGGACACCTCATGCCATATGAAAGCATGACATTGCTCCTTGACAAAGTTTTGTAATCATGCTTGCAATAATGCATTAAAATAAGTGTATCTTTGAAATCATGCCACCTAGTGTCCCAGTAGGATTTGATTCTCTCCTAGTAGCTATTTAAAAAGAAATATAAGAAAAGTATAAAAAATACGTAGAATATATATATATTGGAGTTTACCCTAGATATAGGATCTAGCTAGGGTGTAAGATGATAATGAAATAGTAGAAATAAAGAATCAATGCTTTTTGCCCCAAGTTAAAGAGGCGGAGCTATTGATGCTTTTCCCATAGTATTTTCTGATGGTAAAGTAAGGATATGTTACCCTTGAGAAAAATAATAGGATGAAATAGAAAGCTTATTATTGTACTTAAATATGCATATGTACACTATAGGAAATATAATTATGTATCTAAAAAAATACAAGATAGATCTTGTAGCATGCGTTCCCACTATGTACGTGTCACAGCACGACAACGTGTGACTTGCTCACACATCTCCTCCACTTTTCCTGTTTACATGCACTACAGAAACAAGACAGTGAACGTGTTCTCAAAGCAGTTGTATCATGCTCTGAATATGCAGAAACAGAGTGCATTGAGCGGGTATTTTTTACAGCCTTCACATCCCAATTTTTTCCCCTTTCGACATCTCCCAATTCAATCACCCAAAAAATCCTGCTTACATAACAGGCCTGGGATGCATAGGTGGCTGTAACACCATCTGACAAGGTCTGTCTCAATAATGCCACAACATCTGTAGCACAGTCTATCTTTGGGCAGTTTGGCTACAATTGGTATTGAGTTAAAGACCTTTTTATCACTGCTCCCGCACCGTCGTGTTCTCCCTTACCATGTCCGGATCCAAAAAAGTTCCAAGACATTTTCCATCCCGTAAAAACACTGTATCTGCAATTTATTCAATGGATAGAAGAAGATTAATATACTCTTGGCATGATAAAATTACCAAAAAAAACACGTATTATAATATTATTGATGTTAGACAAGCATTTTATTACAAAAATTTTATTATAATATTATTGATGTCCGGATCCAAAAAAGTTCCAAGACATTTTCCATCCCGTAAAAACACTGTATCTGCAATTTATTCAATGGATAGAAGAAGATTAATATACTCTTGGCATGATAAAATTACAAAAAAAAACACGTATTATAATATTATTGATGTTAGACAAGCATTTTATTACAACTTTAATGCCACTATGATAGGTCTCTATATTAAAACCACCTTCAGATAATGTTTGTTAGAACATGGTATACCTGGCAAGGAGATAGAATGGTCTTCTTGCTTTGAATTGTGAAGCTACTCCATCTGACCATACCCAATGACGTTTTATATTTAGACCAAATTGCTTTAGCCATTCTGCATGTTTCAGAAAACAGTGTTGAACAAAATGTGTGTCATGTTGCTTGTCATCTAAAATGAAGAAGTGAATTGTCTTGTGGATGTCACCTGCATAATATAAAAATCAGAAATTATTCAAGGCTTAATGCCAAAGAAATAATACTGATCTAGGGTGATGTCGTTACCTGCAATTTGGAAATATGTTATGTGCACAAAAATAGTTACTTGATTTGAATACTAGTGCATGGACTGAATCTCATTTTGTTCTTTGAAACTATAACTTTCAGCAAAGTCAACAACTGACACAACAACATCTTCTGGAAAGCTTTGTATACATTCCTTATATTGTTCTGCTTGCCATCTATACACAAAATTATGCATTATGTATTTCTTAAGATGGTCTTTGAACATGACTGAGAGATCCTGGCATGATATTTCCTTACGCGACAAGACTTTCCTTTTCTTCTTCAGACCGTCACGCACAGTTCCTACTTCTAGGTCCTCAAAAATCTTCACCACAATCTTTTTAGCAATAAATGCAGCCTCTGCAGCACAAAAGTCTAACTTATCCGGGCCACACCTTTTACATTGACCACTCAAGCAGGCAAGGGCATGGAAGGTGGACGTATCTAATTTAGGACACAGTATAGAGTCCAATAAGGCTGTTACACTCTTGATAGGGTTTTTTGGTGCCTTGCATCGACCATTGTCTTTGCATATGTTGCATTGACAATGGCAAGCTTTTCCATGCAGACCGAATACAGAACTTCGCATGTGATTAATGGCATCCTTTAGGAAGGACATTTGAACATGTGAAATGCAGTAGCAAGTATATCGGTCTCTCAATTTCCGCACAAAATATGGCTTCATGTACTCAAACGCCCACTGGCTTATTACAATTTCAGGGTATTATTCTTTGAAGTTGAGAAAGAGCTCCACCTACAATGAAAGACATATATGGTTAAAGAACATTGAACAAAACTGCAGGTTTTGAGGAAAACTGTTACATTACTATAAACCAATATTTTTATTTCAAACCACTATGTTTTTTCACTTGATTGGTTAGGTAAACCAATATATATGAACACATGTCCTTGGTACGTACCAGTGGTATATAAGTGTCAACCAGTGCAAATGTTCTTACTGCTGATGTAAACCAGTCTTTTCATTTATAACCGGTATGTTATTGTTGAGCCAGCAGAGGATCACACCCACATTTTTGCTCACACTCATCATTTTGTAGCCATTGATTGTAATAAATGTCTTTCCGACATTAATTTTGATTTGAGCCATTCATTAAGTAACGGGACTCAATTGAGTTTCCAGCTTGTAATCCCGAAGTAATTTCACGCGCTGATGTAATTAGTTAGAGATGTTCTCACCTCCAAGGCTGAGGTATATAAGCCAAAGTTTTTGTAACCTAAAGATTCAGATTATTAATCAAAGTGAGTTTTTGAGCGCCGTGACTGTGTCTGAGAGAGAGAGAGAGAGAGAGAGAGAGAGAGAGAGAGAGAGAGAGAGAGAGAGAGAGAGAGAGAGAGAGAGAGAGAGTCTTATCTACTTGCTACGCGAGCTACGGAGCCGCCATTGGAGAAGCGACACCGCCATTGTGTTAGCAACGGCGAGAGCTACGCACAGATACCAAGAGTGCGCGCTATCGGCTTCTATGTGTGGTAAGTTCCTACGAGCTTCGGTGTGAGTTTTCTTCCAACTCGTGTGTCGGAATGGAGCGTGCAGCATATCTATAGAACCACAATGAGTAGAGCTACGCATTAGTAGCATCGGGGTCAAGTTTCAGTCACCTGTATTTTTTTGTCTGTCTTCATACGCGTTTACCGCACGGAGTGATTATAGGTTGATTTTGCAGTTCAAGTCTTTAGGGTGTTGTTCTTACCTAGTGTATAGACTTCCCCCTGAGTTTGAGATCGATTCAATGATTCTAGATCCTGTTTCGTATAGCATTCGTTCGTAGTACGGATTTCAGTCACTTGCGTATTTTAGAACTTAGATTTGATTTCCTTAGTAGTGATTGTCATTAGAAGGTCGAGTAGGTGATTTGACACCCACCTAGTTGTTTCCATGCGCCTGCGGGTCAAGCTCCGTCCTCGTCTGACAAATTCTGTTGTTGGTTGAGTTCTCGCTATTTAGCTTCCGCTAGCGGCGTAGCCGCCTTAACATTTGGCGCCGCTGCCGGGGACGAGAGCCCTAAGTAGGTGACCTTAGACTAATCCTACGAGGTGAGTCGTATAAACTACTTTGTATACTTTAGCTAGAAAAGATCTAGGAGTGGTGGACTCTGAAGATCTCGAGAGATACTAGGAAGTGGGGTATTCCTGGGTCTTCCGTGTTGACAGTACTTTTAGTTTAGCTTAGATTTGTTTGTTGTTTTGTTGGTGTTGAGTAGTTGTTGATAGAAGAAGAATTTGCTAGTCCGTGAGTGGCAGTGGATCTCTTTAAAATCACAATTACCAAACCCATTTTATGATTAGGAATAGCTTAGGTAGGACTTCATTTGATCCTGATCTAGAGCTAGTAATCATTGGAGTATTTGCTTGATATGGTTGATTGCATGTTAGATCACTAAACCGTCGAGTTAGTAGTGAAACTTGCAATAAATAAAAGTCAGAGAAATTTTCTGTGTATCTGGGAGTTGCTGAGCACTAGAGAAAGCTTTAGGAAGGATTCTGTGCCAAAAAACTGAAAATCTGCAAATTTAGACATCATACGCGTATGATGTCTAAATGACCAAACAGAGACCAAAACAGAAATTTTGACTTTACCAGAGTGTTCAAAAGGGGGGTTATACCCTAATTTCAACTTAAAACAAGAGCATTAACACTCAAAGAAACCCAAAAAGACAAGTCGGAGCCCAAGAAACGCAAAGAACAGGAAATTTTGGATTCAGATCTTGTTTTTACATTCAAACCTGACAAAAACACTTGAAACTCAATTATAAACATTGGAGAAGGCTTAAAACCAAAAATAGTCAAAATCTGGGACAAAAGACATCATACGCATATAATGTCTTTTAGCACATCCACTACTTATTTTTGATATCTGACCTGACAAGATTGTTACAAACACTGTAGAAAGCATAAATATCAAGTCTTGACCCAAATTGAGGAAAAAGACATTATACGCGTATGAAGTCTTTGACCTAATTTTGGACATATTTTGATACTTTGCCAACACAGATCCATTGTAATAGCTGTCTAGTGGTTATATTTCAAGTTTCATCCCATTTGGATCACAATTGACCCAAAACAAGTCAAAAATGGAAAATTGCCAAGAAAAGCCTAAATCAGCCATAACTTGCTCAAACAGAGTTCAAACTGAATTTTGTGAGTGGACAGAGCATAAGGGGGCTACTGAGAGTGAGCATAACCAAAATAGTCCAAATCTGTGAAAAAAGACATCATACGCGTATAATGTCTTTTTCAGCATAACTGCAACAAAATTCTCACTTGATGAAACAGAAGTTGTCCAACTGACAAGATTAAACAATTGACCAAGTATCAATCAGTTTGGATCAATTCTGACCACAAAAACTTGGGAAAACAAATTGCCGAGACGGAAAAGTTAAAGTCATGTAGGGGAATTGATGAATTTGAGATCAGGCAAGAATCTCCAGAATAACCAACCAAAACAAGGGGAACAAGCAAGTGTCATATCAACCGAGGGAAGTGTAAACCAAAGTTGGGTGCAACCATTAGAGCCGATCTTTGAAGGAAGTGTTTCTGATACTTCTTCGGAGAGATCTTACGAGATTTTCACCGAGCACTTGGAACACTTGAACCTGAACAACAGAGAAAATATGGCAGCAGGATCATCAAACCCTTCCGCCACAATGAAGCTATTGTTCATAAAATATCAGTACGACAATGAGCAAGGTGCCAAGATCTACAAAGATGGAATGGACTGCTATTGTGTAAAGATAGAAGAGAGACCTAGTGAGTTCAAGGACTTAGTGCCTGTGAGCTATAGCGGAGATAGATATCTAGATGACGAGGGCACCATGTACTTGGTAGTCCTAAACCCTAACATTGTGGACAAGTGGGGATTGATGGGCACCAAAGCCAAAGTAGATGAAGAACTCGAGGAGAAAGCACCAATAATGAACTTCCCTGATGCGAGGTTAAGAAGAGAGAATGAAACTATAAGGATCAACACTGATAACATCTATGTGAGGCTATACAAATATAATAATGGGGAGCAAGATCTCTATTATAGATGTGAAGAACCCTACACCGGAGAGTTGACAGACCAAAAAAGACTTTATGTCTTTACCTACACAGAGGGATCGGAAGTGAAAATTGCTGCTTATGACAAGTACGGGAGGCAATACTCAACAATGGGCAAGAAAGAATTAGAAGGATATACATACTTTGGGGGACCACTACATCAGTATTATGTTACTTCTAGCTCACAAAGACCAGCACCAACAAATGGAGTGCAAAACCCAATGACGACAGGAGGACAAAGAACTCAGGCTGCTGACACTTTCAGTCAACCTCAGTACTCGAAGCCCGGACCAATGGGATCATTACATTCCAAAGAGTCAATGGATACGAATCGAGGTAGTGCAGTTCCAATCCCCACGTATACCACTCAAGGTCCAAGGTTCGAAGCGGAACCATCACATTTACCTCCTAGTAGTAGATTCAGGGCAGGGGAACCGACAAGGGTAACCCATGAAGTCCATGGTGCTAGAGAAAGCTTTAGCCGGGACACAGGAGCAATGATATTGGTAGCAGACCATAGACGTATGAGACCATCTCAAGTAGCCAAGTATATGCCAAAGAAGTATGGTGGTTCAGGAGATCCGTATGCACATGTGTCACTCTTTAAGCAAGTCTTAAGAGCTGAGCAGATAACCGATTTCCATACACAATACGAGGGATTTGGTCTTACTCTGGAAGGTACATCATTGACATGGTTTCAACCACTGAACATAGGGGGATTCCATGACATTGACCATTTGCTAAGAGAGTTTGTTGAGGAATTCTCAAAACGAGGGATTAAGCACAATACGGTCTCACAAATATATGCTTTTAAACAGAGAGAACATGAAAAAGTGAAGGAAGCTTCACTTCGCTTCAAACAATACATTGAGAGATGTCCAGTACGTGAACGACCACAAGATGACAGACTATCTGTTCTCTTTATTGAGGGACTGAGAAACGACACTCTCAAGAAGGACTTGCACTTGAAAGCTTGTACAAGTTTCGAGCAAGTAACGAGAGAGGCATTGTACTTAGTGGATAATTGTACGGTTTATGGAGAGGTGTCAGCGGATACAGATTTTGCATCCAGTAGCTCCTCCTCCGTAGCGAGTGAGACTACCACTAAAAACAATGTTCAAACAACAACCATGCCAAATGTAGAGCAAATGATAGAAGAGGCTCTAAAAAGGATGGCACCATACCAAAAACCATTGCCAAAACCACTGAAATGGTGTGCGATTGAACAAAAATGGACAACCATCCAACATAGGAGTGCTATTACAACAAAGGGTATGTAAGGGAGCGTCAGTATGCACCTCCTGCTCAATTAGCACCACCTCAGGTACATCCAGTACCTCGATACCCAACGGGAAATGTACCAGGACCTATGGGGATAGAAAGACCGCAACCGGTATTGGGACAACAACCACCTTTACCAGGAGCAAGACCAGTGGGCATTAGATATGCACCAACCTTAGAGAATCAGGAAGAACAAGCCCTAGTGCGTGTTCAATCCTATTACGAAGAATCTGGTGCACACATGTCTCCAACTGTGTATTACCCACCAGAAGAACCCAAACAACCAGAACCATGGGGCATGATTGGGAATGTTAGAATACCAACAGTTATAAGTTCTTCTGATGAAGAGAGATACAATTTGGACGCAAGAACATTGATGTTCATAGCTCATGGAGGGTTAACAGGACAAAGACCATCCTATCCACAAAGGACGAATCAAATGGGACCAAGACCAGCACTAGGACCTTGTTACAAGTGTGGAGGTAACCATCTGATGAATGTTTGTCCACATACGGAAATCATTAGAATTAACGCTTATTGCACTGAGTGTGGGGTTACTCACTTCATTGGGGATTGTTCAAATAATCCAAACAAAGTGCAAAAGACGACATTGAATATGCTAGAAACTATTCCTACCAGCAGTGGGTCTGAAAATGAAACTCTGATACCAATGCAAGTTGTTACTAGAGCTCAAGCTAAGAAAACCACTAGAGAACCTGAGAATGGAAAGTTAGCGACTGAAGTGGTTAGTCAAGGACCGCGGAGTCAGAGAAACACATGGAAAGCTAGAAAAGCACGCATGAAGTTGAGAAAAGAACGTGAAGACGCTATTCTAGCTGAGGAACTAAAGCGAACTAAAGATAGATTAGAAAAACTTGAGAGTCAAAACGGGAAACGAGAGATGAGCCCGGAAAGAACGAAACAAAAGAGTATCAAAGAAACAACGAGCTTAAGCTCAGGGGGATCAGTGCTAGTCGACAAAGTACACGAACCATTGGACGCACTGATGAGAGCTTACGAAGCTAGGTTAAAGAACAACCAAACACAAGAACAGAGGTGGATGACATACCCAAACGCGGAATTGGAAAAGCAGAGACTTGAAATGTGCCAGAGAATGATCGAGACTGCACAAGCCTTATTAGAACCACCAAAAGAAACAATGAATTGTGGAACGGAAAACCCAATTCAGCAAGAGACTATCGTTTCACAGGTAGCTGAAAAGACTCCCAGTGCACAAAAGCCTGAAAATACACACAAGGATGACCGCATAGTATTGAACACACCGATTGGGTATCTCCGATTGTGGTGGTACCCAAGAAGAACGGAAAACTCCGAGTGTGTGTCAACTTAAAGAAAGTGAATGCTGCAACAATCAGGGACAATTATCCCCTGCCGATAACTGATCATGTTCTAGAGCGTGTATCAGGGAAAACAGCATACTCTTTTCTTGATGGTTTTTCAGGATATAACCAGCTAGCCATAGCACTGGAAGATCAACATAAAACAACTTTTGCAACGGAGTGGGGAATTTATGCTTATCGGGTTATGCCTTTTGGTCTAACCAATGCTCCCGCAACCTTCCAGAGGCTGATGACGCATGCTTTCAAAGAATACTTAAGGTTGTTTCTAGAAATATACATGGATGACTTATGTGTACATTCTCTTCTGAGAGATGAGCATCTAGAACAACTAAGAAAAGTATTTGAGAAATGTAGGACATATCGCATTTGTCTCAATCCTGAGAAATGTGTGTTTATGGTACGACAGGGCAGAATTCTGGGACATATTGTCTCACAAAACGGAATATCCACGGATTTAGAGAAGATAAAAGTTATAGTGGATATGCCTAGACCAACCAATGCGAAACAAGTACAGAGCTTTATGGGACATTGCGGATATTATAGACGATTCATTTACATGTACGCTATAATAGGCCAACCACTTTATAGGCTAATAATGAACTTTAAATGGACAGAGGAGTGTGAGGAATCGTTCAAGAAATTGAAAGAGGCACTCATTACTGCTCCAGTCTTGAAATCACCAGATTGGGAGAAGATATTCCATGTGCATATAGATGCTTCGGCATATGCAATAGGATGCATTCTGGCTCAGCCAAAAGAAGGAAACATGGATTTTTCTATTTGTTACGCCAGTCGACAGCTCAACAATGCAGAGAAGAATTACACCACAACAGAACGAGAAGGATTAGGAATGATATATGCTGTGAAGAAATTTCGGCATTATCTTCTAGCCAACAAGTTTGTGTTTTTTACGGATCACCAAGCCTTGCTCTACCTAGTGAATAAACCATGCAATACCGGGAGAATAGTGAGATGGTTCATTATCTTACTGGAATTCGACTTCACGGTAGTAGTAAAGAAAGGAAAAACACATCCTAGAGCTGATCATCTTTCGCGATTGACGAATGGAGAAGACCCTATAGGCGTAGATGACGACATGCCAGACGCGTACTTGTTCAACATAGAAATGATACTGAAGTGGTCTCAAAATGTCGTTAACCTATCAACCTATGGAGGAGAGTTCGATAGAAGAGAATACAACCAGAAACATATTGCTATTCAGCAATCCAAGAATCTTCAATTGGTTGCGGGAAGGTTGTATCAATTGGGAAATGATCATGTTTTACGACTATGCATCAATCCTGAGGAATATAATATATATCTGCGCGAAGCACATGTTCAGGAATGTGCATTTCATTGTTCAAGAAGGAACACATATAGGAATTTGTTACAATTGGGAGTCTATTGGCCAGGAATGAAAGAAAGCGTACATGAATATGTCACTGTATGTATTGTATGTTCATCAAAACCGCCAGCAAAGTATTCGACATTATATCAGATAATGATCGCTCCAGAATGGAGTCAGTATATTGTTGAATATCTCACAAATAGAACTTTCCCAGAAGGAACGTCAAAAGCTCGTCAGAAATCTATAGAGACAGAAGCTAGAGATTAGCGTTAATAGGAGATCAACTCTATAAGAGAGGTAAAGACAACCAGCTTAGGATTTGCGCATCAGAGACTGAGTATGTGATAATACTAGAGCAAGCTCATGGAGGAGTAGGTGGAGGCCATTTCTCAGGTGATAAGACAGCAAAACTTGTCTTAGCCGCAGGAATATGGTGGCCAACATTACATATGGACGCTGAGGAATACTTAAACGGTGCGATGACTATCAGCGGACCAAAGTACCACTTAAAAGAGATGATATGCCGCTTAGACCAATGATGGGGGCAAGAGCTTTTGCAAAATGGGGGATTGATTATGTCGGACCCATTTCACCTCCTGCATATAAGACTCATGCACAATACATCATTGTGGCTACAGACTATCTAACAAAGTGGGTCGAAGCAAAGGCAACTCAAAAAGCAGATGCCAGGACCACGACACAATTTCTATATGAAGACGTCTTTGTACGATATGGATTGCCAATAGAAATTGTGAGTGATCGAGGCACACATTTCATAAATGAAGTGATAGAGATCCTTCTAGATGAATTCATGGTAATCCATAGGAAATCAACCCCGTATCATCCACAAGCAAACGGACAATCTGAAGCAACAAACAAAACCATATGCACGGTCCTTACGAAGATTGTATCTGAGTCGAGAACTGACTGGGACCAGAAGTTGCATTCAAAATTATGGGCATATAGGGTAGCATATAAAACATCAATAGGAACGACCCCATATAACATGGTTTTTGGGCTAAATGCTATCTTACCAATAGAATTCTTGATTTCAACCTTAAGGGTGGCTAAGGATCTAGAATGGACAGGGCACGAGCTTTCTGATAGAATAAATGACCTGGAAAAGCTAGACGAGCTTCGCCTAAAAGCAGTAGCTTCTATCTACGCTCAAAAAAGGCGACAAAAGGAATTTTTTGATAAGCATGTGTGGACTAAAGAGTTTAAGGTTGGGGACTATGTCCTAGTTTACACTCTGAAACAGCATGCTAAGAAGCTTAAAAAGCGAGGGATGGGACCTCTGGTGATTAAAGATCTATCACCAAGTGGAGCCGTCAAGCTTGCTACATTAGACGGAGAAGAAATGCCCAATTGGATTAGTGGATGCAGAGTGAAAAATTATCTTTTGCCGCTAACCCAAGACATGCTTCTCAAAATACATCAAGAAAAGCTGCGTGTCCAGAAAAAGAAAAAGATTGTGGAGGAAGCGCAAGCCGAGGCGAAGGAAAGAATGGAGAAAAGAAGACTACTACGTCAGAAACAGCGCAATGAAGGAGCAATACGAATAAACGCAGTCAGTATGACATAGATGGATAATGACAAAGAAGAACCCATCATTGAATGCAAAGTAGGAACCAACCAAATCAAAGCCATAGCACTATTGGATTCAGGAGCTCAAACTAACCTACTTTCACTCAGTTTGTATAGACAATTGACAAATGACACTAAACTACAAACTGCCAAGCAAGAGTTAAAGAGTTACTCTGAGAATTCAATCAAAACTGTCGGATGCACAGTTTTACATATACAGATTAACCAGTATGTGTATCCTCATATGTTTTACGTGGTTGAAGACCAAGCTACACAACATCCATTATTGCTAGGACAACCATGGCAGAAGCAATACAATGCAATGATTGACTGGAGTTCTAATTCAGTGCTTATCAAATACGAAGGTGAAATTCAATCAGTTAAGTTCACCACAGGAGAAGAGCCAACTCCAAAGGACGAATCCAAAGACAAAGGTAAACAACAACCAGAGAAAAAGAAGAAGCAATGGCAACCAAAAGTTCCTATACAACCGGATTACTCTTCGACGAGGAATTCTCAACAGTGGATAAGGAAGACAAGCAATAATATAACAGCTCAACCTTGGGAAAAAACGGAGTCAAAGTTGGTATGGAGACCAAAAAAGGTTGTGCCAAAGAACACAAAGGTGGAAAACAGAGTCTTCAATACCAGACAATAGAGTGATTCCAGACAATCAAGGACAGTGAAATAGATCTGGATTCCAGAGAAGTTCATGACAGCACAAAGCTATAGCAAGCAAAATTGGATCCCAAAGATTTGTAAACAGGAACTCCCTTCAGTACAATCAACGGAAACTCCTAGGTATTTCAAGTCGAGGAAATCAACACAAAGAACAAAGCAGGTTTGGGTCGCAAAGAGTTTGTGGCAAGCACAAGTAAAGCGGAAGCAGATTTGGATTGTAAAAAAGAACAACAAAGTAAAGAACAATCCATCTACTGATTCTACTACCGAAGTGCCAAAACCAACCCAAAACCCGACCACCAATCCTTCAATCAAACAAAGAGCAGCTTTATTGGAAAGACTGTTGTATCATCGCTCTGCAATTGCATTGGGAACTTATGACCAAAACAACTACAATGCTTCACCCACAGACACTTCATAGTCGTCCGGGAGGACTCAGACTAGGAGGGGGGGAGGTATACAGGTATACAAGAGTTACAAAGCATCTACAAGCGCCAAAAACAAAGAAAAACAAAAATTATATTACAAGGGCAGTGTCTTACATGATTTTGCAATTTCTATGTTTGATTGCGGATATTGATAATATTTATGCCCTTATATACCTTGTTTTGCAACAAGAAGAGATCAAATGATGAATTTGGGTCTCTAGACGTGTAAATATCACTAAATAAGAGTGTTTTTGGAGCTAAAAAGTGGAAAAAAAATGGTAATCCAAGTCCAGAAATCACAAATAATTGTATATTCATATACACAGAGTTACCAACTATTTATTGTGTATGTTTGGAATTTTTTGGCTTCAATTTGCTATTTTCCTTTATTTTTTATGATTTTCTTGATAAAAGTAAAAGAAAAATAAAAAAGCAGGTGAAACGAGATCAGAAAAAAGAAAAGAATAGATGGTGATGATCCTAATGACAAGGGCAACCCATGGTAAAAATTGAGTACAATTTGAAAAAAGTTGCAGAAAGCCCGAAATGACAGAATTTTGGCAAAGTGGACATATTTCTCAGAAACAGGTCAAACGGAGTCCAAATTGAGAAATTTCAAATCCTAAAGTGCATTTCACGACGAGATAGGAGCACATGTCAAATTTGGTAACAAGTGATCCAGAAAGTCCAAAGTTAAGTATTTTTCACTTCACTTTCAAGCTCATTTCCACTATTACCTTCTTGGAGAGAGCAAAGAGCACACAGGAGCATCCAACCTTCTACAGCCTTCTACGACTGCTACGAGAGCTCAGAGGACACCAGACATGAGAGGTAGACTCGTTGCCATAAGCTTTTGATGCTTATCGTTAACTTTTGTCGTTACCAAAACCAAGAAACAAGAGCAGACGGGGAATGCGGTAGAATGCTAGGTAGTGGCACAACCGCCTAATCAAACCTTGCAAGAACATATAGGTGGGTTACCCTAGTATAGAAGATGGGTTTCTAACACTCAAAGCTCGAGAAAGAACGATTGGAAAAACCCTAGGTCAACAGAGCCTGCAAGAGGCAAACAGGAAAAAGTTGTCGAAACGACACGAAACTTCTCAGGAAGCTTAACAACATCGAGGGCAATGCAACCATGGAGTATCTCCAAGTTTGGACCACCAAAAGTAGGTCGGAACAACCGATTCGGCTGCGGACACACAAAGCATCATTTTGGCATAACGACTGAAATTGACGACCGAATGAAATGAAACTTCACAAGCAGCTTCAAATATACATGGATGACTTATGTTTGCAAGCAAAACCCAAAAGAAAGCTGATTCACTTATCGATGGTGAAAAAGACGCTTTCGAGCAACCAAAAGGAGAAAGATGGAGAACGGGAAGCCAAAGTCAAGTTCAACCAAATAGATGGCTTCACAACATATCCAATGAGCTGGAAATGCAACTCTCGAGAAGAAAAGTTGAAGAAATTCAACTCCAAGGCAAAAAGACGACTTCGGAGACTGAAATGCCTATAAGGGGGCTTTTTAGCTAAACTAATGACTTTTTAAGTTGAAAACTAGTTAGCAGGGCTTAGGGCACTAGCACAAAGCATTCTTTGCACAAAAAGACCAACATTTCAAGAAAAGACATCATACGCGTATGATGTCTCACAGCATGAATTTCATATCCATTTCAACATTTGAGTGCATAGCCTCATTCCACATGTTAATCACATCCTATGAACCAAGTATCATGAGAATTGGAGTTAGAAAACCCAAGGAAAGCCAAAAAGACGCAAAGTAGGCCATAAAATTGATTTTTGGTCCTAATTTTGTCAAAATAACTCCAAACTCATTGAAACTTTGTAGGATTGTTGATTAACACATCTACAAGCTATCTGGAACCAAAAAGCACCATTTTGACACAAAAGACATCATACGCGTATGATGTCTATTTGCACTTACAGAGCCAAAACTGCTCATTTGTCATCACACATCCATTATATATATCTAATACATGCTACATATGAAATTTGGAACCATTTGGTCAAGAGGATCACCCCATTAGCCCAATTGAGGGAAAATCCTTCACCTAAAGCCTATTTTTGGCCCAAATCCAATATACTCAAGTCCAAACCAAGATTTGAGTAGATATAGTCCTTCACTAGTACATGGGGAGTCCACATAACCAATCCCATGCAAAATTGATGAAAAAGACATCATACGCGTATGATATCTCCAGGGCCATTTTTAGCCCAAAATCTATCCAAACTTCATAAATCCACTGAATAAGCCTATCTAAAGCCAAATCCAAGCTTATAGAGAAATTTGGTCCAAAAATACACTAAAGACATCATACGCGTATGATGTCTCACTATGTGATTTTGCCACCTCAGGGTTTCAACCACCAAACAGAAGTGATCTACATGCCATTTGAAAGTGAACCACCAAGTTTTATCCAATTTGGATCATAAAATCCAAATCCCTTTCAAAATTTTGCCAAGAGCCGGAACTGGACTAAACTGGCCAAAACTTGACCAAATGGGATCCAAACTCAAATCCAAGCATATGATACTCATGTATACACTATCAGCTACAAGCACAACCAATATGAAGTCATTTTGACACAAAAGACATCATACGCGTATGATGTCTCCAGCATGATTTTGAGCCCATTTTGCATATTTTTTCACCTACCTTGCATCCTTAGGCCCTGAATAGCTCATGTTTCAATTTTCAAGTCATTTGGATAGTTAAAAGCTTCATTTCGGCTTTCAGCACTAAAAAGACGCTAACTTCTGAAATTGGAGTTACAGGATCCATGGATTCTGCCAAGTTATCGGCAACGAAGAGAAAAAGACCGACAATCAAAGATGCTCTTGCAGAAGCGGAACCCTTTGACATTCCAGCAGAAACCCTCAAGCCAACCAAAACTTGGGTGGAGGAAGCAGTATTGGAGAAAGAGGGAATAAAGATCTACCAGGGAACTTTCAGAGATCCTCAAGGGCAAGCGGTGGATGTACCGATGATCCCACAGGAATTGGTAGATTATAGCAGGTCAGAAGACATTAGCAGGTACCTGGAAAGGGCAGACTTGCACAGTTTCTTCACCTCGAGACCATCAGGTGTGGATACAAGAAGAGTGTACGAGTTGGCAACATCCATTTAGAAGGATGGGAAAGCCACATTGACAGCCATGGATGGAGAGAAAGTAGAAGTACAGATCACTCCACAGCTCATTGCAGACGCATTGAAGCTGCACAACAAAGGGAGATCTGTCAGGGAAAGAAGGGAGGCCATAGAGATCTATGGATCCAAGAAACAGAACGCAACCTATGGAGATATGGCGGACCAAAGAGCGGCAACCCTTTGCCGACTGTACAAACAGTTTCTCCATGTTTGCAGTAAAAGACCGCAAAAGTATACGACACCGCCCCATGCCATTGCGGCCACCATCACATGGGCATTAAAGAGCAATATGCCAAAAGAGGTGAATTACGCTCAACACATCCACGAGCAAGTAATTGCCATGCACAACGAGAAGCCAAAGTACATAGGAGGAGCGAAAATTCTGACAAGAATAGCTTATGAAGCTATTGGAGCTAGAGATCAATGGCCAAAGGTTCCCTCCCAGAATGAGTGGCTTAGAGAGGCCGACGAGGAGGAAGAACAGCCCGAAGTATCCAAGAGGGCATCCACAAGAGCACGCCGGAAACTAGAAATAGTTTCAGAACCTGAAGGGGAGGTGGACGAGCCGCTTATGAAGAAAGTAAAGAAGAAGGTTGCTCCCAAGCAAACCAAAAGTCAGAAAGTGGCAAGAATGGAAAGACTAGTGGAGCAGTTTAAAGCAGAAAGAGCTCTAAAGGGTGACTTTGAAGAAAAGTGGGTGCCAGACCCCACCAAAGTCGGAACTAGCTCAGCCAGGCCACATGTTGATCAATACAATCAATATATTAAAGCTTATGAGGAGTCAGAGGCTATACTGGAGCAGCAACCTGTCGAGCCATACACTGAAGAGGAGGTACAGCTTTTAAAAGCTGAGCTGAAAAAGGACGACAAAGGGAAAGGGAAAGTAGATGAGTCTACTAAATCTCAAGAGAAAGACGGGCAAGCCGACAAGGGGAAAGCCAAGGAAGCTGAGGACAGATACCCCTCTATGACTGATGTACCAAGCCCGAAGAAGACGAAAAATATCGTGGAAGAGACCACAATAGAGATGGACACAGATGATTTGGAAAAGCCGAAGGCCGAGACCAAAGAAAAGGAGATAGATCGAGTTCAGCAAAAGAGAAATGATTATGAGGATCTGGTAGCGATAGGATACACTGAAGCAGAGGCCCTTGAGGCAGTTTATGGGATCACCCTACAAAAACAAGATGATCGGAGAGGGACGGAGGAAAAAACAAAGAGTACAAAAGAAATTGAAGAGAAACTGGACGAACAGAACGTACTAGAAGAGCCGAAGCCAGTAGAGGTGGTAGCAGAAAGAGCTTTAGAGTTGACAGATGAAGATGAAAAAGACACGCACATGGTGCATGAATTGCTAGGCAAGATCAAAGAAAGATCCAGGGCAAAGGAAGTAGAGATTGAGACAACCAAACAAAGGGAAGCAGAGTTGCAGAGGAAATTAGAGAATGCTATGACTGAATCTGAAAGTCATAAAGCATCCCTCTATGACGTGGAAAATGAGAGAGACGGCTTGATACTCCAGCTAGCTGAGGCTTCAAGAGAGGTAACAAGTGTACAGGAAGCAAAGGAGCGGAGAGAAGATGAGTTGGAGGCAGCCAAGGATGAGCTCATTGAGCTAAGGGAAAGAGTCGAGCTCCAGGAAAGAACAATCACTAGACTCAGGACTACCCCTAGAGCTAGCAGAGCAGGAACAGAACAAGAGGGAGTTATCATACCAGCTTTGGAAGACCAGGTCCGAAGCTTACAAAGAGAGCTGAGATTAGAGCAAGTGCAAAGGCTGCACATTGCGGAGGGATCATTGGCCGCAGAGGAGAGGCTCACATTAGAAAATCAAACACTACAGACGGAGAATGAGGCCCTCCGCAAACAGCTCCAAGATCTACAAGAGCAACAAAGAAGAGAGACAGAGACACCACACGAAGAATCAGGTGGAGCAGCCATAGAGCTACCATAAACTGGAGAGGCAACCACAATTGAAGATCCAGCCCCAGCTCAAGAGGTGGCCTCGACTTCAAGAATCTCTGAAGAAGAAGAACAAAGGCTCCATGACCAAATAGAAAAGTCAGCAGAGGAGAGTGCCAAGGCGGAAATGGAATGGGAGAGGAGACTCCTCATCTCCATTAGACTTCAGGGATTAGACACAAAAGTGCTCCATGAAGAGTGGATGCAACCCAGCCTGCCTTTCCCTTTGATGATATTTGAAGTGCTAAAGACAAAAAAGAGAATAGAGGAGGAGCAGTATGTCGCTCTTTATGAAGGCGACATCACAAAGGAGGAATAGTCAAAGAAGATAGTAGATTCACAACCTAGATGGAGGAAAGGTTGGCTGAACAAATACCCAGCCTACCTCATCTACTTGGTGGAGGCACTAAAGGAGATTCGGGAGGATGCAACCTTCTGCCCGGTGCCAAGAGTCAGAAACTGGAAAGAGCATGGCAGGATTGCAGAAAAGAAGCCTAATTGGCTTAATTATCCCAGGATGCCAGGACCAAAGGCAGGAGAGAGAATAGGTAAAGCCTACATGGTGAAAACCCTAACGGGCACCATCAAGCTCTTTACTGGCTCTCCTGACCTTTCGTGTCAGATGCTCAAGAAAATCTGCAGGACTCTCTTAGCTTGCATTGAAGTGTTCACGCCAGATAAAGCCACGACCTCGAGTCTACTATCGACGGCCGACACGGTGACTGATATGATGTACGATCTTTCATTGCAGCCTTCTCCAAAAGTGTTACACCTCCTATACCAAAGGATTATGTTTTTGCCTAGCTTCCACATGCAAACATTCGAAGAAGCTTTCTACACCGGCTTTTTCACCCACGAAAGCAAATATTCGGCCCAACCTTGACCATCGGCAACCTACGATACGAATCACATTTGCAGATGCTCAAGACGATAGGACTTTATTGACCAAGCATAAAAGTCATGTCAGGGACGACATGAACGTGGAGGGGGGGAGTGTTGAGTCAGCAGAGGATCACACCCACATTTTTGCTCACACTCATCATTTTGTAGCCATTGATTGTAATAAATGTCTTTCCGACATTAATTTTGATTTGAGCCATTCATTAAGTAACGGGACTCAATTGAGTTTCCAGCTTGTAATCCCGAAGTAATTTCACTTGCTGATGTAATTAGTTAGAGATGTTCTCACCTCCAAGGCTGAGGTATATAAGCCAAAGTTTTTGTAACCTAAAGATTCAGATTATTAATCAAAGTGAGTTTTTGAGCGCCGTGACTGTGTCTGAGAGAGAGAGAGAGAGAGAGAGAGAGAGAGAGAGAGAGATGAGAGAGAGAGAGAGAGAGAGAGAGAGAAGAGAGAGAGAGAGAGAGAGAGAGAGAGAGAGTCTTATCTACTTGCTACGCGAGCTATGGAGCCGCCATTGGAGAAGCGACACCGCCATTGTGTTAGCAACGGCGAGAGCTACGCACAGATACAATTTGCGCGCTATCGGCTTCTATGTGTGGTAAGTTCCTACGAGCTTCGGTGTGAGTTTCTTCCAACTCGTGTGTCGAATGGAGCATGCAGCATATCTATAGAACCACAATGAGTAGAGCTACGCATTAGTAGCATCGGGGTCAAGTTTCAGTCACCTGTATTTTTTTGTCTGTCTTCATACGCGTTTACCGCACTGAGTGATTATAGGTTGATTTTGCAGTTCAATTCTTTAGGGTGTTGTTCTTACCTAGTGTATAGACTTCCCCCTGAGTTTGAGATCGATTCAATGATTCTAGATCCTGTTTCGTATAGCATTCGTTCGTAGTACGGATTTCAGTCACTTGCGTATTTTAGAACTTAGATTTGATTTCCTTAGTAGTGTTTGTCATTAGAAGGTCGAGTAGGTGATTTGACACCCACCTAGTTGTTTCCATGCGCCTGCGGGTCAAGCTCCGTCCTCGTCTGACAAATTCTGTTGTTGGTTGAGTTCTCGCTATTTAGCTTCCGATGGCGGCGTAACCGCCTTAACAGTTATTTACCTAACCAATACAAGTGATCACTTAACCACGATGTATACCAGTGATAAATAAGTGTTAAAAAGAATGAACACATGCCCTTGGTACGTACCAGTGGTATATAAGTGTCAACCATTTCAAATGTTCTTACTGCTGATGTAAACCAGTTTTTTCATTTAAAACCGGTATGTTATTTACCTAACCAGTACATGTGAGCACTTACCCATGATGTGTACCATGAAAAATAAGGGTAAAAAATAATGAACACATGTCCTTGGTACGTACCAGTGGTATATAAGTGTCAACCAGTTCAAATGTTTTGACTCCTTTTAAACCAGTCTTTTCATTTAAAACCGGTATGTTATTTACCTAACTAGTACATGTGACACTTAACCACGATGTATACCAGTGAGAAATAAGTGTGAAAGAAAATGAACACATGTCATTGGTAAGTACCAGTGTATATAAGTGTCAACCAGTGCAAATGTTCCTACTGCTGATGTAACCCAGTCTTTTCATTTAAAACCGGTATTTATTTACCTAACCAGTACATGTGAGCACTTACCCATGATGTGTACCAGTGAAAATAAGGTTAAAAAAAATGAACACATGTCCTTGGTACGTTCCAGTGGTATATAAGTGTCATCCAGTGCAAATGTTCTTACTGCTGATGTAAACCAATCTTTTCATTCAAAACCGGTATGTTATTTACCTAACGAGTACAACTGAGCACTTAACCACGATGTTACCTTGAGAAATTAGTGTTAAAAGAAATTAACACATGTCCTTGGTAAATACCAGTGGTATATAAGTGTCAACTTGTTCAAATATTCTTACTGCTGATGTAAACCAGTCTTTTCATTTAAACCGCTATGTTATTTACTAACCAGTGCATGTAAGCACTTAAGCACGATGTATACCAGTGAGAAAAATGTGTTAAAAAAAATGAACACATGTCCTTGGTACGTTCCAGTGGTAATATTCAACCTTCAAATGTTCTGACTGCTAATGTAAACCAGTCTTTTCATTTAAAAACCGGTATGTTATTTACCTAACGAGTACATATGAGGACTTAATCAGGATGTATACCAGTGAGAAATAAGTGTACAAAAAAATTTACTGATATGTAAACCACTATTTTCCTTTCAAACAGATATGTTTTTACCTATTACATGACAAAACAGTACTTGAACACTTTGACGAGTACATGTGAACACTTAACCACTATGTATACCAGTGAGAAATAGGTGTTAAAAGATTTTTACTGGTTATGTAAACCAGTTTTTTACCTAACCAGTTTATACATATCATACGCGTGTGAAAGTATGCGTCTGCAAACGTATGTTTCAACAAACATATGCGTATGATAAAAACTATGTTTCCATTTATATTCTCCTTCACATCCAATATTTATCTACTCTTAGTCTAGGACCAAATACAGATTCCTCTTATTTCCATTTGTAACTTCCTTCATATCCGATTTCATATCTACTCTTATCAACCCATTTATAGAGAATATAGGTCATGAATGCAAATATTAGAAAACAAAAATGGATATAGTGAAGAAAGTTATTACCTGAGATTGTTCAAGAAGATGCACAGGATGTTTGACATATGAATTTCTTCCAATACGCTTTCTGCACACATCCTTCTTATTGGGTGAAACACGAGTGTTAGACATCCAAAAAGACAAGATCAACTCTTTCTCATCAGGTGTTATGAAGACACAATCCATGGGCTGTCGAGCACACAAAGAGATTGGCAAATTTCCATCACCTCCTGCCCTCAACCGATTCTTTGCAGCTATGAAGTTCCTCTTGTGCAAATTTAGCAATTTAGATGCAGCTGAAACATTCACTTTTGAGGTAGATGTACACTCAACATTCATAAGCATTGTGGTGATGAACCTTTTAAGAAAGAGCTCCTGTCCGCTCTTGGGTAATTTGATTGCATCTATTGTGTTGCGTATGTCTTCAACGAAGGTTGTTTGTGCCCTGGGCATTTCAAGGTCTCCAAGAGAAGGATGATTGACAAACTTGCACAAAATATATGAGCGTGATGCAACATCGAGGGCCTTTGTACGCCGATTGAAGAGCATAACAAGGTCATTGCAAAGTCTTTGACGCTTTGCATCATCAGCACCATTTTGATCATTATCTTCCTCACGTGCTACCTGCTCAAGCTTGTTCGTAGCACGCTGCTCCCTCTTTCTCCTAGCATGATATTCCTTGACCGCATCAACAACATACCTAGCACACAGTTCACAGTGAGGCTGAGAACAGTCACATACAGTGTGAGATTCTTCCTCCATGCTGGAGAGGGAGAGATTGAGCGAGGTGATAGGCCTACAGAGAGCAAGAGCTGTATATGACAGCAATAGATGTGTGATAGGCCTACAAAGTAAAACAGCAATCTGTGCTCCTACACAGAGAGTTAGAGAGAGACAGGAAAACGAGAGAGCGGGAAGACAAAGAGCTGGCTGACATGCATAGTTAAGAGCTACAGAGCCGTCTTCTATATTTGAAAAAGAGACGTGGAAATAGTAATGGTGTAAAGAGCTGGCTGACGTGCATAGTTAAGAGGTACAGAGCCGTCTTCTATATTTAACAAAAAGCTGTGGAAATTCTATATTTAATAAAAAATCTGTTCAAAAGAATATATCGAATTGAACTAATAGAGATGGTTTTATGTACTGGTTATAAAACCTCTGTCCGGGACAAGGTTTTTGGTCCACCTATTCATGCATCCACCCTTTACACATTTCCAACCTTTGTTTTTCTATTTCCACATATGGATAAGTCATCCACCTTTGCTCCTGGGTTTGGTTCTTTTTAAGTCTAGCTTCATAAGCCTTTAGAAGCGCATCCAACTGCTCATTTACCTTGTCAGCCATTACAGATCCTCCTGATCCCGCACTTTTGGGCTCTGCTATTTCCTTGGGTGCTATCGTTGCCGTGGTGTGTGAACTTAAGCTAGCAAGATCCTCTAACCGCTCTAATCTATCCTTTGTATGTTTCAACTCCTCGGATAGAGCTGTTTGCTCTCGTTCCTTCCTGGCTTTCATACGCACCTTTCTAGCTTTCCAAGTGTTAAGTATGGAGCTTGATTTACCCTTGTAATTTTCTATGGTAAAAGTGCATATTTGTAAGGCCCCCATTATGAGGAGAAGCCATCGTGCGTGAAGGAAAACCACTCACTGGAAACCAAAATTTTCATGGCCAAAAATCAGGGGCAACTTTAGGGGCCTCGAGGGCGGAAGCCCCCAAGCCTTTTTTTCCCTTTTTGCCGAAATATTCCTTTTTGCCGGAATATTATGGCCGGACGGCAGCCAGAAAGTGGTTGGAAACGACCGGTCAGTTGGCCGGTGGCCGGTAGTCAATGGTTGGTGGTTGAAAGTCAATGGCCGGTGGCCGGTGGCGGTGGCCGAATTCAAAAGCAGATTTGTCTACACAAGGGCGGCCACACATGGGCGGATGGGAGGGTCCGATTTGGACTTATTCACAGAAGGGCGGCTACACATGGCTACCTCTCATAAGAGAGGGCAACCCTTTTGGCCTATAAAAGGAGGCCATTTCTACACACGTTTCATGGTATGAAGTTGATGCAACAAGGTGAGTGTGAGGAGGTGAGAGTGAAGCAAGGCGGGAGCTCCAAAAGGGTATAATCCCTTTGTAAACTACTTCTTTTTTTGAAGTACTAAAGCCATTGAGTGGCTCCTTTCTCGTGGACGTAGCCCACATTGAGTGAACCACGTATATCGTGTGTACTCTCTCTCTCTCACACTCTACTCTATAATCTCGTGTATGTAAATCTGTCTCTCTCCATTAAGTAATCTACTCAATTATCTATTTAGCTACATTTTAGTTCCTAACAACTGGTATCAGAGCAAGGTTTGCTCGTAGCTAAATTATCTCAAGGAAAGGATTCCTTGAATTCAGTGGGAGTTATGGCGGAGGAAGGGAAGCTCAAGATTGAGAAGTTCAACGGCAAAAACTAACAACATTGGAAGATGCAGATTGAAGACTATCTCTACGAGAAGGACCTCTATTTGCCACTAGGCGGTCTTGCAAAGAAGCCCGCAACAATGGCAGATGAATCATGGATTGTCCTTGATCGAAAGGCACTGGGAACAATCCGGTTAAGCTTGGCATCAACAGTGGCCTTCAATGTCTCGGAGATGAAGACCACGGAGGACTTGATGAATTCTACGAGAAACCATCGGCATCCAATAAGATATTTCTTATGAAGCGCTTGTTCAATCTAAAGATGGCAGAGAATGGTTCAGTTGCAAAACACCTAGATGAATTTAACACAAACATAAGTCAACTTCGATTGGTGAAAATCAATTTCGATGACGAAGTGCGATGTCTCCTTATACTATCATCTCTACCGTATAGTTGGGACAGCCTTGTGATGGCTGTAAGTAATTCTATTTCTGGCACAAATACTCTTTAGTTTGATGATGTTGTGGGTGTTCTCCTAAGCGAGGAAATACGAAGGAGAAGCACAGGATAATCATCAAGTGCTGCATTGTCAGTGGAAACAAGAGGAAGGCCTAAGGAGAGGTTCAAAAACCAAAAGGGTCGTGATTGCTCAAGGCGGAGCAAGTCACGCACAAAGTTAGTTCTTGAATGTTGGAACTGCGGCAAGAAGGGCCACGTCAAGAAGAATTGCTGGTCCAATAAGAAGAGGAATAGATTCTCAAGACAACAAGCCAACAGCGGAGGCCCATTGTGGCAGGTAAAGTAGAGCAAGATGCTCTAATTCTCTCATTAGACAATGTGTCTAATTCCTAGATAGTAGATTCCGGGCTTCATTCCATATGACACCACACAAGCAACATTTCCAAGACTACACCAAAGGTAATTTTGGGAATGTATACTTGGAGATGACGAAGCTTGTGAGATTGAAGGGCCACGTCAAGAAGAATTGCTGGTCCAATAAGAAGAAGGAGATAGATTCTCAAGACAACAAGCCAACATCGGAGGCCAATGTGGCAGGTAAAGTAGAGCAAGATGCTCTAATTCTCTCATTAGACAATGTGTCTAATTCCTAGATAGTAGATTCCGGGGCTTCATTCCATATGACACCACACAAGCAACATTTCCAAGACTACACCAAAGGTAATTTTGGGTATGTATACTTGGGAGATGACGAAGCTTGTGAGATTGTCGGCAAAGGTACAGTTTCTGTCAAAATTGCTAACGGAAATGAATGGAAGCTTAAAGATGTTAGGCATGTTCCTTCTCTTCGGAAAAATTTGATCTCTACAGGACAATTGGATGATGAAGGTCACAACATTGCATTCGGAAACAAACGGTGGAATATCTTAAAGGGATATTTGGTGGTTGCCAAGGGAGAAAAAGTTGGTACACTTTACTTGTGTACTATTATCACACAACCTTCAGCTTGTGCAGCAACTACAGAAGTTGACAGCGCGGTGTGGCACTACCGGCTTGGGCATATGAGTGCCAAAGGAATGCAAATACTTCAAACAAAGAATCTTCTACAAGGTTTGAAAGAAGTGGACTTAGAGTTCTGTGAAGATTGTGTTTATGGTAAAAAAAAGAGGGTGAAATTTCAAAAATCAGGAAATGAAAGAAAAAAGAAAAAACTTGAGTTGGTTCATTCTAATGTTTGGGGTCCTGCAAGTACACCATCACTTGGTGGCTCATTGTACTATGTAACATTCACAGACGATGCAACTAGAAAAACATGGGTTTATGTCATGAAGAATAAATCCGATGTATTTTCTATATTTCAAAGGTGGAGAGCCTTTGTGGAGAATGAAACAGGTACCAAGGTTAAATGCCTCAGATCCGACAATGGAGGCGAATATTGCAGCCAAGCTTTTGAAAGCTTTTGTGCTAGCAATGGCATTCGGAGGCAAAGGACAACCCCAAGGACACCTCAACAAAATGGAATTTTGGAAAGGATGAATAGGACAATCATGGAGCGAGCACGAAGAATGCGGCTACATGCAGGCCTACCGCTTGAGCTTTTGGCGGAAGCTATAAGTATGTCTATGTACTTAATCAATCGGTCACCCTCAACAACATTGGATGGGGGACTTCCAGAAGATGCATGGATAGGTAAACCGGTGAATTATGCATTTCTCAAAGTGTTTGGGTGTGAGGCTTTCATGCACATAGATAGAAGCTTAAGATCAAAGCTAGATGCAAAGTCCAAAAAGTGTTTCTTCATTGGCTATGGAGAAGGTGACTTTGGGTATCGCCTATGGAATCCTGAAGATGGTAAAATCTTAAGGAGTAGAGATGTAATTTTTAACGAACAAAATATGTACAAAGATTACTTGGAAAGAAAACAAACAAAAGAAACAGGTGATGAGTACATGGAGCTTGAGGACGGTGAAGACTCAAGGACTGCAAATGGTGACAATGTGCAACAACGTCAACCAAATGAGGAGCCTCAACCTATTCCCCGAAGATCTACAAGAGCAAGTAGACCTCCAGAAAGGTTTGTTCCTTCCTTCAACCATCTCTTGATCTCAGATTCTGGAGAGCCAGAATCATATGAAGAATCTATGCAACATGAATCCAAAGAAGAATGGATGAAGAGCATGCAAGTGGAGATGGACTCACTACATCCCAACCAAACATGGGAGTTGGTTGAGTTGCCTAAAGGTAAGCGGGAACTTCAAAACAAATGGGTTTACAAGTTGAAGGAAGAAGAAGGTGGGAAGAAAAGGTACAAGTCTAGGCTTGTGGCAAAAGGGTTTTCTCAAAAGAAAGGTATTGACTTCAATGAAATATTTTCTCGTGTTGTAAAAATGAACTCAATTAGGCTTGTCTTAAGCCTTGTGGCTAATCATGATCTAAATCTCGAGCAAATGGATGTAAATACGGCATTCCCTCACGGTGACTTAGAGGAGGAAATCTACATGCTTCAACCAAAGGGGTATGAAGTAAAAGGTAAGGAGAAAATGGTTTGCAGATTAAAGAAGAGCTTGTATGGTTTAAAGCAAGAATCAAGACAATGGTACTTGAATTTTGATCGATGGATGTTGGATCATGGATTCACAAGATGCAACTCGGATCACTGTGTCTACACAAAGAATTTGGGAGATGGGAAATTCATCATCCTAATGTTGTATGTTGATGACATGTTGATTGCAAGTGCTAACATGCAGGACATCAAAGACCTAAAAGAGGAGCTGTCTAAATCATTTTCAATGAACGATTTAGGTGTTGCAAAGAGGATACTTGGTATGAAAATATCAAGGGACAGGATGAAGAAGACAATAAAGCTATCTCAAGAAGATTACATCAAGAAGGTACTAGAAAGGTTTGCAATGCAAAATGAAAAATCAGTTTCTACACCTTTGGCTGGTCATTTTAAACTAACGAAGGATATGTGTCCAAAGACACAAGAGGAGATAGTCTATATGTCTAAAGTTCCATATGCTGCAATGGTAGGTTCTCTAATGTATGCTATGGTCTGGACAAGGTCAGACATTGCACATGCAGTGGGAGTTGTGAGTAGGTTCATGGACAACCCAAGTAAAGAGCATTGGCAAGCTGTGAAGTGGATACTTAGGTATCTAAAAGGGACAACAAAAAATGCTTTGTATTTTGGAGGAACTGATATTTTTCTAGAAGGGTATGCTGATGTAGATATGGCAGGTGATAAAGATACTCGAAGGAGAACTACTGGCTATGTGCTCACGGTTGGAGGCACAACAATAAGCTGGGCTTCAAAGTTGCAGAAAGTGGTCTCACTTTCTACCACGGAAGCAGAGTATGTAGCAATGACGGAGACAAGCAAAGAAATTATGTGGCTTCACAGATTCTTAGAAGAGCTTGGATTCAAACAAGACAATTGTGTCTTGTACAGTGATAGCCAGAGCGCTATTCATCTTGCAAAAAACTCAGCCTTTCATTCAAGGACAAAGCACATTGAGGTGAGATATCACTTCATACGCACTCTTTTGGAAGAGGGACAACTAAACAATCCTGTAGACATGTTTACAAAGATGGTCAACAAGGAGAAGTTGAGCTTTTGCTCATCTTCAATCGGCATTCAAGGATAAGAAGCCAGGATGGAAAGCAGTCACAGGTTTGTTTTGGAGATCAGTCTCCAAGTGGGAGATTGTTAAGTATGGAGCCTGATTTACCCTTGTAATTTTCTATGGTAAAAGCGCATATTGATAAGGCCCCCATTATGAGGAGAAGCCATCGTGCGTGAAGGAAAATCACTCGCTGGAAACCAAAATTTTCATGGCCAACTTTAGGGGCCTCGGGGGCGGAAGCCCCCGAGACTTTTTTTCCCTCATCAGAATATTCTCTCGCCGGAATATTCCTTTTCACCGGAATATTATGGCCGAACGGCGGCCAGTAGTCAATGGCTAGTGGTCGGAAGTCAATGGACGGTGGCCGAATTCAAAAGCGGATTTGTCTACACAAGGGCGGCCACACATGGGCAGATTGGAGGGTCCGATTTGGACTTATTCACACAAGGGCGGCTACACATGGCTGCCTCTCATAAGAGAGGGCAGCCCTTTTGACCTATAAAAGGAGGCCATTTCTACACACGTTTCATGGTGTGAAGTTGATGCAACAAGGTGAGTGTGAGGAGGTGAGAGTGAAGCAAGGCGGGAGCTCCAAAAGGGTATAATCCCTTTGTAAACTACTTCTTGTTTTGAAGTACTAAAGCCATTGAGTGGCTGCTTTCCCGTGGATGTAGCCCACATTGGGTGAACCACGTATATCATTTGTACTCTCTCTCTCTCACTCTACTCTATAATCTCGTGTATGTAAATCTGTCTCTCTCCATTAAGTAATCTACTCAATTATCTATTTAGCTACATCTTATTTCCTAACACCAAGTGCTTCTCTAATCTTTCATTTCTGAACTTTGGGCATCGTTTTTCGGCTCTTCAACTATGGATTGGTTCGTCATTCTTTGAGCTTGGGCTTATGTTACTGCCTGAATAGGTAGGATTGTTTCATTTTCCGACCCTCCAGTGAAGGTACTGTTTCTAGCATGTTCAAGGTGGTTTTGCTCCTTTGCTTGGGTTTTTAGGGCAATAGAGAATCAAATGAGTAACTCCACACTCAGTGCAATATGCGTTGACTCTATTGATTTCATCATGAGGACAGTCTCTCAGCCAATGGTCTCCACCACACTTGTAGCAGGGTCCCTTAGGTTGTTGAGGTGCTCCTTGAGATCCCCTTTGCTGGTATGCATGTCGTTGTCCGCCCATGCCCCCATTGGCTATGAACAACAATGTTCGTTCATCTAAGCTATATCTTCCTTTTCCTGCTGCCTGTGCAGCTGTTGGTGGTCCTGTACTTCCTATCATGCTCCATGGTTTTGTTGTCGAGGATTCTTCTGGTGGATATTAGACAGGGTTTGCCACATATCCATTAGGATCTTCATAATATGTATACATAGGAACCAAAGCCTTATCCTCTGTTTCGGTTTACCGTTGGTGTGTATCTTATACCGACTGGTCGTAATCCCGGTAGGGGTGGTTGTTGCCCCAACACTGGTTGTGGTCTTTCTACACCTATAGGTCCTGGTAGGTTGCCTGCTTGATATCTAGGCATCGGTGGAGCTTGAGGAGAAGCTACCGGAGCTTGGGGAGCGTAAGGTCTCTCTCTCACATATCCCTTTTTATAATAACATTCCTCGGTCCCATGGTTTGTCCATTTTTGTTCAATAGCACACCACTTAGGCTGTTTAGCCTGGGGTTTGGCGTACAAGTTAATCTTTTTAGCACTTCATCTACAAGCTGCTCTTGGTTTACAGCTACTTCTCCTTTTGGTGCTGTCTTAGAAGACTTGCTTCCACTTTGTTGTGAAGACGAATCATCATCAAGGTCCTTGAACTCCCCCTCTTTGTAGACCGCACAATTGTCCACAAGGTAAAGAGCTTCCTTGGTCAACTCATTCAACGAAGTGCTCCTCTTCATATGTAAGTCTTTCTAGAGATCCGCATTCCTTAGGCCCTAGATGAATATCAGCATGAGCCTGGACTCAGTTGGTAGTTCTTCCAAAGGACAGAACTTAACATATCTTTGTAGTCTTAGGACTGCTTTTCGTACAAATTCTCCATCTTTCTGTTTGAATTTATGGATTTGTGAGACGGTATTATGAGCTATCCCCCTTTGTGAGAATTCCTCGATAAATTTGTCAAACACTTCCTCCATAGACTCAAAGTCTCTACGCTCTAAAGAGTCAAACCAAGTGGCAACATCATCCTCTAGGGTTAGTCCAAACCCTGCCAATTGGGTAGAGAAGTCTAACACCTCTTCGGCTCTAATTACACGCACAAAGGCTGCTACATGATCTCTTGGGTCTCTGCTTCCTGTGTATTTCTTGTTTACCTATTTTTGCACTTGAGAAGGTCTAATTCTCCGATGGTCTACAAACCTCATCGTTGGATCTCCACGTCCTAATCGATATGCCTCCTTAGATCTTCTGTAATAGGCTAGTTCCTCTCCCACTGGTTCTCCTAAGCCATAATTTCTAACGGTTCTCGCTGGAGGTGGTTCATCTCTTCGCACTCGTTCTATGGGTGGTCCTCCAGGCTCTAATGACCCTTGAGTCTTTGGCTTACTCTCTCCTTGATACTTTGAATAGAGGGGTGGTTCTTGCAAATCCCTTAGCCCTCGTGCGTCTTGATAACCCTCTCAGTTTCGGTCTTGTTCCAATGTTGCACTCTGTCGAATCCATGCCTGCAATGATGGCTGGTTTGCTGGTTGGTCTTGGTTTTGTTGAATGCTTGCGGTCGGGTGGAATGTGAGGTAGCTTCATACTCATCAGAAAAGGGATTTGTCGACTTACTTGGGATGTAGGTGGCTCTTGGCACTTCTTCAGGGGCATATGCTGATGCTCCTAGACCTGTTGCCCTTTCTACCTCCTCTGGGAGAATAAGTTGGTATTCTCGCCCATATCTATCAACAAAAACTATACCCTTCCCCATGGCAGTTTCATAAGAGAATAAGTAAAGAACCTTGTCTTTGCTTAATTCGTTTACGTATGGTTCTTTGCTGCGAAAGTAAGCGACTATACCCTCACTCTCATGCTTGTAGATTCCCACGTTCTCGTTATAAGTTGGAACCCTTGTTGTTTTCTTATCATACATAAAAATAGCTCCAGGCCGATCAATGTTTGGTGGCAGTTCTTGAGCTTTTGAAACCATTTTCCCTTTCGTTATCTCCATATCTATTGTAATCTTTAGGGTTACTAACTATCAGATAGTGGTTCCCCTTTTTGTCTCAGAATCTATCTCCATCATCATAGACTCGGATTATCTCCAATCTCTGAGCTGGCCTCTCTTCTATACAAATGCACTTGCGTCCTCGATAGTCAGAATAGACTAGGGCTCCCCTCGAGTTTGTTCCTTCTAAGAAGATAACAGTGAGTTTGGAATCATTCAAAGGATTCAGGGAGGTGCTTCCTCCTGGCATTGGTCTGTCGTATGTGAAACCTCCTGGCTGTTGACTACCCATCATGAAGAAAGATTTGTCTGACGAAGTGTCAGTATCGCAACCTTCCTCAATAATTGATGCTAGCGGATCTAACCTTGTCTGAGTTACACTCTCTTCGGTGGACACTAAGCTACCTTGGTCACCTGCCACCTTCTGGTCTCTAACAATGTATCTTCCTGATCTTAAATTCATCAAACTTATCAATGCAATTTATCACAAATCCAACCACTCACCTGGCAAAGGATCAATCTCCGCAAAACTTCTTGCTTTGTTGCTGAAGATACCTGTACACAAGCGTTTAATTTCGGCAATCGAATCAAAGCATTTATCTGCTAGAGGTTATCTTAGTAATGATTGGTATAACTGGAGAGTTAATCTCAACCACTACTATATTTTATACAATGCTGATGTTCTGGATTAGGTCTGCTATTCTGGAACTGTGCTTCCCTCAGATGTTGGTCAATTTATGCGAAAAAGTCTGAATTCAGTCTTTTCTCCGTCAAATGGACAAACAAGGTCCAAATTCACTTTTGAAAGAAGTTCTGGAACCCTTAAGCCAAATGGAATCTCACTGTCTCAACCCACTCAAATTTTCTCTTTAGTAAGCCCCAATAGACATCCTACGCGTACGATGTCTCCTGCTTAGTTTTGCCTGGATTTTTACACTATGGTTTCCCCTTGATGTGCTGAGTCTACAACTGTTTTTACTTTTTGATTTGGACACCTATTAGCTGGTCAATGAGTCAAAAATCTATTCTGACAGCCTTTTGCTGATCTTGATCAGTCTAATCAACTCCAATTTGGACCAAAATTGACTAGGAGGCTTGCCTTACGCTATACAACACCTTGTTATGCCCACTGTCAGTGTCTGGCTTCAATTTCTTACTTTATACATCCTACGCGTAGGATGTCTTTTTCATCAGAATGGCTTCAAACTCAAATCACAGGCTCCCCTTGAGTTGCTGATCACTTTGGTATACTCAAAATTTGGTTTGGAGTCCAAAATCACACAGAAGACATCCTACGCGTAGGATGTCTTTTTGGCCTGTTTGACCCCACACTTGACCCACAGTTTCCCCTTGATGCCAGTAACCCAGTGGTATGCTTAGATTTTGGTTTGGATTTCAAAAGTCCCCAATTTTAGCTGTTCTTGCCTTTTTCAGTCAAAAGTGCTAAAGTCTGCTTTAAACCCAATTTTCTCACCCAAATGAGGTGAAACCCCTCTCAGTCACTCAATATATCATGCAAGACATGCTCATGCAGCCACTTTATGGTTTTGGTCTCAAAATAATGTTTTGGCACAATTTGGGTAGAATGTCTGGCAATTTCAGTCCATCTGGCCTTATCCTATCAAGATATGGTCAAATTTTCACTTTCCAGTTGAAATTAGGGTAAACCTCACCTTCTGAACACATTGGTCAACTCAAAATCCCAAAATTCCCACCAGATTAGCCTATAGACATCCTACGCGTAGGATGTCTCCTGGCTTGAAATTAATTGTTTTTTTGACAAAAATGCTCCTGATGCTTTGTAGCTCTATCAGAAACACTCACAGTAACTTTTGGATTTCTTTTAGGCTTTCAAACACACTTTTGCGTCTTTTACAAACTTGTGATGATTTTACCAAGCAAGTATACATGCATGAAATGTTGTAGATCCTGAATCATAATGTCCTACTTACTCTATTCCTACTTATCATGTAAAATGATGATAATGGTGTTTTGGTTGCTTTCTGGCCTTTCCGGACTCTCAAGCTCTCCTCTCACCGCTTCTACCACTCCAACTCCTACTCAAGAACTCGACTACTACCTAAAACTATCTTGGTCTACCTAATCTACCTAAGTCGAAGGATCTAGGCCAGACACACGCTTCCTAGACTCCCTCTAAGACCTAGAGAGTCCTCCACCCTCTGATCCTATCTAAATTTAAAACAAGACTTTTGGCAAGCCAAAAATCCCAATCCTCAAGGATTAGTCTCGGTCAGCTACCTAAGGTTTTCGTCCCCGGCAGCGGCGCCAATGTTGGACGGATACGCCACGACGGACGTCAGCACAGCGAGAACTCACCTAACATATAATGTTAGCTAAGGTCGAAGATCGACCTGCAGGTGCGTGGAAGCAAGCATAAGGTGTCAACCTACACTCAACCAACTCCTAACTAATTCCTACAGAGGTCTCTACTAATTGTCTAAGTCACAGCCTTCAAGAGTGCATAAGAGGAAACTTCCTACAGCGCTTTCTAGAGCCGAACACCCATCAAACAATCTCGAAACACCATAGAACTTGAAGGAGACCCTAATAATACCAATAGGTCGCTCTCCCTAAGGTCTATGAACCAAAACCCCAACCCAAAACACCCGGTGAAAAATCACGTAGGATGTTTGGCCGAAATTTGCAGGTCTTCGTTTCCAAAATCTAAAGTGCCTAATGTGTAGCTCTACTCAATATGAACGCGTGGATATGCTGCAATGCAAAATCGGACAAGGTATGCTCACCCAAACACCAGATGAAGCTCGTAGAAGGAGCTCGCAAAACCGGACCGTACGCGCGGGATGTAGGTATTGGCGCGTAGCTCTCGTCGGGGGCAACACACTGCACTTCTCCGCACTCGATTCTGACCACCGGTGCACACATAGCGTCAAGATGAAGCTCACACACTCTCTCTCGTACACAGTACGCTCACTCACAGACTTCAAAACTTGTTTTTTTTTAAATGACAAAAGGTCCCTTCATTAAGGTCAAAAAGTGGTATATATACCTTACAATTCTCAAACCCCAAAGTTCCAAAATCAACCAACTACTCAATCTAATTATCAAAACTGGGATACAATCTAGAAACTTCTGTAAGTCCCAATATTTACAAGGTGAAAATCAGGTTTTCCTCAATGAATGAATAATTACAAAAAATAATAATCTTCCGAGTAGTTAGTTGCCGTGGGGTGTGTCCAGCTTCTAACATTGGTGTTGGAGGGAAAAATATCACATCTTCAGGTTCGAGTATGGCTTGGGTTGTTTGAATCATTTGCTAAAACATTTCAATCCTTTGCTTCTCTAGTTCTGCATATGGATATGTCACCCACCTTTGTTCTTGAGTTTGATTGTTTTTGAGCAGTGCATCATAGGCCTTAAGGAGGGTGTCTATTGGTTTGTCAACCTTTTCTACCAATATGAAACCTCATAAAATAGCACTCTTGGGTTTTTCAACTATGCCTAGATCTGGTACTACCTTAGAGGTTCCCTTTTCCTTGTTCGTTTCTCCTTCCAGTCTCCTCAATTTTTCTCTTGTTTGTTTCATTTCTTTGGCTAAGGAAGTCTGTTCACAATCCTTACGGGCTTTTATCCTAGCTTTCCACAAGTTTCGTTGACTTTTCCATTCAATGCTAGGTGCATCGATTTTTGGTTCTTCTAGGAGGGGTTTGTTTGCTACTTTTTGAGCTCGTGCTCTTGTGATCACCTAGATTGCTACCACATTTTTGTTTTAGACCCACTACTAGATGGTATCTCCTTGAGTATGTTCAATGTGACTTTTACTCCCTTGCTAGGGTTCTTTGGGCAATCACAGATCAAATGAGTGATTCCACACTCACAACAATATGCATTCACCGTGACGATTTCATCATAGGGACAATCTGTCATCAGGTCGTCACCACCACACTTATAACAATGTCCTTTGGATTGTTGAGATGCTCCTTGAGCCGGTGGTCACCGCCACACTTATAACAAGGTCCTTTGGGTTGTTGAGGTGCTCCTTGAGAAACACTCGGGTGATAAGCGGGACTTGATCCTGCTAATCCTCCATTTTCTATGAATAGCAATGTGCATTCATCCAAACTGTATCTACCTTCTCCTACATCATGTGTAGCAGTTGGTGGTCCAAACATTCCAATCATGTTCCATGGTTTTGGCGCTTCTGGTTCTTCAGGGAGATATTACCCAATTTTTTCATATACCCATTAGGCTCTTTGTAATATTTTGGGATTGGTACAAGTGTCTACTTCTTACAATTGGTGCATATGTGACTCCTACAGGTCTTGTTCCTAGTAGTGTGGGTTGTTTTCCTAAGACTGGTTGTGGTCTTTCAATTCCTACTAGTCCTCGAAGAATTATTGTTGTGTACCTTGGCACTTGTGGGGCTTCAGCTTGTGCTACGTTGACTTGTGGGGCATGTTGGCATTCTTTTACATATTCCTTGTTGTAATAGCACTCTTCAATCGCATGATTTGTCCATTTTTGCTCTATCGCACACCACTTAGGTTGCTTAACTTGTGTCTTAGCAAATAGATTAATCCTCTTCCTCTTCATTGAGCTATTCTTGGTTTAGCAAAGATTTGGATTTTTGTACTCACTTGGCAGATTTGAATCCACTATGTTGTGACAAGGAATCATCATTTAAATCCTTGTACTCTCTTTCCTTGTAGAAAACACAACTATCTACCAAGTATAGAGCTTCTTTCATCAACTCATTCAATGTAGTGCTCTTTTTCATGTGTAGGTCTTTCTGCAGATCTGCGTTCCTCAGTCCTTGAATAAAAATGAGCATCAACCTTGATTGGGTTGGCAGTTCTTCTACTAGACAAAACTTCACATATCTTTTCACTCGTAAGGATTTTTTTTTACGGATTCCCCTTCTTTATGTTTGAATTTATGGATTTTCAAGACGGTGTTGTGAGCTATCCCTCTTTGAGAGGATTCTTTGATAAACTCGTCAAACACCTCCTCAATCAACTTAACAATTCTATGTTCTATGGAATCAAAGCAGGTGGCAGCATCCTCTTCAAGGGTTAGTCCAAATCTTACAAATTTCATTGGAAAGTATAGGACTTCTTTAGCTCTAATGACACACACAAATGCTGTCATGTGATCCGTGGATCTCTCTTTTTGAAATATTTCTTGTTTACCCACTTTTGGAGCTGAGATGGTTTGATCCTATGATGATCTACCAATCTAAGTATAGGGTCTCCTAGTCCTTCTCTATGAGCTCTTTCTAACCTAGGGTATGGTAAGTGTTCCTCTCCTAGGGGTGCTCCTAATCCATAATTCCAGGTTGGTCTTGCAGATGGTTGTTCCTCTCTCTAACCCCTTTCTCTTCTTTCTTTTATGTGGACTTCCTTCTCCCGTCAGACTTTGCGTTCTTGTTCTATTGTCATCCTGATACTGTTGATGGAGTGGTGGTGATGGTGTTGCTCCTAGCCTTGGTATGGCCTGATATCCACTCTAATTGAACTATTTTTTATTGTTTCATACTATTAGATCCATGCTTGAAATGATAGCAGTTGTTACCATATACATGTGGTAGTGATGTGTGTGAACACACTTCAACCGTCGGGGCATTTTTTCCCTCACTAGGAGGTTTATTCCCATGTGCATTGTATATACACGAATCACTCTAGTGCTATTTAATCTTTCCATTTCAAAATAAGTAACACACCCTCTGTTGTGTGCCTTGAGCTTCCTTCATCTTCTCCAAGCTATGTGTGTTTTCTTGCAACCCTAATTCCAACAATTGGTATCAGAGCATGTTGCATCCTCCTGGGCTTTGTCGCCAACATCTCCAGCACATGCCTGCTCACTTTCTCTAATTTTTGTGAGCTTTGGCGAGCATCAACAAGTCAAAAAATACTTTGGGTAGGCTTGTAGAGCTTGGTCTGCTCAGATTTTTTATTCGGGCTCATTTTGGCCTTTGTTTTCACTACAGGCTCTGTGCAAGCTATTTTGTCATTTTGTGCGTTTCCACTACAAGCAGTACTGTGCAAGCTATTTTTTCATTTTTGCAGATATTTTGTCAGTGCCATTTTATGCATAATAGGTCTCTTAGACTAGTCTTCTACAATTTGTGCTATATAACACGTGTTGTTCCTGCTTTGTTTCTCCTCTTTTCAAGCAGTTTTCACATTTTCCATGGCTGACAACAACACAGATGTGTTCAAGATGTTTGTTGATGAGGATAGATTGTATGGGGACAATTACCCTATGTGGACTTATATGATGCAACTTGTCCTTGTGTCAAAGGGTGTCTAGAATATTGTGTATGGCATTGATGTATGCCCTAGTTTTGAGGACGTAGGCAATGTTGAGGATGTTGCAGGATTTGGTGGCAGGATTGTTGTTGCCAGAGTTGTTTTGCCAATGGTTGATCAAGCTCTTTAGGATGTAAAAGATGTGTAGGCTGATGCATTGATTGAATTTTCTATGAAGTGCACTATTACTCCTCACATTTGTTTAGCAAAGTATGCAAACCAGGCTTGGGATATTCTAGTTGGTCTTTATGCAAGTCGCAATGAGACAAAATTGCATGCTGCGTAAAAATCTAGATTCAAAGATTAGGCATGAGGAAGATTATATGGACACTTTTCTTGCTCGTGTCAAGGATATCAATGAGCAACTTATTTCTGCAGGCGAAGTCATTTCTGCGAGTTTCCTTATGCAGATTTTTCTTGATACTTTGCCAGATTCTTACCTCTTTTTTGCTAGGACTTGTAACCCAAGGAAATCCAGAAGTTGTCAAGTTTCATGCATTATCCACATTGTTATCGCAAGAGTCACTTTCCCAAAAAACAGGACTAAACAGCATGCAATTGAACATGCCTTTATTGATGCTCAAAGAAAAGGTGGTAACAACAATGTGGCCACTTCTAATGGTTCTTCTATGATTGGTAAATCACACATATTCCTAATTCTCTTGCTGGAAAAATTCACCTGGGAATACTGGTGAAAAGGGCAAAAAGAAGATGTGTTGCCATTATTGTAAACCTAATGATCACTTGATCAAGAAGTGTCCTAAGTTGAAGGCCAAAGAGGCTAAGAAGAAAGATGTTGGTTCCACTAAAAATGCAGCTATTGTTGAGTCTTTTGTGAAAGGAGACTGTGATGCTGATGTTGATGATGCAGAATGGCCTTTTAGTGAAGAGTGCACTTATGATCCTTCTGTCCATGATGCATGTTTGGTAGTTGTTGCGGATGCTCATGTGTGGTACTTTGATCGTGGTGCTAGAAAGCACATCACCTCTCATCATGACTTTGTTTACCTCTCTCGAGGATGTCCCTCATGGGAATTCAGTCACTTATGCCAACAATGCCTCTTATCCAGTTCAGGGAGTTGGAAATATTGTGCTTATTGCTATAAACAGACGCTCTTTCAATTTTGATGATGCTATAAGACCTAGGGTAACTGAAGCTGGGATCCTCCTCCCTACCGCCCCTTATATAGGCTAGCTCCTAGCACTTTCCCTAAGCGGATCCCCAGTCCGCACTGGTCCTGCTGGCCCTTGGCCTAGGTCTCTGACCCCCTAGGTTGGGCCTTGCCCCGTAGGACCCTTGTCCTGACATTACTCCCCCCTTAAGGAAGAGTTTTCGTCCTCAAAAACAAAAGTAGTAATATCTTCTTAAGAATATTGATGTTCTCTTTATTGACGTCCCATAAATGAGCCAGTTGTCTGTATGACCGATAATTGGTGCAGTGAGGAGGTTCAATGAAAGCAAGAGCAATATCTTGATTTTCAACATTGTTGTCCGTTAGCAACCAGTTGGGTCTAAATGGTAAATCCATTTATAACTCACTTGAGTACTGTAAAGGAGAAACCATAACGAAGAGTTACCCAAAGGCATAACCAGTGTTCAGATCTTCTGAAGGTATTAGAATAATTCAAGGAAACCTTGGTGCAACTGTCCGTGAAGATGAGAGCCAGATTTCCAACTTGCGTGAGTATCTTAAAAAGCTTCATAGCTACGAAGAAGTATAGTAGGGTGTGTCCTTATGGCAGACTTTTGAACCTATTGGAACACATAGAACTACAGGTTCTTCCCTAATGAAGGTTACTTGCCAACATACTTTGTCAGCACACCTGGTAAGTCCTTGATGTATGAAAGTATTGACACAATCTCCAACCCCACCACAAGAGGTGTTCGAAGTCAAAAATCGTACTTAAGCAAATTCTAGAATAGGGAGAAAATCATCTATTCAAAAATGCGTTGTGTTAGCGTATGCTCTTAGCAGATCCTTTAGCACAAGATTACTCTTTGTAATCTGCCTATCCCCTTGGATGACTGATAGTACTCAGGTGTGCTTTCCTCACGGTTTACAAACAGTCGTCCCAGATGACTGGTGAACGGGGAATCACAATAGTGTATAACCATCGTGGTTAACTTGAAAAAATCTACAAACGCCCAAACCGAGCCATGATTTCTATTGGTGATTAGTAGACCCAAAAGTAATCTCATAGAGATAGTGCACATAGAGTGCAAAATTCTTCATATGCAACAACCTCAGGAATATGCATGCCGTTCCAAATCAGCCTTTGCTAAACACTAGGGCCCATAACACCTAGTGTGCTTTTAGTTGCAATCTTTTGCAAGCCTTGCTGAAACGTTTGAATCACAATAGAAGGTGAAACATTGATCACTTCTAGGTATAAACAATGAAACTTTTTCATTAACAACTTATAGCCTTGCTATATGTATAAACAACCATCTGTAATGCTGTGTAGCAGTACTTGTACCTTAACAAGTCATTCTGAGTATCCGACACTTTCTGGCCACGAAATTGCTCCTAATATGTCGTGCTAAAAAATGGTCTAGAAAACAGATGTGACCAACACCTAGGGACTTTGTCGTGACACGTAATTGAAATAATGGCGCCAGTGTCAGTCCAGAGACTCATATTCTCCACATGTGGAATATGTCTCATGTAAGGATGTGTAAAAAGGAACATCCTTCAAGTACAAGATGTACTTGTGTGTGGAGGTAACTGCAAACACTCTATGACGGGAGTGAGAGGGACCCTCATTCATTGCTCCACACTCGCTAAACCGAACTCCTTGAGTTCCTAGACCATGTTGTATCCCATGTGACAAATGTGCCAAATTCAACCCTACAAGTAGATTCGTAACAGCATAAGGTAGAAAGAGAGATTGGACACTTGGCCCAAAATACTTTGTGCCGACATGCCCTTGGCATGGCTCTGTAACATTCCAATGTACTTATACGTCTTGAAAAACCGAGCAAAGCATACTAAAAATGGAATAACACCAAATCAATAGATGCGTACCTGGAGATTTGAACGTAATGTACACTTCCCTGTATACAAATGGAGAGGAGTATGTCCCCTATCTGGGTGTTGCCTTTGCAATCCAAGCTGCTCAACTAGCAGATAACGATAACCAACATAGTCCACCGTGTCCAGAATGATTGGAATCAAAAAGTGTGTCCGTCCGCTGCCGCGTTTGGTAGATTGCGGAATTCTTTCCTTGAAAGTATAACTGGGAGAGATCAATTGTGATCCTCAATGCCTATGGGATGATCTAGTAAGCACCTGCTGGGTCATACCCCAAAACTGTGATGCCATATACACTCATAGTTCTATAGAGCAAGAAATCCTCCAAAATGACGAGAATCTTGCTCGTCAATTAATGTCAAGATGGTCGATGTGTACTCTACTGGGCAAATATGTTCGATCCTAAGGACAATAACCCAAGGAATGGCAATAGTTGGATCTTACCCAAGATCTGCTAATGGCTCTTAGCTAGCCTGTGTGTGGCTCCTAGCTCTTACGATAGTTAGTGTTCAATTGATAAACCGATAAAAACTAATGTGAATTGCATCTTGGCCCATTTCTAGCTGAGAGTTAGAGCTCCTTGGCTCATGCTGACTTCCAAACAAAACATGTATGAAAAGCTTCTTAGGAAGTTTTCATTATTCTTGAGAGAAATAAGAAAAAGAGAGAGAAGAGTAGCATGCTGAGCTGAGGAACTTTCCTTCAATTTCTAGAGTGTGTGCCCATAATGTGTGCTCTTAGGCATCTTATGCCTGATTTGCAGCTTATCCTATAAGCATGCAACAATCTGACTGTATGACACTCGCATCACGAGAGGTAACAAAAGTCACATCTTGACCATCTATCGTGTATGGGTCGTGTGACTGTATGGGGATGACTTAGCATTGGCACTTTGCCCGCCCGTCCATCCTAAGTCCGTCCTTTTGATAGAGTTGCGAGTGTGATAGCAGAAGCGTATACATTGATGGAGTATCATACGTCCAGCGGACTAGTACTCCGTGCAAAAAAATAGAATAGTAAGCCCTTGGCTTCAATGAGACAATCTCATCTATGTAAGCCGTTGGGATATGTGTTGTGCATGATTACGCTGGCATGGATACATCACAGTGCACCGTTGCGTAAACTGTGAGCTTATATCCACATAGTGTCAAAGATGTGTGCCATTATCAATGATTTGAAGTACGCAATGGATAATACATTGGCACATAAGAGAAGTCGTGCTTCACATGAAGTTCAACAAAGCACTTTGCATACACAATAGAGAGAGATTTTCCAAAATGAAAAGTAAAATATAGACAAAAACAAACATAACTTGAAGTTGACTAACCTTGTCGCCCACGTGTGGCAGGTGTCTGGTAGTGCTCTCGAATTCAGCTCATAGCTTGTCACCCATGTGTGGCAGGTTTAATCCGGCTCATAGCCATAGATGCGAATAACTTGAGAGCCGGATGTCCCTCACATGCCTTCTTGGTTGTGTTTAACTCGATATCTAGTGAGAAAATAGCTAGACATGTTGCAAAGAGTCCCAAATTTGTATGTTGATAGCATATTCCAAACATGCTATGCTGTATGTCTTAGAGTGAAGCCTTGCTTTCTAGAAGTCTATGAGTTAGATGAGACTTAATGGATATTGAATGCTCATAGCAAACAGTTACGCTTGTTGATACACATGTGTCCAAGTAGAGAAGAAGCGACCTTGTCAAAAATAATAAGGAGAATTGACCGTGCCAAATTGTGCAGCGTATTGAGAATCATGAGATTACCCAATACTGATAGGATAGCATTTATTGTGAGACACTATCAAGTTCCCTTGGCATTGAAAGTCGTAGCATCCCTAAGGGCGGTGATTGCATTGACTCCTGCTCCCTGGCAAGTTACAACACCTAAGATTGATGATGCATCCAATGCATGGAGTTGTGCTCCTGAAAGCCTTGCTTTCCCCCTCCAAAACGAGTTTATCTTCGAAATTGCTAGGCAACGGGTTACGTTCGATTCTAGTTGTACTTGGAAATTAGTGTTGCTATGCAAAGAAAATTATTATTCTAGCTTCTTTAGCGACACAAGTCGTGCATGTGAATCGTAGTTTGGCATCGTCATAAGTAGCCACATACAGAGCCGTGATCTGATCTTATGCCCTTGTATGGATGATGCACCCATACACTATTGTGTGTCTGATTGAGCTTGGCGTTCCTCGATCGTGTCGAGGAGCACTCCATATGAAAAACATAAAATGTCAACAAAGACTAAGTATCTGCATTTGATAAACAAAACATACCTTCAACTTGAGTTTGCGCAACTGGCAGCAATCGTGCCATGTTGTAGAATAAGGTCTTGCCAGTAGGTTGCTTGCCGAAATGCAAGCCATGCTGCTCAACTTGCTTGAATGTTCTCCACCTGTTGACCCTTGGCGGATTACGCTATAACGAGTCCTTTCTGCCATGCAAAGCATGCCATTGATGCCATACTATGTCATAAAGTCTTATTTTTTGCATCGATTGGATCGTAATCCAAGTCCTTGAAGTTGGTTTACATCCACTCATGCCTTGCATGATTTGCCTTGAGTGTCCTTGCAAGGTTGGCCATGCTTAAGCCCTTGCATTTTCGTAGGGTATTTTATCAGATGGGACGATTCTTGTTGAGGGTGTAAGAGATTGCGAGGTCAATTCTCGAAATGTCTGTCAGGATGAGCGCCCATACCGGTTTCTTGTTAGTGGATGGCGGACCATAGCCCGAGGCTGGAGTCGAACTGTGAAGAGTTGCTCATGGACACCACCCCTAAACCCTTGTAGAATAATAGCGATGGTGGCTGTCTACGCACGGCAAAGACCGCCGCTATGACGCCGCTGTGTTGGTTGTTGTTCACCGCCCCTATGACGTGTTTTTCTCAGCAGGGCGCCGTGATGTGGACGAGCTTCTCTGTGCTCAATTTCATCCCGGTCGATTGCCGACCCAATCACCAACAGAGGGTTTGTTCCCGCCCCAGTGTCGTGAGCTTGCCATGAAACCCCCATGTAAGAGGTCACTCCTGCGGATCTGCCCTCTTCCTCCTTCCAAGGCACCCTGCCCACGCCATGGCAGGCAAGCTCGAAGCGACCAAAGAGAGAGAGAATTACCTTATTCTTTTTTCACGAGAGAGACCGAGAGAGAGAGAGAGAGAGAGAGAGAGAGAGAGAAAGAGAGAGAGAGAGAGAGAGAGAGAGAGAGAGAGAGAGAGAGAGAGAGAGAGAGAGAGAGAGAGAGAGAGAGAGAGAGAGAGAGAGAGAGAGAGAGAAGCATGCCCTAAGCCATGCACGAATATGAAGCAAGCCCCTTCTCCTTCCCTCCTCCATGACCTTCCTCTCCCCTAGCTCTGATACCAATATAAGACCTAGGGTAACTGAACCTGGGATCCTCCTCCCTACCGCCCCTTATATTGGCTAGCTCCTAGCACTTGCCCTAAGTAGATCCCCAGCCCGCACTGGTCCAGCCGGCCCTTGGCCTAGGTCCCTGACCCCCTAGGTTGGGCCTTGCTTGGTAGGACCCTTGTCCTGACAGATGCATTGTATGTACCTGGGGTGAAGAATAATCTTTTGTTTGTATCTTCACTTGCTAGACTTGGCCTTGTAGTCAAAATCTGTGGATGACAAATGTACAGTACATGATCTCAGTTTTGGTGATGAAATTGTTGCATCTAGCATTTTATGCCATGGGTTGTATAATCTCACTTTGTATGACAAGTGTGGGTAGAATTTTTTAAATGCTATTGTCGATTCAAAGACTGTTATAGATGCAAAACTTTGGCATGCACATTTTGGGCATTTGAATTTTGCCAATCGTCGCTACATTGATAAACTGCTTTTGGTGGTACAAAATAGCATGTATATGCATTGGCATGTGTACAAAAAGATGTCATAAAATCTAATATCTAACTAACCCAAATATTTTTCTCTTATTAAACTGATCATTTAATGTGGGAGAATATATGGAACAAGAGTTAGAATATAGACATGTGCTTGTGGACTATCTCAACTGTGGACCAAAGTTAATGGGTCCAAATGAGAGATGGTATATCAAAGAGCAATGCTAGCTAATGGATCTTGAAAGACATTAGGGTTAAATTCATTAAAGACCTCCAAAGGTTAGTGTTAAAAGTCCTTAGACCTAGGACCTTAGGCATGCTAGGGCTGAGCTAGAGGTGGGAACCCAGCCCAAGCTTAAGGTGCTTGTCGTGCTTGATGACTAAGGTGATTGAGGTGCTTGTCATGCTTGATGACTAAGGTACTTGAGGTGCTTCATGAATAAGGTGCTTGAGGGACTTGTGGTGTTCCAAAGTCAACATGATCCCTACAAAGGAGGGGGCGATCCCTAAAGCTAGGAGCATGAGAGAGAACACACACACACACACACACACACACACACACACACACACACACACACACACACACACACAAGGCAAGCCCAAGACTCAAGAGGCAATAAGGACACCTGTCAAGCACCTAACATGTTGCCCTCATATAGTTCTTAAAGCCTATTGGTTGACCTTTGAAGAGGTCCAATGAGAATTTAGTTTATTTAATTAATTGTTTAAAGCATTTTCAAGCCCTCTCTTTCAAAGGGGAAAGGAGGAAAATTGTTCAAATGCTACCATGGTTTCTTGATATGCATGATGCATGTGATTGGCTAGGCTTGTAGGGGTCCAATCAAATTCAAGGATGAGCTACAAACAAGGGTCGACCAAAGCAATCTGGGGGTGTGCTTGGGGGTATACTCTCTCTCACACACACACTCACACGCTCTCATTCTCACTTGGTGAAAGTGCAAGAACTCCATCTCCTTCTCCAAGCTTGAGAAGTTGAGAGCCCACACCAACACTCTTGGCTATGGAATGCAAATCCAACCAAGATCCATGCTTCAAAGCTATGCTAGCCATCTTCTTCATCTCCATTACTATGCTAACCTATATGAGTAATGGTATGAGAGAACACAATTTCTTTCTCATAAGAATACTTCTTCTTCATCTTCCCTACCCTCATTCCCTACTAGCTCTCTCCACCTTTGAAGGTGTTTGAGATCTTGGGACTAAGGCCAGGGACAAGCTAATGATTTCATTTAGCTATGGGCATAATTGTGGTGCATGAACTTCTCTATCTTCATTGCACCATCAAGGTCTGAAGTAACATGAAGCTTGTATTGTACCAAGTCTCTCTTTATGGGAGCATCTATAATGCAAAAGCCTTTTGGAGGGGGGACTGGCTCCACATAAATCTGGTCCTCAGTTGTTGTCAAGTTCTCTAATTCTCTCTCTTGCAAAGTATTGTTCATGCCAAGTTAATTAAGTATAATGGTTATGTTGCTCCTTCTAATCAAATTCACCCTCTATTTTCTCAAAGTATTCTCATAAAAAAGATCACTTTAATTTTCTTAATTCCGATATTCTCAATGTTCATAGTCCATTTCCATCACATTAGTATCAGAGCTATTGGTTTCTCTTTTCTTGCTTAAGAAGAGAGGTCCTTAAGTTGTCCATAAAAGGTTGGACATGTTCATTGCAAGAGGGTATGTGGGATAGGGTTCTATTATCTTGGTTGAAAAGTAATTAGTTCAAGGTACATTTTGAACTATAGACTTAATAATGGAGTCTCTCAGGGCTTGCCTTTGGCTTACCATTATTGAGCTACTAGCAAGCTCAATAGGAACCATAATCAACGGGCAATGTTAGACCCTCTCCACTACTCTTTGCAATCAATAATCTCTAAAACACAGGTGTGGCTTCTTGAGAGCTAATTTTCAAAGGTAGAATGTCAGGACAAGGGTAGGACCAGTCCGGGACAAGGGCCAGGACGGACATGCAGTCAAGGGGGTCCCTATATTTAGAAGGCCAAGGGCCTATATAGGGCATGGCTGGGTGGTGATGAGCATGTTCAGTTCCCCTATCCTTACATTGGTATCAGAGCTCAGGGGGAGGAAGGAGAAGAAGGGTGGAGGGCATGGAAGCACGGTCTCCTATCTCTTTCTTTCCTCTCTCTCTCTCTCTCTCTCTCTCTCTCTCTCTCTCTTTCAGGCGAGCTTCCATGGATGGCAGAACCGCAGGAGGGACCCCTTATATGGGGATTTCCATGGCAGGCTCGAGAAGCTAAACCAGGCCCTGGGCAAGATCCCTTAGCAGTCGAGGGCCGTCGGCATGCAGAGCCGTGGGCAAAGTCTCTTGGCAGCCGAGGACACACCCGCGGGCAAGCCCGCTTAGCAAGAGGAAGGGCCAATCGACCTGCTCGGATTCGCATGCAATTCCCATGGTTGAGTTTGCGCTGCAGCACGGCCAAATTTTCGCCTATGGTGCAGCCCCGTTTAAGCTCTTCACGTCGCCCTGGTTCCTCCCCTGTCGCCTGCGCAGCTCTTTTGCCGCCATGGCCAACTATGACGGTTTTATTCACACCGGCCGGCGGCCAAAGTCCACCTACTTTAGGCTTGGGGTGCATACACACCCCGTAAAGCCAAATAGGGTCCGCATGAACAGGGTTTCGACAAGATGAAGTCATGTGGGCAGCAGAAGTATATCACAACAGTTTTTGATTACTGTGAATGTTTGCATGTCCTGTCGGCAGCGGAGGAAAATTCAAGGAAACTCGCACGCACAATTATGTGGGCGATTCAAGGAAACTAGCACACACAATTATGTGGTCGACGAGGTGGTGGAGATATGAGTAGAGAATCAAGTTCTCTTTGAAATAGGCAAACATCCTTAACGCTTCCGAAATTTTTAGTATGACTATCCAAGGGATAGCGCAGTCAAGAATTCAGGCGGAATTGATACTTGCTAAAGGTCTTTCGGCATACTGCAAAGCATACAGGAAATCTGGCAAACTTTCAGGTACTCATTTGTCCGCTTACACTTTATTGTTGATTTGGTTATGACATCATCTGCACTTTGTTGGGTTTGCGAATGCCAATTTGTGTTGTGATTGCCGCCCAAGGGGTGTACTGGATTTTCAAGCATGGCTTGCGGGTTTTTATAGCAAGGCCATTATTGGAGCTAGCCAATTCTGGTTCTCAGCATGGTTTGTCCAGTATGATTGATCATTCCTTTATATCTTTGCACATGCATACGGTTTATGCGTCCGCGATATTCTTATCATTTTCACAGTTTGTTTGATGCATGACATGCCGCATTAAACTTTTGAAGATTGCAGACAAGCACGGCTTGTATTGACTTTGAAAATGATAAGTATTTATTGAATGTATTCATCTACTAAGGTGTTATTGGCATACATTGTTGGCATAGGAACAATATCAATTAGCCTCACGCATGGCTTGAGTCTACCGCCTTGTATTGAAGCACATTTCGATAAAAATTCAATTTGATTCAAATGCATAGCCAAATTGCAATGTTTTTGGACTCTCAAGGAGATTGGAACATTGTGTTGCTCGACTTGATGCAGGGGTCAAGTTGATCGGCATGGCCGACTCCTTGTCACTATTTCTAGTAGCTTCCAGAGGATGCTTGCGACAAATTATTAGTTCATTCCAGTTGAAATTGCTCGACAAGGATGATTCTTTTTCTCATACACTCTGCATATCCTTTAGCCCAAGATTACACTTTGTAATCTGTCAATCCCCTTGGATACTGACAGTACTGAGGTGTGGTTCATGGTGCATGAAACAGAGGGTTTCCGGGCTAGGCAGTGTGGACAGGGGATCCGTCTAGGGCAATGGGCTAGGAGCCCGCCTATATAAAGGGAGGTTGGCAGGAGGATCTCAGAGCCTAGTTGCCTAGTTCTTACACTGGTATCAAAGCTTAGGTCTCTCTTCCACTCTCTGTCTAGGCATGGTCTCTTTAGGCCCCTAAAAGCATGCTCCTTTTGTGAGAACCGTTGCTTTTCAAGCCCTTTTTCCGTTTTTAGCCGGGCTACTTGCCAAATCGGGCAGATTTTCCTTTTTTGGACGCAGGGCTAAGGTGCATGAAACAGAGGGTTTCCGGGCTAGGTAGTGTGGACAGGGATCCGTCTAGGGCAAGGGGCTAGGAGCCCGCCTATATAAAGGGAGGTTGGGAGGAGGATCTCAGAGCGGATCCATGTGGGATGTTACGGTAGAAAACATTATTGTTCTTATGAAGATACCATCACTTGTGTTTTCGCGGACGAAAACACTTCTCCAAGGGTGGAGTAATGTCAGGACAAGGGTAGGACCAGTCCGGGCCAAGGTGCTCATCACATCTGTTTTCTAGACCATTTTTAGCACGATGTATCAGGAGCAATTTCATGGCCAAAAATTGTCGGATACTTAGAATGACTTGTCCAGGTACAAGTACTGCTAAACAACATGACAGATGGTTGTTTATACATATAGCAAGGCTCTAAATTGTTAATGAAAAAGTTTCATTGTTTGTACCTAGAAGTGATCACTGTTTCACCTTTTATTATGGTTTAAACGTTTCCGCAAGGCTTGCAAAAAGATTGCAACTGAAAGAATTTAGTTTCTTTTCAAAACTATTTACATTCCTCTTTAATGTGTGCTAGGTGCATCACATTTGCCATAAGTATTGGCAAGGATCATTATGGATATACAGGTTCGGGTTAGTTTTTGCTAAATGCATGCACACTAGGTGTTATGGGCCCTAGTGTTTAGCAAAGGCTGATTTGGAACGGCATGCATATTCCTCAGGTTGTTGCTTATGAAGCATTTTGCACTCTATGTGCACTATCTCTATGAGATTACTTTTGAGTCTACTAGTCACCAATAGAGGTCATGGCTCGGTTTGGGTGTTTGTGGATTTCTTAAGTTAACCACGATGGTTATTTCGCACATTGTTGATTCCTTAACAATGTTATACGATATTGTGATTTCCCGTTTACCAGTCGTCTGGGAAGACTATCTGTAAACCGTGGGGGAAACACACCTCAGTACTGACAGTATCCAAGGGGATTGACAGATTACAAAGTGTAATCTTGGGCTAAAGGATATGAAAAGTGCGCACATTAGCACCAAGCAATCAAATTCATAAGCATTTATTTCTCTTTTTGGAGTTTACTTACTATCAGTTAACGCATGTTGCGGCTAGGTAGTCTCTTCGTGTATAACTCAGGTTCTCAACCTTGAACACTCGTTAGGGTGGGGTTGTTTACTGATGGTGAAAATTGGGACCAAGTCAAGGACTTAAAATTGGCTGATGAGTTATGTCAGCAAGTTACTTTCATGGAAACTGACAAGAGGTACTCTTTTTGGTACACCTGTGTTGTGATAAACTCGTTTACCATGCTCATGAGCGTTCTAAATGGAGTCTACACACTACGTTTGGATAGGAACCGGTACCATCAGATGGTTACAAATGGACAATAATGTAGAAAATCAAGATGTTACTCTTGGTTTCATTGAACCTCCTACTAAGCTCAAATGAACGGATGGATCCATGTGGGATGTTACGGTAGAAAACATTAGTGTTCTTATGAAGATACCATCACTTGTGTTTTCGCGGACAAAAACGCTTCTCCAAGGGGGGAGTAATGTCAGGACAAGGGTAGGACCAGTCCGGGCCAAGGGCCAGGACGGACATACAGTCAAGGGGGTCCCTATATTTAGAAGGCCAAGGGCCTATATAGGGCATGGCTGGGTGGTGATGAGCATGTTCAGTTCCCCTGTCCTTACATAGAAGAGTAGAAATTAAGGTTTCTGAGGGTACCAAAGCACAGAGTAGCATACACATAAGTTTAATTACCATGGTTGACAATAATCAAGAGAGTAGAATGAATATTGACAACTTTGATATTGCACATGAAGGTGCTACTGATGATTCCCCAATGTTTATGAATTATCTTGTTACTAGGTTGCAACAAGCTATGGGCAACCCTGTCTTGCAAGCCAAAGTTACCCAAGATTCAAGAACTTCTTCCTTATGGGATCTCCCTACCTCTCCAAGAAGAGAGAGAGCTTAGGAAGCCTCTTGTTGAGACGTCAGAAAGAAGACTCTCTCCAATAAGAGAAGAGGGGGAATCCAATGGATGAGAAAGAAGTGAATCTTTGAATTCCTATAAAGATGTGGATCCACAAAGATGGCGGTCTCAACGATTCCCAACTCCTCCCAAGAGGAAAAGATCATCCTATAGTCCTTCTCCTCGTCACTTCGAAAGGGAAGAGAGTAAACAAAGGAAGAAAAAGGCAAGAAAGAGGTCAGCTTCTACTCTACCATCTCTCAAAAAATACCTACCCTACCTCAAATACATGAAAAAACATAGACACACTCTTGCAAAAACCCCAACCTCTTACTCGTGAAGTTAGCTAGCTCCTTTGTGCAGCCTTGCTCTTGGGTAACTTGGATACTTGTGTACACAAGATCAAGCACTTTGCCTCTTGGCCCTTTGAGTGATTAGTCCAATTTTCTCTTTGACATCTTCACTGAAATTCAAAAATTGCAAAAAATCCAAAACTTAGGTCAAGAATTTGACGAAACAAGGGCTAATCTTTAACAAGGTCTTCAAGAGTTATTTTGGAGTCTATTTGGTTCAACCAAGGTTTTTTTGGAAAGCTTGCAAGATGGCCTATAGGTTGGTAAGGTCAAATTTGCAAACTGGACCAAATTGTAGCAACCAAGGTAACTGTCTCTGGTGATCTTTTTGAGTCTAGTCACTTTTTGTTGGTTGGTCTCTGCATGGTGAGTCTTTTGACACTTTGTATGAAGTGTTTGAATACTTTTTAATGCTTGTTTACTCAATTATCAAAATTTGGCTTTTGACATATTTTTTGGAATCAACATTGATGTCCAAATTGAGTGCTTCCCATTCACCTCATGTCAGCTTCCATCGTCGGTAAGGGAATATAATGGAGATTTGTTGCTTCACAATGTGGTATCGTATTATCATTTTGTCTATCAAAACCATGCACTTTATGGTACCCCCATTGTGTTGAACAATCTTTGAGTCCCAAGAAAATGGAAGGAAGGAATTCATTGTTGTTCCTCCCTTAGCAATCCACATGGTAGGCATCCAATGAACATTGTTTACCTTGAACAAAAAACAAAAAGATGAAGAGGCATAAAAGATGTTAGTGTTTCTCGATGTGACCCATACATGGACTTTATTGCATTGAATATTTTGTTTCCAATCCACCATCTAGTTAATAGAATAGAGGTATAGTAATTGTTGGGTGTTGGCCAATCACTGTCCATCAGAGTTGGTGGATTAAGTGCTTCCAAGGTCCTGTAGCCATTCCTTGTTGTCAGGACTACATACTCTGCATCAAAGAAAAAGACGGACCATTCTGCAAGCTCAAACGTAGTGCATCTGAAATATAGCAATGAGCCAAACTCAAAGCAGTGAGCCTCAAAAGTTTCAGAGAGTGCCTCTAGAGGCTCCCATTATATAAATGTTGATGGAAAAATATATGCACAATCAAACACTACGCCCATAGAGTTTTATCAATAGAGACTTCATGCAAAAACATTATTTTTGCTACAAACAACACTAGAAATACTTACAATTAGCAAGAAAGCATTTGCGATTGGCGTCATTGATCCTAGTTGAGAAGCTTTGTAGACATGTTGTATCTTCACTTGCTTGCTTCCATCAGCTTCCTGCTTCATCTTTAATATACAACCCTTCCAATGATGAGACTTCAGAATAAAGAATCGATGAGAGACTTTGTGGGGTCCCTTTGTGCTTGGCCGCATTGTCACCCACATGCATGTCGCAAAGCTTGTGGCTACCCAATGGCCATTGTTGTCTTGCTTGTTGTTGCAGAAAAATGAGATTCTTGCACTGTGCAAGTTGAAGCTCCCTTAGCCCTAAAGATTTGCAAGTTGAAGGTTCATAAACCCTAAGTCTTTTTACAATATGTATGTGAGCCCCCAAGATGAGAGTGGAGAATGGGTGCAAGCATGAGAGGAAGGCCTCCAGGAATGGGAAAATGGATTGTATTACAAGCTCTCCATAGCCAAAAAGGAGCCAAAACTTAGAACTAGGCTTGGGAGAGAAGGGGAAGGTAGAATGGAGAGAGAGGAGGCCAAAAAGGTACTCTTCCAATAGGATAGAGAGTAAAAACCAAGATTTTTGGTTCTAAAGCAAAAAAGGATGTGCAAGACCTAGTAGGCTCCACAAGCCTCCATATACAAAGCTTTATGGCAAGCCTTCACCACCAGTTTAAGTGTATCTCCGACTTCCCTTGTGGATATAGAAATGGCCTTGCTTGAGCCACCTGTGACTGGCATATGCTCATGATTGGTGCTTGTACACTCGTGTATTGTACTCCATACGATTTTGGTAGTGTAGATATATTTACTAGGCTAAACTGAGAGTCGTGACACAATATGTGCTTCATCATTTTCTTGAGATCCAAACCCTCTATTGGTCAAACTTACACTCATGCAATCAGGTATGCCAACGACCTCAATCCATTGTTCTCTTACACTACACACTGACTCAAATGAAGCAGCCCCCCGAGGAGGGCTTCTAAGAAACCTTCAGTTTAGAATGCTGAAAGCAACGCACCTCATCAATCATGGACGAATGGCTGAAGAAATTCTCTAACTGGAGGACGGAAGAGGAGGAGACTAAGGAGGCACTATCCGCCTTCATTGAAGTACTACTGCCAGGCTGTAGTGTCGTCAGTATTCAAGAGGTAAGCTCCCCATCTCGTGTTGCTCGTTCTAACCACAAATTGAGAGCATCAGGTGGGAGTTCTATGAAGTGCATATTGATTGAGGCAATGCCAAGCACTACATCTTTTTTCAGTAGCCCTTGACTAACAATATCATCATGACATCGTTGGCCCACATGATTTCAAGATTCCAGCTAAGGCTCATCCACATTGGCTCAAGAGTCTACATGGCTTGAAGTGTACGAGCAGAAGCATGTCCTACTATTATTTAAGCCTCTGTCACACTTGTATGGATGGTCGAGTGTGCTATGTGCTCGACCAAGTCAAATGGTTCACCTTTTGATTTCAAAGTCAGATGAGGTGGTGGATAGCCTTGCATGTAGCTAAGTTGGTAGTGGAACTCACAGGCATTGAGACATGAAGATTTTTTGAGGAGTCAAGCTCGGCCAACCCCACCCAAGACCCACATCACTTGCAAGAGTGCATTTGTAGTTCATATGACGTAGCAAACACGTCACTACTCGTTGAGGTGTTGCCCAATCAGTGGTTTGTCATGATTGTATGTTGCCTATTGTGACATGGGCCTTATATTCTTTTACTAACCATTGAAGCCATTTTCTGTTGTTGTTCCTATGCTCTTCCACCCCTCTAGGGTGAACCTAATGGTGTCTTTGAGACTCTTCTGGCTCAAACCATAGGATATTAATTACTTCTTCTATCGCGTTGATGTGAACTGAAACTAATACCATTGTGAATTCTCTTGCCCATATCAACATCTTGCATTTGTGGGTTTTCCTTCTCATAAAGGCTTCATGACACTTGTTAACGGCAGTTTGCACCAGGCAAAGTAAACCCCCCCCCCCCCCCCCGGGTTAGTCTATCCCCATTTGGGATTTTAACTTTGTCAAAATCGACATAGTTCTCTTTAACCCCGTCAAAGAGACGTATCGATAGCTCTACCTACTTGTGTGTGAAATGCCTGTTAAACTTGCAAAGGATTTTTGTGTACAATCCTCTACTTTTCAGTTTGAAGGTTTTGAAGAAATTCCCTTTTTATTTCTACATACATTACGAGAGATGCAAGTATTTTTTTCAAATTTCCTACTATTCTATTTCTGAAGCCTAGTGATCTAGAAGGTGGAAGGATATTGTAGCTTAGGTAAAGGGGGTCATATTAAGCACCTTTAAGGCACGCCTAGGAGGATTTCATGAGTGTTGCTCCA